>NC_090172.1:60668888-61001388 GCF_024679245.1 Pseudorasbora parva | reverse complement strand
AATCAAACGGACTAAAGGCACACCTGCTTCTCCCATAGCGTATGATTGCAGAAAAATAAATACATGTTCGTATTGCTCATTGATGGAGCAACAGATTTTGTGTCAAAACAAATCATAAAAATGGTTTGTTAGTTTAAAAAGATGAGGCTTTTATCCCACAGACACACAGGGCAAAAGGCACACAGTATTAATAAGCAAAGTTTGTACTATTTTTTTTTTGGATAAATAAAAGAAGAAGTCTTTTTACGGTACTTTCTAAGCCCATGCTTATAATAAATTATAGCCCTATTTATACTTATTTATAGGGATTACTATATTTGATAAATGTTTACACAGATTCATTAAGATCTATTACAAAAATTTGTTACATTTATATTATTTTATGGAATGCATTTGCTTTTTCAATGTGCATGCTAATAATCCATTATACACTGATTTATAAGTATTAATTAGTCGTATGGTAATTTTGATTTGGTAAAATCTCCTCAGCCATATGCATGGTATTGCTTATAGCACTTTATAATATAATATTTATATAATATATGGCATTGCTTATAGCAAATTATACTTTAAAAAATGATGTTGCGGTGTTTTGCTAGTATGTAATGTTTGTATATGTGTGTTTTTTCCATTATTTTTATTACACAAATTACTGTTCTGTGTTTACATTTACAAATGAACAACTTGAGCATGTCTTCATATTTAAAAAAATCGTATTTTTTAATGTTTAACGAAAATTGCAGCCTATGTTTTCACTTTACTTAAAGCCATCAATGATACATTTACAGAGGTTTATAATGATATCATTAAGTGTTTATAAAAACACAACATGGCTATTACTAATATGTTCACTCATTTGACAGAAATCGGAGTTACTAAAAAGTATTTGTAACTATAATATAATAACATTATAGCAATGCAGGCTGCATCTTTATAAAGGAACCATACGACGGACTAATTAATGCTTATAAATCAGTGTATAATGGATTATTGTCACAGACACGCCAGGCTCCCACGTCACACCGCACAAAAGACACTCACACACACTCATCACTGTCCGGGCTCGTTTGTGAAAGGTACTTACCCTTCTGCTTACTTCAAGGACTCCTTCGATGATGCCTTCCTCCAGAGCTACTTCCAAGTCTCCATCGTGTTCCCGCATCGTGTATATATGTGTGTGTGTGTGTGTGTGTCCTGTGTCTCCACCACCGCTAGTCAACCATCAGCGATTGTCACCTGCAAGACTGTATCATCCCGTTGACAATGAGTTAATCTAATGTATTTCTTTATTTGATTTTGGGTCTTTATGGGTGTATGTAAAACTTGTGTTTGTTGTCTTTGTTTTACATTTTAGTTTTCACGGTGTCTCAAAATGTATATATAAAAGAGAGTACTAAAGGACATCAGTAGCCTACTTCAGAAGCGTGGACTGTTTAATGACCAACGAGTAGTTACTCTCTCTATATATATGAGCGTGAAGGTGTTAATATTTGCTTTATAAGTAATAATAAACAGCCAATATCCTATGGGGTATGCATGTTTGTAAGCTACTACTTAATAGCGCAATTTGGACCCTAAACTAAAGTGTGAACATGTTTTCCATAGGCTACCCTCACTGGGGGCTAAGCCCCCTTAAAAGGAAAATCCTAGAAACACCTCTGTTTTTAACCCATCATTTTTAGTGTATGTGCCCTCGATGCGCACTTCAGCTGAGCCCACAAGTTTGCAAGCTACGCAGAGGACTTCTACCCGGCAGTCAAAGCGGCATTACTCCGAGAAAGTGCGAAAACTGTGAGGGTTTAGGGTGCCATTTGGGACAGAGCCAGAGTATTTAGCCCTATTCGGACGGTAAATGTTTCTCATGGGATCGTAAGGTATTTTCATCATTTACAGGGGCTAGTCTGTGATTTTATTGCCGTCCGAATCCAAAATGTCAGTGTTTTTCTGAGAGACAGTGTTAACATAAAGTGACATGGCATCTGACGCACAGGAGCCAATGGCATATGTCGCGACACACGCAGTAGCACTTCCGGTTCTCATTGGTATATGTCAGTGGATAGTGACGTGTCACTGACACTGTCACGAAACGCTGACACTGGCAGTGACACTGAGTCGCGGAACATGTCGCTGTATGTCCTGAAAATATCCTATTTTCGTGACTTTTTTCCCCTCTTAAATAAATGTTAATCTAACTTGTTAAATTTAGTAATATGTGTTAGTTTGTAACAAGCAGTATCTGAGTGGCATGTGCAACTGAATGATTTATGCAATGCCAATATAATTAGTTGTGAAATATTAAAGCCATGACTGAGTAGGCCTAAGTATGCAAAAAATAAATTTGATAAAGTATTTACAAATTTGTCTTAACATATCAGACTCTGATACTATCAGATACTGTTTTTGCTACCGTCAAACTTGCAAACAAAATGTCAAATACACCACCCGTTGATGTTTCTCAACTGTCTTAAGTTATGGTGTATCTTTGTGCTGGCTATACTGACACCTAGAGGAGAGCGTGCAGCATGATGCAAAATTAAAGCTTTACTACAGTAACGGATGCGACTGTTAATGCGATATTTGTAGTGACTTATGATGGTTTGTACGTGTTTTCTAGGACGTGCAGTTTGCGTGATCAACAACATTGGCACCAATATTGGCATTGCATAAATCATTCAGTGGTACATGCCACTCAGATACTGCTTGTCACAAACTAACACATATTACCAAATTTAACAAGTTAGATTAACATTTATTTAAGAGAGGAAAAAAGTCACGAAAATAGGATATTTATTTTGGCTTTTGTGCCACAATTACGTGAGTATAGTTTTTCAGCTCATCTGCCAGTGAGTGTCACATACAGCGACATGTTCCGCGACTAAGTGTCACTGCCAGTGTCAGCGTTTCGTGACAGTGTCAGTGACACATGTCACTATCCACGGACATATGCCAATGAGAACCGGAAGTGCTACTGCGTGTGTCGCGACACATGTCACTATCCACTGACATATGCCAATGAGAACCGGAAGTGCCACTGCGTGTGTCGCGACATATGCCATTGGCTCCTGTGCGTCAGATGCCATGTCACTTAATGTTAATACTGCTACTGGTTTTTCTCCTACCACCTGCGTAACAATCCCCGGCCGAATGCTCCAACAAACACCGAGGTAGTGTGGTGATTTAACGACATCTCTGATGCTCCGAATTCACATCGCATGGATATGATACGCACTTTATGGCGTTTAAGTTTTCAAGAAAAGATTGTTTCAAAATGAACTGCATGTTTATATCCTCTTTGTCCACAGTGTCCACCGTATCATTGCGTTTCCCTAAAATTTGGATGCATTTTAAAGATCTAGCTTACACTTTTATTACAGAAATGCTGGAAACTATTTACACGAATAAGCTTTCATCACCGCTCAAAAGAGAAAGAAAGAAAACACGTAAACATTTGAAATGTTATAGGCCTATAGGTTAAATTTGCGGTTAATTTCGCTCATTTCCACATTTTTTAAATTACATATTTTTTAAACAGGAGACTTTAAATGAATAATTTCCTATTATTAAATTAAA
This sequence comes from Pseudorasbora parva, assembly GCF_024679245.1. Classification (NCBI taxonomy): domain Eukaryota; kingdom Metazoa; phylum Chordata; class Actinopteri; order Cypriniformes; family Gobionidae; genus Pseudorasbora; species Pseudorasbora parva. Next base: position 60,997,818 of record NC_090172.1, on the reverse strand, counting down.
TCATAATTTATTCCAAGCACTTGACATTTTTACCGCAGACAAACAATCATTCGACTGCGCACGTGAGCAGCGTTCCCAGGTGTGCATGATCACTAAACTCGCTCCTTCACCGGGAAGAAATCACCATCCGAATGCACGCGTTCATCACCGAGGTGGCATGCAAATATATTTTTATGGACGTCCACATGAGAAACAAATACTGTCCTAATAGGGCTTTTGTCGGATCCGCTGGTATGTTTGTTTTGTTGTTTTTATTAAAGGGGTGGTAAAACACGTTCTTTTGAAGACAGGAAGGCTTGATTGTGTTTGTGGGGTGCACTGTAACATGTGTTGATGCTTCGTTTAAAAAAAAAAATTGCATTATTTTTCATATATTTTAACTTTACTCTACACTGCTCTGTCCCTTCTTGTCAAAACGGTCTGATGGTTTCCGAGTTCTATGAAGCCGGACCCTCAAAAATACGCAATGGGCTCAGATTGGTTAGCTGGCCCAGTGTGTTCTGATTCGCTAGCCGTCTAGTACACATGTTTTGGAAACATCACGCCCCTCACCTTCACCGGTAGTCTGTAAAGACTGCGGATCTATAGTGATCGATACTGAATGGCACCTTTTGCATTTTTAGAATGATTATAGACAAATATCTGTCACAAGAGTTATTAACCCCAAACGAACACTATACATTAGCTTGGTAACACTTTACAATACGGGTGCACTAATATGCATTAATTCATGCTTAACAAATGCACAGATAATCATGAATTAATGTATCATTAATGGTGAACTAACCCATTTATTAATGATTACTACATCAGCAACTAATGAAGATTATACATCATTAATAGATTAAGTAATCATTAAATTGTAATTAGTTAAATGTGTCATAATATATAAATTCCTTAATAACATATTATATTAACTAATAATGTAAATGAATGTGTTAATTACCACAAGGGGTCAAAGTCATGCATTTCATCTTCCAGTTGTCTGCTTTAATAAATCATTAGCTAATGATTTATAAAGGTATCATTATGGTATGACTTTACTTGTTGGGGCACATGACTAATAGTAGCCAAATCAAACACAGAACCATGTTTGGCATGCCTGGAGATAAACAATACATAAAAGCTCTAATAAAAGAATAATTTACATAGACAAAAAATGAATCATACTTACAGGTTGTTGCCCGAAAACAGCTTGTGGTTTTAAATTTGGAACTGCTCCATCTTTCATGACAAGCCATTGTGCGAATCCTTCATTGAACTCGAGAAGCTTGTGGAAGCTTTCCTCCGTAATATGTGCAGCACAGAGAGCGAGATTTGGGTAATGATTATGAGGGGCCGAGTTAAAAATACATTTTAACCGTTGATCCCTAACTCCACCGTCCCTAGGAAGGCTGAACAAAGTGGACCTGCAATCTGGATGAAAATAACAGCGTTTCGTCTGCATTACAGCAACAACACTCCAGCCTACCAACTAAACCACAACAACTCTTCTCCACAGCAATAGAAAATGGCCTCGGCCCCCCTTATTTAAAGGGCTACTTCAGCGATTAGCATATGGCTTTGTATCAGTAGAAACCCTGGAGTATATTCAAATGATTGTGCTTCCCCCCTCATATCCCCCTGAGACGAGATATTTATGCATTTTATTTCTGGAAAAATTCCTCTCGTGATGCAAATTGACGATATTTGCGTCATCTTTCGAATGTTTGGCCAAAGGCTAAAGACTACAGCCAGCAGAGGGAGCCATTTCCACATGTTTTCAACCCGCACATGGGGATGAGAGATCATACTCACAGCTCAGCTCAGCTCAGCTACAGGCACTCATTTAAACGGATGCTAAGCAATATAAGTGTTTTAATAAGCAATGTAAGTGTTTTAACTTCTTAAATTAATTTAAATTTGTTGTGGGCGCGATTTCCTCAGCTCTCATCACGAGAGCTCATTTATGACGTTAAATGTAATCTGACTCCTAATCTGAGTTAATGCTGTGAGACTCACGCGGCGACTTGATCGTCATATTTAACAGACACGTTCAGTTTTTAATTGTAGTGTCTTCTCCAACTCAGTCACAGTAATCTAGTAGCGATGGCTTTGAGAATGGCCTCACAGGGAAGCGAAGCATTCTGGGAATTGTAGTCTTTCATCCCCATGAGACAAAAATACATTTTCTGTCTTTTCTCAGTCTAGAAAGCACCAAATTAAAAAATAATTTCACATTTCTACTAAATTGATGACCCAGTTTAAATACAGATTCATCTTTCCAGCGCTGAAGTACTCCTTTAATATTCTCAGAGGAGGGGTTTATGTACATATTGGGGCATGTGATATCAGCAACCCTGCAGGAATGTCTGTAGTCCCTACCGGCTGTTTACTGTAGTTTAAAAAGCAAATATCTCCCTTTGCTTTAAACTTTGTACGTTGTAACTTTGCAGATATTGTTTATGCTCAACTAGCAAAATTACACACTAGCGAAAGTTAGAAAAGTGAAATCGTGTTTTACCACCCCTTTAATGTTTTCCCTCTCGTGGGTTTTTGTTTTGAATTATGTGGTTTTTAATAAATTCCCTCCCTTCCTGCACTTGAGTCGTCACCATAGTTTTCTTTAAGTTAAACGTAACAGAACATACCTTTGAATATGTATCCCGACTTCGACACTCCCATCACTGAGTGAGCAACCCGATCACACATAAATGCGTATAAATAGTACGAGTGTGCAATGTCGTGGAATGTATACGCCAAAACTCATTTTGGCGTGCATATGATACGCTGTTTTTCACGTGCATATGAGACGCACTTTATGGCGTATATATGACACGCGCTTGGGTAGGTTTAGGTTAGTGGGGCGTATATATGACACGCGCTTGGGTAGGTTTAGGGTGGTGGGGTGGGGGGTTCGTATGTATAATACGCCATTAAATGCGTCTCATATGCACTGCATTATGCTCCAGCGCAGGACATTTGTCATGCCAAGGAGTAAAACAAAAAGACATAACCTTTCTTTTATCCCATGTGCTCTTAAATTTCTTTACAAATAACTTTTAGGTGTTTGATTGTTTGAAGTCTATTTCTGCTGTACCTCACAGAAGGTAATCATATTATGTCAGAATTACTTGATTTTACTTCCCAGCTTGTTTTAAACCAGGTGTATATAATGGTTGTGTATGAGTATGTTACGTTTGACACATTTCAGGGTTTTGTGCTGTGATATACTGCCTTGTCAAACCTAAACCTACATAAATGGACATGAAATCTTGATCTTGGAGATTGTTTTCAGATCAGTAATCAAATTCTCAGCTTAGCATCATTATGCCAAAACTACTGGATTGCAGAATGTCATCAGTCATCGATCTTAAAAAGCATAAATAAAATAATAAATGTACTTTTGTCTTGTTTGTTATGTGCTTTGAATCATGACCAGATACAATGTGATTTAAGCTTACTAACTAGAGCAAATAAGTCCAGCTAAAAAGGATCTGAAACTGACCACCTGGAAGGCTGATTACAAGGGAATGTGCACTTAAATATTAATCATAATTACCACACATACACAAACACACACAGAGCAAAGTTCACCCTCAACTCCCAAGCAGACCAGACATGCCACAGGCCATTTTAAAGGAATAGTTCACCCAAAAATGAAAATTAGCCCATGATTTACTCACCCTCAAGTCATGTGTATGATTTTCTTCTTTCAGACGAATACAATCAGAATTACAGGTGTTGGTCATATAATTTGAATGTTGTTGATTTATTTCACTAATTCCATTCAGAAATTGTAACTTGAATATTATATCCATTCATTACATACAGACTGGTATATTTCAAATGCTTATTTATTTTATTTTGATTATTATAACTGACAACTAAGAAAATGTTGTTACATGTTCAGTCTGTGTTGGTTGTGTTTTTCTCCCTGTGCTTCTTGTTTTCATTGGTCACATGTTCCTTTGTTTAGTTTCCTGCCACCTTTCTGTTCCAAAGTTACCCTGATTAGTCTAGTTCTGTTCAGCTGTTAATAGTCATCTGTGTCACCTGTTCCCCTCATTACTCTAGTCTTCGGTGTGTGTATTTAGTTCCCTCATGTTCATTCCTTCCCTGTCCGGTCTGAAGTTAAGTTTATGGTGTTTGATGTTCCGTTCTGAGTCTGATTTCAATAAAGCCCATTTTGTTTGGAAGTCTTGGATCTCCTCTTCTCTGCTGCATCCAACACACGTAACAAAATCTCAAATTCAGTGTTGCATAATATTAGAATATTGTGAAAAGGTTTAATATTGAAGACACCTGGTGCCATACTCTAATCAGCTAATTAACTCAAAACACCTGCAAAGGCCTGTAAATGCTCTCTCAGTCTAGTTCTGTAGGTTAAACAATCATGGGGAAGACTGCTGACCTGACCGTTGTCTAAAAGACAACCATTGACACCTTGCACAAGGAGGGCAAGACAAAAAATGTCATTGCAAAAGAGGCTGGCTGTTCACTGAGCTCTGTGTCCAAGCACATTAATAGGGAGGCAAAAGGAAGGAAAAGATGTGGTAGAAAAAAAGTGTACAAGCAATAGGGATAACCACACCCTGGAGAGGATTGCGAAACAAAACCCATTCAAAAATGTGGGAAAGATTCACAAAGAGTGCACTGCAGCTGGAGTCAGTGCTTCAAAAACCACTACGCAGACATATGCAAGACATGGGTTTCGGCTTCGCATTCCTTGTGTCAAGCCACTCTTGAACAACAGACAGCATCAGAAGCGTCTCGCCTTAGCTAAAGACAAAAAGGACTACTGAGTGGTCCAATATTCTCTGTGGAAAGTACATTTTGCTTTTCCTTTGGAAATCAGAGGAAGAGAGGAGAGGCACACAATCCACATTACTTGAGGTCCAGTGTAAAGTGTCCACAGTCAGTGATGGTTTGGGGTGCTGTGTCATCTGCTGGTGTTGGTCCACTGTGTTTTCTGAGGTCCAAGGTCAACACAGCCGTATACCAGGAAGTTTTAGAGCACTTCATGCTTCTTGCTGCTGATCAACTTTATGGAGAAGCAGATTTCATTTTCCAACAGGACTTGGCACCTGCACACAGTGCCAAAGCAACCAGTACCTGCATAAGGACCATGGCATCCCTGTTCATAATTAGTCAGCAAACTCGCCTGACCTTAACCCCAATAGGAGATCTATAGGTATTGTGAAGAGGAAGATTATGCCAGACCCAACAATGCAGAAGCTCTGAAGGCCACTATCAGAGCAACCTGGGCTCTTATCACCTGAGCAGTGCCACAGACTGATTGACTCCATCCAACGCCGCATTGCTGCAGTAATTCAGGCAAAAGGAGCCCCAACTAAGTATTAAGTGCTGGACATGCTCATACTTTACATGTTCATACTTTTCAGTTGGCCAAGATTTCTAAAAATCCTTTCTCTATATTGGTTTTAAGTAATATTCAGATTCAAATGAGCTACTGAATTTAGGATTTTCCTTAGTTGTCCATTATAATCATCAAAATTAAAAGAAATAAACATTTGAAATGTATATTATATTCTTTCATTACACACAGACTGATACAAGTTTCACTTTTTGAATGGAATTAGTGAAATAAATCAACTTTTTGATGAAAATCTAATTATATGACCAGCACCTGTATATTAAAAACGTCCTGGCTAATCCAAGCTTTATAACGGCAGGGATTGTTTCTCTGTTTTTGAAGTCAATGGTTCCATTGGTTCCATTAAGAACATCCACGGAACCTTTTCATTCCACAGAAGGTTCTTTAGAATGTTCTTCACATTTGCATGAAGGTGTGAATGAGAGCAGATGTTATGAGGTTCAATAACTTGTATGGTCTCAGGAGACGTATGGCCCATTTTAAAGACAGATTTAATATTCTCTTGAAAGTTTCAGTCCCTATTCAAATGGCACGGAAACATTAATTTTCCGATTTCAGGTTTGTAATGACATGATGGTGAATAGCTCCTGTTTTAATGTACAGTAATTGTTGATGTTTGCAATATGACAAAAAGGAACACTATCCATTATGACAATAAAAATATTTTTATTATTCCTAGTGCATATCATCATTTAAAACTATATCAGCATATAATTCAGTGAGACAACACCAATAAATATAATATAAAAACTATAAAGTCAAAGATACACTGTAAAAAAATTTGGTTGGTTTTTGTTGGTTTAACTTAAAAAAGTAAGTAACCTGGTTGCCTTAAAATTTTGAGTTTATTGAAATTAAAAATTTGAGTTGATACAATGAAGGAAATTAGTTGAGTTTCTATTTATTAAAGATATTATTGTATCTGAACCACATAAAAAAAATTATTAATCACGAAAATAGCACTATTTGGCATGTTTCACTGCGTCATCAGAAATAAAACACACACAATTACATAATATGCTTACAAAATCTTTGAAAAATATTTTTAATAAAAGTTGTCGAATCTCAAAAAATGTTACTTGTATTAACTCAAAATTTTAATTTCAATGAACTCAAAATTTTAAGGCAACTAGGTAACTTTTTTTCTAAATAATTTTTTACAGTGTACAGTTAATAAAACATAACTTCACATTTTATAAAAAAAGCACATGTTCACATTGTACACTTCATTCATCACCAAGAGATGATAAATAAAATCATTTTATAGGACAGTAATTGCTCTTCATGTGCGCATTGTGTCGTTCCTCTTGTTAACTCTGCAAACATGAAGAGAAAAAGTACATTACAATCTGAAGGATGAAAGGTTCTGCTGTGTCTGAGTTTAAAAGTACTAATCAAAATGATTCATGATTTAAATCAACTTGTATTATTAATAATAACAAGAGTGACAAATTATGTTAGACGAACTTACTCTTCTTTGAGAGCAATCACCCAGTCAGCCTTAGGATTGAGACACATCCTTCCTTTCTTTACTTGAGCACTGTAAGAAACAAATGATTATTTATAATCTTCATCATTATTATTATTACATTGTAAATCTGCATGGGATTATAAGGGACATTCTGGTAAATCATGACTTTAATGTTCACCCCAAAATAAACCCAGACGTTCGGTCATCATTTGTATGACTTTTTTCTTCCGTGGAACACAAAAGTACACTCTAAAAAGTAAAAAACAACCCAGTGCTGGGTCAAATATGGACTAACCCAGCGATTGGGTTGTCTTAAGCAAATATTTAACCCAACCGTGGTATGAAAACAACCCAATCGCTGGGTTAAAACAACCCAATTGCTGGGTTGGTCCATATTTGACCCAACATTGGGTTAAAAACCCAGCATTCTTTAGAGCAGCCTTTCTCAAACTTTTTTCAGTCAGGGCACCTTTCAAAAGTGCATAAAATTTCAAGGCACCCCAGTTTAAAATATATTTTAAAAACACTACATAACCCAAATTTAAATGCAAATGTCCTGTTTATTTAGACCGGACAGTAATGAACAGAGCATAATACTCCATTTCAAAGTAAAAACTGTCCGGTTCTTGTGGGGCTTTTCTTTTTAAAAAATGATCCATGCTGCTGTTGCTTGTTTCTTGCTCTTTGTGAAATCAAATGTATTTTCGCGGTTAAATTATAAAACAATGTAGCCAACTGCACAGTCACACGACGCCGGTGAGGACGTCATGACAGTTACTGATGTGAGACAGATTTTTATGGTTAATTTTATATATATATATATATATATCTAAAATTAATTTACAATTTTATTAATCCTCTCATATGTTTAACCCTTTCACACGCAAATGTAAAACATTCTGGCTGACCCCCAGCGTGACCGTTATTAATGTGTCACTTTATGGTTTCCATGGTGACGCGTCATTGCTTGTCATGTGACACACCGCAGCAAAAACAGAGCTGAATGAATGATGATCAAGGGGTTAATCTTGCGCTCGGAAAGCGTTCCACCCCTAGGGGCTGCCATTGCTAACCAAGCCATCACCTGCTGTTAGCATCCCATTGACTCCCATTCATTTTGGCGTCACTTTGACAGTGAATAACTTTACATCAGAGACGTTTAAAGACTCCATTTGTCCATTGTTTATTTCTAAAGAAACAAGACAATGCATAAAAGGCTTCATTACCTTGTATCTTACACTATCGCCCCGCAGAAGCTGTTTTTGTAAAAATAGGCTAACGATTGCGTCATAACCAACGAGACTCTGTCGCACAGTTGAGAAATTACCGTATAGACCTGAGGAGACGCTCAGAAGCAATCTTTTACTGTCTATGAGACAGTCGGGGGGACGTGGAGACATGAAGTCTGATAAAGTCAAGGGGGAAGAATGGAGAGAAGCCCATAGTGAGCGAAAAGCAACGGGAGAAAATATTTAAACAACGTGATTCAGATTTCACTTTCCACAACTACTAGAAGACCTACAGCTGTCAGACAGGAGGCTCACGTCACATCTACGTCCTCAAGCTCAGTCTGAGCCTGCGCAGTTCGCTCAGCCATCAGGAAGTGAGTGCTCCTATACTGACATCACTTTCCGCCGTTGAAGTCAATGGGATAGCTCTGTCCATTTCTTTTACTGTCTATGCTTTCATCTATTAGCTGAGATCGATAACCGCCTCACGTGCAAGTGGTGACAGAAAAAAAAGCGATCACATATCTGCACCAAAGTAAGTGGCAGGTGAACTGGGAGAAGAATAGAGTCAACTTTAAAGTTACTGACACAATGTGTATCTGATATGAATAAAACTAATTATAATGGAAAGGATTATTATTGCCTCTTCATTTTTCATCATTGTGTATTTTACAAACTCTAAATGTATTGTTTTTTTTAGTACGTATATGTATGAAACCCAAAATAAACATTATGTGGCTGAAAACACTGAAAAGTTGTGATATATGACAGCTCTGAGCACGCCTGTCTCTGACTCGGTGCAAGCCAACGCGAAAGCACATTTGAATGAACGTGATGCACTGCCCGTTCTAATCACATGTGTGAATGTGTGATCGTACGTGCGAAAGGGATACAAAGAAGAAGAATGTATTTATATAAATTCAAATATATTTTATAAATGAAATTTCAGATTTTGCCGCGGCACCCACTTTGAGAAAGGCTGCTTTAGAGTGTAGTTAGTTATAGCAGGATGTCAAAGATGTGCATTTTCATAAAAATACTTTTAAAAAAAGGTGTTTTTTAAATATATATTTTATATATATATATATATATATATAGAAGAACAGCTCAGGCATTCAGCTAAACATCTCCAATGGTGACGAGCATGATGGCGAGTAAATCCCAGACAAACCATCCACGCATCATCATCAGTTTTTCATTTTCACACACTACCAACCAAAGTTTGAACACGTGTGACTGTATAGATCATTTAATATGAAGGCTTTTGTTTAAATCATTCACATTAGTGAAAGAAAAGCATCAGCAAGTGTCCACCATCTACACACTCCTCAAATATTACACGGATGCACCTCGGAGGAGGAGTGAGGAATCTGGACAGATGCTGGCGTCTTATTTGAAGAAGTAATAATGAAGAGCGTTTCGACTGGTAGTGTACATCATGTGGGGACACTAAAAATTTGATCTAAGTTATTCACACTGTAAAAAATTATTTAGAAAAAAAGTTACCTGGTTGCTTTAAAATTTTGAGTTCATTGAAATTAAAATTGAGTTAATACAATGAACATTTTTTGAGATTCGACAACCTTTATTAAAATATTATTAAAAGATTTTGTAAGCATATTGGGTAATTGTGTGTATTTTATTTCTGATGACGCAGTGAAACATGCCAAATAGTGCTATTTTCATAATTTATCACATTTTTTATGTGGTTCAGATACAATAATATTTTGAGTTTCTATTTATTAAACCAATTTCCTTCATTGTATCAACTCAAATTTTTAATTTGACTAAACTCAAATTTAAGTCAACCAGGTTACTTACCTTTTTAAGTTAAACCAACAATAATTTTTTACAGTGCAACTAAATATACAACGGAGATTAAATTATTAGGTCTTAATTCATTCTGCAAACTATAATACTGATGTGCCAACATTGTCGTTATATGATAAATTAAAATGAGCTGATAACATCACTGTGTTCTCCAGAAGGACTGTACAGCCAAATCAAATGCAGTATTGTCCTGTCTAACACTGTGAAGCTGCTTTGAAACAATCGTTATTGTAAAAGCGCGATATAAATTAAGTTGATTGATTGATTGATGGGTCTTGCTTTGGTAAGTCTTCACACTCACATGATCTCCTCATTTTTGCATTGTGGTCCAGCAGGAAAAGCCTTCAACGAGATTATTTTCTTAATAGGGATCGGTGGTTTTGAATGAGTTTGAAGACACTGGCAGCGCAGATAGATGCGCTGAGTACCAGCTGTGACAGAGAGAGAATTGGTGTAAGATGCAGCATGAAATATCTGCAAATGATTTGATTTAAAATGCGTATAAATGTTATTCTGCTTACCTTTCTGGAGCTGTGCTGTTGTGGACAGCAGTGAGCAGATCAGAAACATGAAGGCTGCGACGGTGAACTTCATTCTGAGACAGTTTTGTGCTGAGCAATGTCAGTGAGTGAGTCGAGTGAGAGTCTGCTGTAGTCTAACACAGGCCAACACTCTCGCTTTTAAAGAGGGAAACTCCCACACTATATGCCACGGCTTGTTGCGCAATTATGACTTCTGGCTTATCTTCTCTTCCAAAGAAATCTGCCTCTCAATGGCTTATTTTATTGCAATTCCTTTTACATGCAAACATAAAAATACATATTACCTCTAGCCTTTATCATGTTTGTTCATGTTGCCTTCATGTACTATTGAAATTATCGTAAATATGAATTTCCTAATTGGACTTGAATGCCCTCTCAAGTCGTATTTACTACTGGGAAACTCTAGGATAACCCGAGTTTCCAAGTCATAAACTCTCTTATTGCATCCTTAGAAGTTTTTACATTAAACATGTGTCAAGACTGTCAAAATGAACATAAAAATAAAGATTTTTTAACAATCTTTTAAAATTAATTGTTGCATCTTTTGCGTTCAGGTACGTTTTGACCCAAAAGTGAACAAACCCGAAATTATGTTGATTTTTTTTCTCTCCATCTATTAGTTAGATTTGTCTCTAAATTACTCATTTAAAATACATTTAGCCTCTTTTCTACGCTCATACACCCATTTGTCCTTTCCCTCTGCTGCATTTTGTTTAGAAATGTTTGTGCACCCACAGTAATTTTGAAATTAAAATAAAATTACAAAAACAAAAATGTGTTCGTAGAGCAAAAGTTAATAGACCAACATTTCAGAGAAATATTGATGTTGTTTTGATGTTATTAGAATTTTTTTCCCCCCACAAATTTACACATAAATCTCCATAGTCTAAAATAAATACTGGTAGTCCAAACAGACATGCTTGGAGCCTTTTTAGTTCATTAAAAATTATATTTTTAGGCGATTTGTTTGTTAAGCATCAGTTTAGTTGCTTGTGTCATCTTACTCTTTCAACAGTTCCTTTAAGGAAAACCATTGCAACAATGCAAAAAAGCCAAATCATTGATGACTCAGAAATAGTGTGGGCACTTCAAAAAATGAGATAAAATGTCAGAGGTGATTGTGTCCCCAGATATGACATTTTAAGGTGCTTAGTAATTCCAACTCCTCTGACAGTCTGTGCACTGTGTGTGTGTGGATGGGGGGGGGGGTGCTCATTTGTATTAGATTACCTCAGATATCACAGCACAAATTTCCCAGCTTTAGAGGAAATGAAGATAAAACAAGACATTAAATATCTCAAGATCTCAGCAGAGGAGGGTTAAACAACTCCACAAACTGCAATTTATTACTTAACAGACTGACTTTATTTCTGTCAGATGTCTACAGCAGTTCTTATTGAGAATTAAACAGACGTTTAGATTATGTTTGGTTGAAAATGTTTAGTTTGAAGTCCCCATTATGGTGATCAGTGTTTGCTTTAGTTGGGCGTTATGATGTTTATTAAGTCGCTTTTTTTTCAGCAATTGTTTTCAAAAAAAAAAATCTGCTTTGAAAAAAACAGATAAATATGTCTGCTTTAATGGTCAAATGACTGTATTAAAGTGGTTTAAACAGCTGCTTTTTCTATAGTTGTTGACTTGCGTAAATATTGAAAAGTTTTAGAGTCAGTTGGTGTGACAAAGATCATTTTCTACACCTCTGTTGCGTTTCAGATACTGAAAGTTGATATCCGTGAGTGTATAAATAACACTGTCATTATTGACTTTCTGTTTAAAACATGTTTTGTGCCTTTGGTATACTGACAGACAACGGCATTCGGCATCTGAAACACAAAGACATGCTTCATGCCAAAATACAAAACACATTTATTCATTGCAGTGAATAAATATTTTTGATTGCCACCATTGTAGAGGATTGTATGATGGATGACTAAGTGTGTCTCAACTTTCAAATAAATTTGACAATCTCACATAAATCCCTGCAGTGTTACAAATGATGTTCATTGAATCAGAGTATTTTTTTAAATAAATGCTTATATCCCCAAAGTAAACAAAACCACAGGAAAGCAGTTGTTCAATCTACTTTACTGCACTCGTTTGACCGTCAAAACAGATGTGTTGGTCTGCTTGAACAATGTTTTCTAAAACACTTGCAAAACAGTAACTTAACAAAAGGGCCAAGGGTCAAGAGCCCAACTAAAGCAAACGCCGAACACCACCACGATGGTGACCTCAAACAAAACATTTTTAACCGAACATCAATAAGAACTGCTGTAGACATCTGGCAGTAATAAAGTCAGTCAGTTCAGTAATGTGAGAAGCTGATAATGCGGCAGTGGCTCAGTGGTTCATGTAGGTTGTCTACAAACCAGAAGGTTGGTGGTTCAATCCCCGGTTCCACCTGACCAAGTGTCGAAGTGTCCATGAGCAAGACACCTAACCCCAGCTGCTCCCGACGAGCTGGATGGCCTTACATGGCTGACATCGCCGTCGGTGTATGAATGGGTGAATGTGAGGCAAAAATGTAAAGCGCTTTGGATAAAAGCGCTATATAAATGCAGTCCATTTACCATAATGCAGTTTGTGGAGTTGTTTAATCCTCCTCTGCTGAGATCTTGAGAGCTTTAATATCTTGTTTTATCTTCAGTTGGTTTCCTCTAAAGCTGTGGCTGAAGTCAGTTGTAGTTTGTGTTTCTCTTGCTTTTAGTGCTTGTTCATGTTTGAATGTTTCAGGAAAATCATACTAAATTTAAATCACATTCAAGATTAAGGAAACTGGACATTTGTATGTTCTTGGAAAGTTACAAATCAGCTTTCCTCGAATGTTAAATAGACCTTTATCACACTTCCTGTTTCTGGTACTTACCGTTTCTGGTGTTACTGCAGCGATCTGGTGCTAAACATGACATTCTTACTAAATTGACACCCAATAAAAATTAAGCATAGGGAAAGCATAGGTGAGACTGATATGGCGCGAGGAAGGCCCTTCTTTTTGAAATAATACACCGGAGTATGTTTGTGTGTAGTTGGCCTATGCAACACGTTCTCACTACCGACTCATCACACACAGACGTTTGGTCAGGACCCATCTGCCTCGTTAACGCACGGGGTTCCCCATTAAGGTCAGTTTTTAACAGGGTTACACCCTCTTTAGCATGACACATTTGGTCACGAGACACATGAGAGCCAATGCAATTTCACTATGAAATCTAACGTAACAATTCTTCGGGCGGCAATTTTTGAAATGAGATTTTTGCGGCGGATTGAGACACTGATCCTTTTGGGGGTTTTCTTCACACAAATCAATCGTTTGTCCAGAGAACACATTGTACTTTTTGAGTACATTGTGCATTATTTTATATAATACACAAATAGGTAGGTTTAGGGAAGGGATGGGGGTGGGTTACATGTTCAAACATGTCTAACTAGCATAAATAAAAATAATAATAAATGTAAATAAAAATGAAAATTACGAAAATTAACCACAGTTTTATTATAGTAAAAATGTAGTAACCATGTTTTTTTTTCATGGATTGAATACCATTTGTATTCGTTTTACATGGTTAAACTACAATAACCATGTTTTTTTTATTTTTAGAAATCAATTATTAAAACTAAATTATTTAATACAAATGAATAAACATGGTAATTATTTTATCTTATTTTTCAAGTCTCAAACACACTTCAGCATCGCGGCCATTATTTAGACGAGCACTGACACGTGCGGTGAAATAATCACGTATATTTATGAGCTTCAGTTTACGTTGGATTAAAAACTACAAATTCTTTTGAGTTTGGAAAATTTGCACACAGTAATGATCAGTTATTCTCTTCTCCTGCCTCTGAAAATATCCGGATTTGGGGGTCGTAGATATTCGAATATATTCGGATGCATTGCTTGATATTTGATATCCGTTCGAATTCGATTTTTTAAAAAAAAAAGAAAGCCCTATACCAGACGGGCCGGTCTTTCTAGGGTTTACAAAGAATAGTGTGAAAAGGGAAAAAACATCTAGTATGAGGCAGTCCTGTGGGCAAAAATGCCTTGTTGATGCTAGAGGTCAGAGGAGAATGGGCCGATTGATTCAAGCTGATAGAAGAGCAACTTTGACTGAAATAACCACTCGTTACAACCGAGGTATGCAGCAAAGCATTTTTGAGGCGGATGGGCTACAACAGCAGAAGACCCCACCAGGTACCACTCATCTCCACTACAAATGGGAAAAAGTGGCTACAATTGAGTCAGAATTTGGCGTAAACAGAAGGAGAGCATGGATCCATCATGCCTTGTTACCACTGTGCAGGCTGGTGGTGGTGGTGTGGGGGATGTTTTCTTGGCACACTTTAGTCCCCTTATTGCCAATTGGGCATCGTTTAAATGCCACTGTCTATCTGAGCATTGTTTCTGACCATGTCCATCCCTTTATGACCACCATTTACCCATCCTCTGATGGCTACTTCCAGCAGGATAATGCACAATGTCACAAAGCTCGAATCATTTTAAATTGGTTTCTTGAAAATGACAATGAGTTGACTGTACTAAAATGGCCCCCACAGTCACCAGATCTCAACCCAATAGAGCATCTTTGGGATGTGGTGGAACGGGAGCTTCGTGCCCTGGACGTGCATCCCACAAATCTCCATCAACTGCAAGATGCTCTCCTATCAATATGGGCTAACATTTCCAAAGAATGCTTTCAGCACCTTGGTGAATCAATACCACGTAGAATTAAGGCAGTTCTGAAGGCGAAAGGGGGTCAAACACAGTATTAGTATGGTGTTCCTAATAATCCTTTTAGGTGAGTGTGGTCTCAGACCTTCATGATATCTTCTGCCCGTTTCGACTCAGACACAGAGATAAAATAGTGTGTAAGATTAAAATTATTTGAACGAATTATTTATAATATTTACTGCGTGTGTGAGGTTTAGAAAACAGCAGATTAATAGAGAACGGTGAACAAACTGACTTGAACTGCAAACCTTTCAGCCAATCTAGAATTCAGACAGACCATAGCATAAATGCCGTTTAATGCAGAGGTTTTCAAACCTGTACTGGAGGACCCCAGCACTGCACATTTTGTATGTCTCCCTCATCTAACACACCTCATTCAACTCATTAGCTCATTATTAGCAATGTTGCCAACTCATTTTCAGGGGAAGTTGCTAAAAACACATCAATTTGTTCCTTAAAGTTGCTAAATGACATTGTGATGTCATTGCGTTACTTATAACATCATTAAGTAATGAGGCAAAACTATGCCATTATGTAATGCATAGATATTATATAAAATTCCCATTTAGATTTGTTTGTAAAATAAACTAAAGCAATGTGTTAATATGCACAGAGCCCTGCACATGATGTGCAAAATCCGCTCTGCCTATTGAGCTAGCTTGTACGTGTGTTGTTTGGATTAGAGTCATCTTGCTAAAAGTTGCGAAATAAATAAAATAAATTTGTAAATTTGTTGCTAGGTGCTTAAAAAAATTGCTAGGGTTGTTTGAAAAGTTGCTAAATCTAGCAACAAAATTGATAAATTGGCAAAACTGCAAGACCTAAAGTGGGTGTGTTAAATATGGGAGACATAAATGTGCAGGGTTTGTAAACCCCTGGTTTAATGCACAGTTAGCCCTTACATGTCCCTCCTCAGTATAGGAGGTGAAAAAGGGGAATCAAATAAAAATCCTGGTTATTATTACTTTTTCTCTATAACCACCGTGCTCTTCCCCAAAAATACTGAATCTGTGAAATGTGAGGGAGAGGCTAATCCATATCCGTAGACTTGTGGCTCCGTTTGGACAAAATTAGTCATTCATCATTATGTATTTCACTTTCAGTGATTAGGAGTATTGAGAAAAGTAACATGACGGAGGAGGCTAACCTCCCTTGATACATCAACCAATGATTGAAGGAACATAAATTGTGATATTGCTAATTCAACTAATTAATGTCATTTTCTGTAAATGTTCTGTCTAAAAGTGACCCCACAATTTTAAAGCAGTTAAAACAAAATCCTACAACTAAATTTTTTTGTGCCTCCTCACTGTAAAAAAATAAAAATAAATTACCTGGTTGCCTTTCATTGAAATAAAATTTTTTTTTGGTTAATACAATGAACATTTTTGAGAATCGACAACCTTTACTCAAATATTATTAAAAGATTTTGTAAGCATATTGGGTAATTGTGTGTTTTATTTGTGATGACGCAGTGAGACATGCCACATTGTGCTATTTTCATGATTTATCATAAAATGATTATGTGGTTCAGATACAATAATATTTAGAGTTTCTATTTATTCTATTTTTTCATTGTATCAACACAATTTTTTTATTTCAATAAACAAAATGTTAAGGCAACCAGGTTTCTTACTTTTTAAGTTAAACCAACAATATGTTTTTAGTGCACCAGCTGCCACGGTATGTCATATATAATAGTAAAAAGAAAAAGGTCACTGCGCGACAGAGTCCCAATTTCCCACTGCGCGCGCAGAAACACTTACACACACATTATGAGTAAGTTGAGGGAAATGTGTAAACAGTAGTTTCGTCATACTTCCACTGAATAATCTCTCCAGTGAACTCTCATCTCCGCTTTGTTTATACTTTGCACTCTTTGTTGGGAGAACTCCAGACTTCCAGTGCAGGAAAAGCCAGATGATGAAATCAGGAATCTGAACATGTGAAAACAGATATCAGATCAAATATTAAATAAAATCTTGTTCAGGACAATGACGTGCTACGACACTGCAATCACACGCCGCCTTCACACCACCGACCGCAACACAGTGGAAACAATATTTCCCCACCTTACACACATCAATTAATAGTTCAGCCATAAATTAAAGTTCAGTCATGTTGACTCGCTCATCTGGTGTTACTTCATGAGGGAAAAAAAGAAAATTAAAGCTCTGAAGTCAAACATGCTCACATAATTTTTCTTGCATGTCATAACTTAACTTGCTATAAATAAGCTAAATGGAAACTGAACATTGCAACATCTAAATTTCCTATATGCAGTAAAGACAAAATTATTAAATGGATGGGAACCCAAAAAAGAAAATGTGCTGTTAAAATGTGACCACTGAAATCTTCAGTAGAACTACAGTAGTTGTTTTTTTTAACCTTGGTGAATCATAAAATGCAAGTCAACTACTAAACACTTTGAGAGTAAAAAAACAAAACATATACAGGCAAAACTAAATGAATACTTGTGGCTCCTGACACAACATTGAGGTCTTATGAAGCAAAACTATCGGTTTGTGCAAGAAACGATTACTTCTGTCACTTAAAGCCTCTGAAAACAACTTTGATTCAGACAAACGGACAAACTGTTTGTTTAACTTCCTAAGACCTCAGTGTAGCGCCAGGAGCAATGGGTAGGCTATTCATTTTGTTTTGCCTGTGTATGTTTTTTTAACTCTCAAAGTAGCAGGAGAGCCATGTAGTGTTTTAAGGGGGGATGCAAGACAGACTTGTGGGCCTTCTTCTTCCAGAAGATGAATGTTTTTTTTCTTTTAAAGTGTATTAAGAAATTGAAATAATTTATCAGTTAAAGGACCAATGAAGTGCTTTGGAACGCGCCGCATTATTCAATGTGTTGACGTGATTTCCCCTGAAACGGCTCCAGCTGTTAGCAGCTCCTCCCCTTTTTTTGAAACAGCCAATAGCGTTTCGTAAATATACCGTTTGACTAGAGAGCAAGAGCGGACCTTTCTTTGTTTGGTAAAGCCAGCAGTTTCCTCTAACCGTTTATCATCATAATCTCCTGCATATCGCTTTTGAAATGCAGCATTCTTTGCAGAATTCAAATGGATCGATGTTTGTTGTCTGCGCGGACTCGCGCATATGATCCGCTGCTCTCTCGTGTCTGTAGTCTAAATTTAGACCAAATCCGTTGGGGTGTGTGCGCTGAGGCGCGAAACTAACGTGAAAACCAGTGGCGGCTTGTCAATAGAGGGCGCTGGGGCGCCGCCCCATCACAATTCCAGAAATATACATGTATACAAAAATTATATAAAAAAGAAATAAAAATAAAATAGTTTACTCATATGATGTGCAGGCTGGTAATTAAGAGCCTCAGCATTTAGTAAAAAAAAAACTATTTTATATGTTTTTTAATGTTTTATGCGGTTTCATGGGCGAGGGACGCCGGACAAATGGATGTCTATCTCAGTCCATATCGTCGGGCAGCATGTGACTTGAAGCTGGTCTCTAATTGGTTTCTTAAAGATTCTCCTCCGGGCGCAGGTCGCTGCGTCCCTGGCGAATCAGAATTGCATACATGTTTTTTGATCCAATCTGATTGGTTCTCGTCAACTGTCATTCAATGTTACGCTCTTGGCCACCACTGCGAGAGAGCGTTGGTGACAACGTCACTCCGACCCCGCCCGCCTAAACATTCGTAGAGATGGCAGCAGTCAAACTAAATTCTGTGATTGATTTACAAAAAAATCCTTTCACAAGGCGTTCGCTGGAAGGACCAGCCCGATTTACAAATTCAGCAGCAGTCCAGTGACAGAGGACGAAGCTACACTCGGAGCTTCACCCGCGCTTGTTATGAGAAAAGGAGGTGGCTGACTGGATGTGACGGTAGCAATGCCCTTTTTTGCTTTCCCTGTCTCTTATTTCAAAGTGAGTGAGAGGTGCTTTTCGACCTTGAAAAGAATAAAAACTTTTCTCAGAAACACCATGACCCAGGAGAGGCTGAATGCACTTGCATTGCTGTCCATGGAAAAGAGACTTGTCACTGAGATGACTGACTTTAATCAGAGAGTAATTGAGAAATTTGCTGGCCAGAAAGAAAGGAGAGCAAAATTTATGTCCAAGTAGTCAACATGCCAGTCTGTTGTTGCTACTTTTGTTTTTTCCTTTCCTTGTTCAATTATATATGGGAAATAAATATGTAAAAAGATAAAAAGTGCAGACACTGTTTTCTCTTTAATGCTTGAATTTAGTCAACATGCTTCTTGGTACTGCTTTGTATTTATAAGTAATTATACTTTTATATACTTATTATTATTATGTATAATTTATAAGTAAATTATACTTAAATTAACATAATTATACTCAAATATACGCATATCCCTATCCCATATATAGTGTGCTATGTGCCTTTCACCATGTAGAAATTAGTAAATGTGTGTTAACTACTGACCGATTTCAGCTTCTGCAGCGTAAGGGGGCGGGCTTTAGATTCTAGAGAGCATTTTGATTGGATAGAAGATTTGATGAGAAGGTGAAGTCTGCGATGATGTCACCAAAATCTGAGATTCGTTTTGACGGAAGTGGGAGACTGTACATTTTGAATGCTTATATCTCCTAAACGCAAATTTTGTCATAGTTTGGAACACACACCAGCTTATTTATAACTTTAAGGCTAACACAGTCATACTAAAAGCTAAAAAACTAAAATTTTGTTTTCAGTGGACCTTTAATGTTGATATTATTTCAAGTAATGAAAATTTCAATTTATCCCCCCTCCACCCCCAAACGGAGACAGATTTCAACCCAGAAGCATACGATCACACTGGTGTGATGAAACTGTTCATTGCAACACTGCTATTCAAACATGCTTTCACACTCAGTGCTTTTCATATATCACAACTATTCAGTGTTTTTAACCAAATAAAGTTTATTTGAGGTTTGAGAGATTTAAATAGACATTTAAAGCAAGTGCTGTTGAATTTTTTTCATTTAAATTGCATATTTAGAAGCTAATAATAATCCCTTCAATTAAAATTTCACAAAGTGTTTTATTTAGATACGCACTGTGTATGAAATGATAAAGATACTCGATTCTTCTCCCAATTTACCGGCCACTTACTTTTATGTATTTCGGGAAAAATGGATGAATTTATGTAAATCCGCCAGATCCTCTGAAAAGCGGTGCAAACTCATGGTGCATTACATGACAACTAACATGAGCATTATAAAGGTCTTTAAACCGCAAGCCCCCTTTGCATAAGTCTTTTAATCCCCCGTCATGGACAAATTTGTGTGTTTTGCAGTGGCTAATTGGTATTTTAATTGCTCAGTTATTGGCTCATTAAATTCCTTTGTTAGTGTATATGTGAGTGATTTAATTTTATTTGACAAAAATTAGTGTTTGCTATATTGGGAATGTTGTATAGGCTCACTCCTTCATTTGTGTATATGTATGCATCATATATGTTTCTACATTGTGTTGGATATGTTGATTTTTATTGGACAAATAAAATTAAAAAAAATGCTCATAATTACAGTTTTTCCCAATCATTCCTATGGCTGCCCATTTTTTGTCCAAAACATTAAGGAGTTTTTTTTTTCTCTTCCTCCTCACTTAATATTGTAGAATCGAGTAAAAAAAAAAGTGTGTTCAGATGGCAAACTTAGGAAAAGTAAGCTAAGATTTGTACTGCTCAGATTAAGGAAAGTATAAAAAAAAGATTTTGCCAACATTTGTCTCGAAGGCAAAATACATTCACTTCCACATATTTGACAATCAGAATATATCAAACAATTAATGATATAGCAAACAAGTGAATATTTTGAAGAAATAAAAGGGGAAAAGTAGATAAACGCCATACTCTGTAAAATAATAATGTTTTGTAATAACAGTCACCTCAAAAAAACTCATGCTGCGTAGTAGCCATGCATAGAATAGGCTACCCACAAGCCACACAACCAAGTTTTTAAGGTTTCTCTGAATAATAAAGTTAAGTTTAAGACCGTTTGCACTGCAGACTTCTTGGATTTTGTCTTTTTCAACACATCCGTGACCAACAATCATCTCCAATAAGCTTCTTTCCATCCATCATGTTATTTTTTGTGCAGTTAGCTTGCGCATGATTATGTTCACTTATTACTTTCTATAATACACAGGTTTTAATTTTATTTTACTGCAATAATATTAGTTATTATGTTTGTGTATGTAAAAATAATAATAATAACCACACACAAAAAGAAGTTGTGATTTGGATTTGTTCTACTGAAAAGTAACCCACATCTTGGATAGGGTGAGTAAATTAACAGCAACATTTATTTTTAGATGAACCATCCTCGTTAATATTGGTGAATCAATTTAAAAAACATTTACTTTATTGGGTTAGCTCTTTTAAGTTAAGGTAACAATAGCAATTTTAGCAGTTGCAGCAGAGGCGACGATTTTCTGGCAATTACTTAAATTTGGGTCAGTTTGTCACACAAGCTATTGTAGGACTTTGGAAAAGTTGGAATAATGCAAGTCACATGGACACTTTTATGATACTTTTATACATTTTTTATGATGCTTGAGTGACAGACGAAAACATGAGGGAAGTCTTACCTTCTTAAATACTCCCAACTTACTCTATCGTTCTCGATAAAGACATTTTATTGTTTTCCTGCTTGTAAGAAGAATAAGTGACTAACCCTAAAACAAAGTGCAGGTGGTAAATGCTGTAATTGCAGGAAATCAAAAGCCATAAACAATTCAGCAAATATCACAACAAAATCTTCACCAGAGGATGGATTTAGACCATTTAAAAGTCAATGCAATAGATACAGGAATGAAATAAGAGATTTAGCTAAATAATAAAAACAACAAACTAATGTAACAGTATACTATGCAGAGGTGGACAGTAACTAAGTGCATTTACTTGAGTACTGTACTTAAGCACACTTTTTGAGTATCTGTACTTTACTTGAGTATTATATTTTCTGAAACTTATGACATTTGAAAGACAAATGTCACACTTTTTACTCCACTACATTTCTATCAAGGTCCTCAAAGTCGAAAGTCGTTTCTGAAGCAGCTTTAAAAAAGTCAGTGGAGGATTTTTTTCTTTTTTAAAAGGTGTTTTGCAGAAAGCCTTTCAGGAATTACTCTTGTATTTTTTAAACACTGATCAGTTTATAGCAAAATTGAAGAAGACGGATGTCAAAATGGAAGAAGACGGATGTCAAAATGGAAGAAGACGGATGTCAAAATGGAAGAAGATGGATGTCAAAATGGAAGAAGACGGATGTCAAAATGGAAGAAGACGGATGTCAAAATGGAAGAAGATGGATGTCAAAATGGAAGAAGACGGATGTCAAAATGGAAGAAGATGGATGTCAAAATGGAAGAAGATGGATGTCAAAATGGAAGAAGATGGATGTCAAAATGGAAGAAGATGGATGTCAAAATGGAAGAAGATGGATGTCAAAATGGAAGAAGACGGATGTCAAAATGGAAGAAGACGGATGTCAAAATGGAAGAAGACGGATGTCAAAATGTTCCTTTTTGGCGAGTATTCACATAAACATAGTTGATTGTCTTAAGTGAATGGAAACTGTTGGGAGAATATCAGATGTGTATCAGTGTATATGATCCCTGCGTTCAGCCTTAAAGTAACGGCAGCTTTGTAAAGAGCTTTGTAACTTTTATACAAGTATTTAATGTGTTTAAGTTAGTCGTATGCTAGTATGTCGGATGGAGCGTCACTGACTGACTTAAACCATGATGGCATAATGTGCATTTATACAACAATAATAAAATAATGCTTTGACATGAAAAAAGAAATTGACTTTTGATACTTAAAGGTAGGGTAGGACGGACTGATCTAAAACACTTTTGTCCAAATTTGTTTAAACTTTCTTTATATGGCAATACATAATTAAAATGTAAGTACTCTGAAAAGGAGAGTATAAAAATCGAGTGACTCTAGACTGTTTAATCTGCAATAAACACCGCTCATTATTTTTGTTCGGGACGAGACAAATGATTGGCTTGGGCGACTGTCACTCTCTCTCGCTACTATGGCGACCACCGCTTTCGCTACAGGATCTGCCCACATGCTCACGCTCGTTTGATTTGAGCAGTTCAAGAGGCAAGAAACCCAGGCAAAATAATGGCAGAGAAAGAGCATTCAAAATTCACAGTGCAGGGTTTTACAGTCAGCGAAGGCAAACAATGCAAAAAAGGAAGACAGTACGAGAAAAGACAAAGTACAGAAAGTCTTTGGATAAACAAAGAAATCAAACGCGAGTAAATATCTGCGTGGCTTTTTAACGATGGTGAGAACTGAGGGACCTGAAAAGCGACTCATTGCTGGCTGTATTTCTGCTGGACAGCTAATCTTTCATTTTGATTATACACTTTTTTGGTTTATGTTTCCATGAAGCATGTATCAAGAGCACATGAAGCTGCCTAATATAGCTAACATAACATTACTTAGCATAAAGTTACAATATTATACACTTAGCCATTAGTAGAGATAATAAATACTCAATATGCTTAGCTCAAGTTGATCGCTGTTGTGTTGAATTTCGCAAAATTAACTTTAGATTAGGGCTGGGCGATAAATCGATTTTATCGATTAATTTGAGTTTGTAGTTTCATGTCGATTTTTGGGAATGAAAATCGTTTTTTTCTTTAAAATCCGCCGACGCTCCCTCTGGGCTCCCGTAATGGTTCAGCCCTCCCCCGCGCGTTTGCCAGTGCCACAGAGATACACAAACAACAAGGATAGCGTCTAACAACAACATACAGTGTCATTGGTTGAACTATTAACAATACCCCGCTGCAAAGTGTGTTTGAAGTCTGAACGGAACCGCGCTCATTTGAGCTGCGCGGACAGCGAATGCAGCGCGAGCTCATACTCGGGCCGATCTCGTGACAGACACGACACACAGCGCTGGAGATCCAGTGAGAGAGCGTTTAAATTCACCACAGAATTAATAACAGCGCTACTGCGAGATCTAATGGAAGCGTTCGGCGCAGATTTCTGTTATGAACCACAGATATCAGATCAAACAGAGCTGAGCGAAGGTCAGGGGCTTCAGTCACAAATCACCAACATTCACCATGATTTACTGTAGTAAAACCACATGGATTTAATGTTGTTGTCATTATTTATCTTAGGATTCGTACAACCTTTTGAGATTGAAATTCAAGCACTTTCCAATGGTTTCGTGCACTTATTTGTACACTTACTGCACTTATTTCCAGCACCTCAAAGCTCTAAATATCCAAAATATGCTATTTTTAATGTGATGGTTTGTAAAAATAAAAGTTTAAAGGGGTCTTGTGAAAGAAATAGTATTTTAGTTAATTTTTTTTAATGTTTAATCCATTTTGTTATTAAAAAAGTTCAAGTTCAAGAGTTTTATTTGTCACATACACAGTTATATACAGAATACAACTGGCAGTGAAATGTAAACGGGTCCGCTCCATGGACAGCAAATAACAATTAACAAAAAAAGCACAATAAATTATAAAATAGGAATAGGATAAAGGTGCTATATATATATACATATGTAGAATTATGAATAAATCAAGTAAAAGAAATAAGAGATGTGGAATAAAATAAGTGAGATAAAGTAAACTGGAGACTATAAAAATAATACGTGGATAACAGAAGTGCAGGAGTGTAATGTTACGTTACATTATAATGAGTAGTTACATGGAACACAAGAATAAAGTGCAGTGCCATATCAGTATGTGAGTTTGTTAGTACAGAAGTGAGGTGAAGTCACATGTTGTTGTGAAATAAGATATGCAGTGAGTGCCCACCACTATAACCAGCAGAAGAGCACGTATTGATTTATTAGCCATTTCCACTCCCTAATATATGGAGAAAAGTACGAAGTCACCAAGTCTCATGAAAAACTAAATTACACAGAACGCAAGTAAAGAGCTCATTTAATAATAACTGAAGCTGTTGGTCAGTTCAGTGCGAGAATATTGAAGAACAATGGCAATCTATATTTAATAATATCATTAGCATATTATTAAATAGCATAACATTTAAATTTTCCCTATACTTTTTTTGCACATTACTGTTGTTAATAAAAGTTAATTTGATCTGCATATCAATTAATAAACCTTTATGTATACTGTATATTGCAAAAGATATGGTGCCCATTTATACTGTGGAAGGGTCTGGGTTATTCACATGCTGAAAGTTTGGCACCCCAGGTAGGCCAAGCCGCAAATATTTTACCTAAACAAAATAAAGTTAAAACTTGTTTTGAACAATTTCTTTGTCATGCAGATTGATTTTAAGTAGGAGAAAAAAGAAAAGAAAAAAAAATCGATTAAAATCGTAAATCGAATTTTTTGGCAAAAAAAATCGGGGAATTTTTTTTTTTGGCCATATCGCCCAGCCCTACTTTAGATAACAAAATGCATGTGTAAAAGCTAGTACAGCATCCAGGAACTTTTTTAGAGCTAAGTTAGCTTTAGCTACTGATCAACAATGCTTTCATCATGGAGACTCTTACATGCAAAACACAGTATATGTTATGAATCTTACCTGAAATTCATCTTCATCGCAGTATAACTGATGTTATTGGAAAAAACATGATGCTACCCGTTTTCTTTGCCTTATAAATATAACTAGCTCGTTACCAAATCAAACAAAAATATATTTTAAACTTTACCATTCTAGCTTGATAGTGAGAACTAAAAGACATCTTATTTGTTTATATTCATACTGATAAAGTTCGATTTTTTTTTTATTACATGTGATTCTGACATGATGTCACTGCATGCACACACTGCTCCTCTGAGGTCAATAATGCGTCTTCCAGCTGATTGGTTCATGTGTTTTGGGGGCGTGGCTTTGGAAAGAGCCCAGAAGGGAGAAGGTGGAGTGAATGGAAATAATGAGCTGTCTTTAAAACAGTCGTGAGAGGTCTACAGACACTCATTTTTTATACTTTCTTTTTCAGAGTACTTACATTTTAATTATGTATTGATATATAAAACATTTTTAAACAAGCTTGGAAAAAAAAGTTTTTTAACCAATTCCTACCTTTAAAGAGCATATTGCAGGTTAAATTTTTTTTGAGATAAACATATAACCTTGTATGAAAATGCCATATGAAAAGGTAATGCAGGATTTAAAATGTTTTTAAAAGACATAAGAGCAAAAATTTAGCAGATAAAGTGGCCGTTTCGTTGGCTGTTTGTAAAACCGCTGTTTTTTTCAACATCGTGTCATATTACGTCACGAGAGGGAGTCGTCTGCCAAGCTCTGCATTGGCTCAGTGCAGAATAGGTTGGTATTCTGTAATAATCAGTGTATTTTCGGTAGTTTTTCTATTTAAATTTATCATTGTCATGGAAAATGATAGTGTCCAGCCTGTCAGGACATTGAGTCCACAGGTTTCCTAAAAAAAAAAAAGTTAGAAAAGCTGCATTGTGGCGTTTTGTGCAGGCGAAGAGACGGTACTTCACTTCTGCATCTGCTTTGACACACGCAGTGGTGTGTGTGTGTTCACTTTACACCGCGGATTATCAGCGATATGATGAAGTTTAACATTGCAATACTCATGTAGTTAAAGGATATTAAATGATTAAATACTCACACGCAATGCTTCTTGGCTATTGTTTTTACATTAATCAATTTCAACATTGATTAATACAAAGTATGTAGGCTACATAAACACACATGCATAGTCTCACACTTTAAAAAAAAGTCAGGAATTATGTGCTGATAATGTACATTTTATTCAAGCGTATATACATCGTTCACTCAAATACATACTCAAAACGTCATACATTATCACACTATCGACGGTGAATCGGCACAAAATAAACCCATAACACAGAATGAGTGAATAAAGGATCACAACAACACGTTATGCTGTCTGTGGCTCGGCCGCGGCGGAGTGTGACGGCCGGTCGCGGATCCGTCAGACGATCAGCTCGGAGAAACCGCGTGAACTGAGCACCGTAACTGAGGCGATCCGGGCGAACACACACACACACACACACGCGAGCGTTCGCGTTAAACAGAGACTGGAGACTCAAACCAGAGACTCAATGTTGCTGCTAGCTTTAGATAGAAAACATTACTTGTGTGCAAATGATTTGTTGAAAAGCATAGAACAGCAGCCTTTTCAACAGAAACAACCAGAGGGAGTGAGGGCGCACGTGCGTATGTGTGTGTCATGGTGTGTGTGTGTGTGTGTGTAAAAAGGCACTGTAATGGTTGCAGCAACTGAGCTATAGCATAATAATACTCATAGATCTAGCCTGTGACATTGTTGTGCATGATTTGGCAATAGGGGACAGCCATGCTGGTGAAAATCAAGCCGACTCCCGATTTTTTTTGATTTTGTATGTTTAAAAAATATCGTGAGAGAGGGGGAGGTGCGAGAAACGTGCTCGGCTCGTGTTTTTCCTCACATGCTGCGAGCCACGAACATACGAGCATCTACAATGTCCACGCGAGGGAAAAACATCGTCTGCGAGCTCATATGTCAGCAAAAACAGCACCGGGTAACGTTACGCCCCGCGCCCGGCTTTAACTTCTAATGTGGACGGCGAGTGTGACTTAAGCCAGATGGTCTGAACTTATTATTAGTTTCTGTTATTGGTATCAATACTCCTAGATGACCAATAGCAGCTTTGCGATTGCCTGATACATGATAATTATCTGCGAAGTATTGTAATCTGAGCACAGTGTTAGCGTATAATGTTATGAGCCGACTCGCTCACCTGCTCTGTTTTCCACTGTTTCTCCTCACACAACAACTCAAATCCTCTCCTCTGACCGTTGTTCTGTCTAATCCTGGCCTGTCCCTTATTGTGTGTCATAATTGCATGGCTGTGGTCTGCCATATGAGTATTAATAAACATTTATAATTTCCTCAGCGTCCGAACTGTCATTGCGATCCATTGTTTTCCTATGGTTGAAAGTCACGGCACTCCCTCTCGTTATGTCACTTCCGGTTTGCGCATTTTTAGATGCGGAAGTAAAATTTTCTCACAAAAACGACTCAAAAAGCCTTATTAGCGTATTTACAAGTATATTTTAAAGAAATTCTAGGTCCTACATTATTTTTCTATACACTGACTCACTGGAGTCTCTAACCTGCAATATGCTCTTTAAGTACTTTTGAAAGCAAATACTTCTGCACTTTTACTTAAGTAAAAATCTGTTTTTACAACTTCATAACGGAGTAATATTTGACCAGTAGTACTTTTACTAAAGTTATGAAGTTGTGCACTTTGTCCACCTCTGACACATTATAGCTTGGGTTCATCGATGTTGCTTTAAGCACTTCTGATTAATGTTTTAGAGATTTGCACTTGCTGTGACAGCAACTTAAAATTGCGCAAACTCCTGCATTTCATCCAAAACGATGTCAAATAGTTTCATGATAGTGAGGGGCCTGAAAGGAGGCATGGGAACTGCAAAAGAAGGGTTGGAATAGGACCAACACAGCTTTCAAAGCCTTTTTCTTTTATCCTGCAGTGATGAATCAATCGCCATGAAGCTAAATATCACGTCAAGTCTGACAAAAACTGTGTGCTGAGGGATCTAAAGATTTTTCAATAGAAACCTGTGATTAATCATACGTATGTGTAGTGTTTTATTTAATCTGCTTTTTTATATGATAATTTATGTAGTCATTAATTTTATTCATATTATTATTTGATATACAATTTATTCATATGATCCATTTATTTATCATTTTATTGTTATTCATTTGTTTTTCTATTTTATATTATCCATTATTTATTCCCTATACGGTTTAAATCTTACGATTGTGTGGTTTAAAGGGATGTTCGTCTTCACGGGTATAGGAGATTTTTAAGTTTTTACCTTCACAGGACGACCATGGCTACTGGGTCAGATGATATAATTTCTACATTTATGGAGGAGTCAGAGGTTAAGATGACATAACTGACGGAAAAACTGAAAGAGCATTTTAGGGGCAAAGTTTTTGATATAAGATCAAAGTGCAAAAGAGAACCTAAAGACAGGCATGGGGTTAAGACTATGAGTCAAGGCGAATCCCTTGGATTTTTGACACTTTGTCTAAATGTACACTCAAAAAGATGTTTTTTCACGTTTTGTGTTAGGCTATTTAATACATTTTGTGTAATTTTATGCTGAATGTAGTTTTTTTTTTTTTTTTTTTTTTTTTACATTTTATGTTTAATGTGAGAAAAAAAGGAAAGAATAAACACAGTATCCAACAAAATGTGTTAATTGTCATCCAATCACTGCCTAGTGCCTACCTCACTCCGCACGTTAAGTAAATTTGCTCCTCTTTTTCATCAGTGGACGACTTGAACTCTATAAAAAGTCATTTTTTGTTGTTTGTCAATTTTTTAGACAGTTAAAGGGTTACTTCAGCGATTAGCATATGGCTTTGTATCAGTAGAAACCCTGGAGAATATTCAAATTATTGTGCTTTCCCCTCTCATATCTCCCTGAGACGAGAGATGTATGCATTTTATTTCAGGAAAAATTCCTCCTATGATGCAAAATGACGATTTTTGCATCATAGGAGGAATGTTTGCCCAGAGGCTAAAGACTACAGCCAGCAGAGGGAGCCATTTCCGCATGTTTTGAACTCGCGCATGGGGGATGGAGATCACACTCACAGCTCAGCTCAGCTGCAGGCACTCATTTAAACGGAGCTATGGTGTGCAATGTAAGTCTTTTAACTTCTCAAATTCATTTCTATGAAAGTTAAGCTTGCAAAGGCATGAACTGAAATGCGCCAGACTGAACTCGCGTTGTGAATGTATGCCGCGAGTGTAGTCGCGATTACCTCAGCTCTCATCACTCCTGCAATCAGTGCTCAGTGCTGTGATACTCGCGTGGTGACTCACTCATTATATTGAACAGACACGTTCAGTTTTTAATTGTAGTGTCTCCTCTAACTCAGTCACAGTAATCAAGTTGTTGGCGTTGGGAATGGCCTCACAGGGCAGCGAAGCATTCTGGGAATTGTAGTCTTTCATCCCCATGGGACAAAAATACATTTTCTGTCTTTTCTCAGTCTAGAAGACACCAAATTCAAAAATAATTTCACATTTCTACTGCATTGATGACCCAGTTTAAATACAGATTCATCTTCCCAGCGCTGAAGTACCCCTTTAAGGTGCATTTTACACAGTTAGCATCATCTTCTGCTACTGGTATTTTCACTACAGGAGAGGCGGTGCAGGGATATCAAGACTTTCACAGTTTCTCAAAATATTCTGAGGTAATTAATCCCTCTTTTTCATCAATGAAAGACTTGAATGCTCACATATCACGTATTTGGATTTGTTTGTTATTAGAAACTATAAAAAAAATTATCTTTTTCGTTCTTCGTGAATAGGCTGTCAATGTATGTTTACATGCACAGCAAAAGGGTTTTCAGTTCATATCCAAGATTTTTTTTTTTTTAATGTCTATGAAATTCAAATGACGTGAATATTGAGTTCAAGTAAATGTACCAGTCAAGTTTTAATAAATACATAAAAAAAAAACCTGTATTGCATTCATTTTGTTAAAACTGATTAAAGCACATCTGACACAAACTTGTGTGATTTATGACACATTTGTGTGTTAAATATTGTAACACTGTCTGTGTTAAGAAGAATAGCACACTTGATATATTAAAATGAACACAAAATGTGTTGTCCTTAACTAGACACATAGATAAGAGAAAAAGCAGTCACTCTAAATAATGCTGGGTTGTTTTTTAACCCAAAATGCTGGGTTAAGACTGTTGGGTAATTTTTGTTGGTTTATTTGATCACATTTTAAAGGGGGGGGGGGGGGGGGGTGAAACACTCAACACTCAACACAGTTTCAGTCAATCTCATGTCAATCTTGAGTACCTATAGAGTAGTATTGCATCCTTCATATCTCCGAAAAGTCTTTAGTTTTATTATATTTATAAAATAAATATGGGCTGCACCGAGTCTTTCCGGAAAAAACCGAGCGCCTGGAGGCGTATTGTGTGGGCGGAGCTAAAGAATGACATATGCGCAAAGCAGTGACGTCCTCAAGCGTGGAGAAACCATAGACTGTAAAAAAATAGAAACCCATCGCTATCTCAGCTAATAAATATGATCCAGAATCTAATTCCGAGGCTGAAATAGAAACAGCAACAGCAGGACGTCCGTCTCTGTGGTATGTACTGTATTTAGAGGCCTGTCAACATGACATGATTCGGTTTATGGACTATTGTATGCGACCAAACCTTAGTAGCAAGCAAAACGGTTTTGCAGGTCAGAGTAGTGTAACAAGTTACATAGAACAGCAATGAAGTCCGTTAGTGCATTTGAATGACGAAGCACGCGAATCGTATCGTTTACTGATGTTTACTCACGCGACGATAGCCAACAGCTCAGACATTTGAAGCAGTTTTACTTACCGGCTGCTTCCAAAGCAGGACCGAACCTTTATCGCTGGGACGGCTCCGCCAAAAACACACTTCTTGGAGTGTGGAGATCCACTTTGCGATGCGACTGAAGCATTTCTGCGTTCAAATCGGTTCAAATGCAGCGCTGCCTTCCCGGAATGCTGTGCTGAAGCGTTGAAGTCGCTAAATGTCAAAGTGGAGGAATGAAGTGGAGCGCAGCGCGGACTATAACCGACATTAGTGTTCACGGAGGACTGGATCTGCAGCTGAGAGCAGTGTTTACGGCTGTGCATTTCCTCTCTCGCGCTAGTGACGCGCGCGCGCACCCTACCGGGAGAAGAGCACGTACGGCCCATACAAGGACCTTCCGATCTTTTAACGTCAAGCCGACCCATACTCGAAAAAAACTCTCCGAAACTTGTGAGAAGCCAGAAGGAGTATTTTTGACACAGAAATACTCTATCAAACGTCCAACATTAGTTTTTGAAACTTTGACTATGTTTAGGATGGGAATCCAAGTCTTTAACAGTGTAAAAAGCTCAGTATGCATGAAACAGCATTTCACCCCCCCTTTAAACACCGTTGGGTTGTTTCAAATTTCCAGTCGTTGGGTTAACGTTAAACCTGCTGGGTCGCAATGCTTGGTTGATTCTACCCAGCGCTTGGTTGTTTCACGTGCTTCCCGCCTTGATTCGTTTAAATTCGCTCCCAAACTGTCATTTTGAAAGGCCAATGTAAAAGGCAAAGCCACCGGTTGCAGATGTTTTAAGATAAGTTCATGTTTTCATCAGTAATCATTTTAATTAGCATAATTATAGTTTTTCTTCTTCTTCGCGGCAACAATTCATATTACATGACGTTAAGACAAAAGTTTTACCTCAGAATCCGATGCAATGTACGTTAGGCCTACTGACTCGTGTTAGTTCAGGTAACTTAACTGGTAGGCATGTGAGACGATAGATTAATACACTTTGTGATTACACACAGAACCATGATCCCCTTACGAATATTAACCATGGGTTTATGTAGGGATGTCACAAGTAACTTACCGGTACTTAAGTAACTTGCATACTGAAATTTTAAAAATGTGACGATAGTATATAGTTATATAGCATCGACTCACAAGACTGTATTTCGGTCCCGCAGCGCGCAGGTCTCCAGACTGCAGCCGAATATATACCAGTGTCCGTGTATATACTATTTAAATAATATTACTCTTCCATGTTTTGCGTCTCTGTGTGAATGACGGGGGCGTACACACACGCGCACCGTCTTTTTAGCCTCTGCAGTGTCACTGAGGCCATGAAAATGTACCGTTTCATTTGAGAAAACTGTCATTTCATGAACACAGACACTCAAAGGTCACGGCAACCCGTCAAAATAAAAGTTCGATTTAAACGTGAATAAATTGACAGAATATATTAGGTTTGTAGTTGTCATTGTTGTCAATTTTAACACATTGTCGTACCATTTGTCAAGCAATAAAAAGTATTGTTTTAACAGTCTAAACATGCTTTCTTCATTTGTTCTTTCATGATTGTCTAGTTTTACAGCAGGCTAATGCACAGGAGAAATTTTAAGATCAACCCAGCAAGAATAACCCAGAATAGCAAATCCATTAATGGTAAATTTTACTACATTTTGGGTGTTCTCAACAGCCCAGCCTGCTGGGTTAAAATGCCACTGGGTTAATTTAACCCAGCATGTGTTCTGTCCAATATTTACCCAGCGCTGAGTTGCCAATTGGGTTGTTTTTAACCCAGCCATTTTTAGAGTGTGGAGGGAGAACTGTTACAGATGTCAGGAGTTCACCTAAAATTGAAAGTCCTGACAATAATTACTTATACTCATGTTGTTTCAAACCCTTTAAAAAAGATAAATATAATTATAATAAATATATATAAATATATATAATTATAAATAAAACAGCAACAGCTTTTTTTTTGTTTAAAGTACAAATATACAGAAGGTTGAGGAAAAGCAATTCTTGGCTGTTGAGGAATTGAAGGTGTATGACTATGAAAGCGATGATACCAAATTGTCATTACACTCTCAGAAAAAAAGGTACAGTGCTGTCACTGGGGCAGTACCCTAAGGTACAAAAGTGAAAAGGTACATCTTTGTACTTTACTTACCGCTAAATGGTACACATTAGTACCTTAAAAGGTACATATCAGTACTTTAGGAGTGCTTATTAGCACCTTAAAGGTAGTACCTTAAATGTACATATTAACCTTTTCGGTTTTGTACCTGAGGGTACCGCTTCAGTGACGCTTTTTTTTCTGACAGTGTAGGGTTGCAAAAATCCAGGAATTTCCAAGGCTGGAAACATGGGAATCAACGGGAATTAACAAAATGGCAGGATATCTACAACTGTCACAATGTGGTTGCAGCATCAAAGCACATGATTAAGGAGATACACTATATGGTCAAAAGTTTTGGTATGCCTGCCTTTACATGCACATGAACTTTAATGACATCCCATTCTTAATCCGTAGGGTTTAATATGGAGTCGGCCCACCCGTTGCAGCTATAACAGCTTCAGCTCTTCTGGGAAGGTTGTAGGAGTGTGTTTATGGGAATTTTTGACCATTTTTCTCAGTGGCAGTGTTTACGTATATGGCAGAGTTTGGCAGTTGCCATACCCTGGCGTTCAGACAAGCAGGGGAAGGATATAAACAGCTCATGACGCTGCTCATTAGTTCTGCTGCAGCTTTGAAAAGGCAAGTTTAGACAACCGTGTCCTAACCAGATGTGATGCGACAAGATTTTCATTGGCAAACTTGACCCGAGATGATTCTCTTTGGATGATTTTTGATTGAATCATCAACACATTTAGTGAGGGTGGGCTCGCTCTGATGAGAAGCCTACAATATCGAATTTCTAAATCTTACACCATTTTAGCATGATTAAAAATACATACTGAATGACTGAAATTAACATCTATAAAGGTCACACAAATTACATTCAAACTCACATTAACTTATTTTTACATTAAATAAAGCTAATCTGCATTTGAGATTGTCCTTGTCACTTTTTTTTGAGATTCACCTTGTCCACGTATGCTGCAGAAAATAGAAAAATAAAATAGAATCGTAGTGAATCGGCATTGCTGCTGGTTATACAAAAAACTCTGATTTAAGGCCTTTTTACACAGCCCGAAATTTTAGCGTGCATTTTTTTCGTATTCGTATTACTTTGCACACTGAGTCCGATGCATATTAAAGGTCCCGTTCTTCGCGATTCCATCTTTCAAACTTTAGTTAGAGTGTAATGTTGCTGTTAGAGCATAAATAATACCTGTAAAATTATAAAGCTCAAAGTTCAATGCCAAGCGAGATATTTTATTTAACAGAAGTTCCCTTTCAAAGCCTACAGCGAACGGTCGGTTTGGACTACACCGCTGCACTTCCTGCTGTAATGACGTCACTAGAACCGTTTGTTGACGAACCCTCCGCCCACAAGAACACGCAGAATAGGGGGCTTGCATCTCCCCGTTATGGTAAGAGGCGGGACCTTTCCGGGCAAAGTGCGCTAAGCTGCTGTCCAATCACAGCACAGGAAGCGTTGCCCCAATCAAAACTCGTTACGTGTTTCTGAAGGAGGGACTTCATAGAACAAGGAAATCATCAGGCCGTTTTTAGGACAGAGGAAACAGCGCTGTACAGATAAGTCAATTGTGTGAAAAATACTGTTTTTTTATACGCGAAACATGAACTCATGTTATATTGCACACTGTAAACATAATCAAGGCTTGAAAACACGCAAAGAACGGGACCTTTAATGACTGGGTTATGAAAATAAATAAATACGAAATGGCGTCTTCAAACAGTGAGGATGTTTTTTGTCCCCTCTCTTCTTAAAAAAAAAAAAAAAAGACGAAATATTGGGTACATCCGGTCCTGCGATTTAAAGGGTCAAGGATGTGAAAAACGCAGAAAATTTAACCTGTTCCAATTATTATTTTTTTGACGGACAAGAGTATCGGAGGCAGCGTGGAAGCGTGATTGACACTTGAGGTCGAATTAATTTTTTGATGTGCAAAAATGTTGCATGCGAATTTCCGACATAGTGTGCAAAGCTTTAACATGATAAACATATTTTGCATTTGGTAAGGACACAGTAAAAGCTTACAGGGCTGTTTCAGTGTTTGTATTTTGTATTGTTAAGTCTGTTTATTTAGTAGATTTTTGTCCACAATTTGTTTAGATATGTCGACAGATTTGTATGGGAATGTCGTTGTTGTTTGGTCAGAAGGAATAATGCCATACCCTAGATATTTGAGAAATGCCGCCACTGAAGTTACAGAGAAGGCCTGGCTCTCAGTCTCCGCTCTACTTCATCCAAAAGCTGATCTATCGGGATGAGCTCAGGACTCTGTGCAGGCCAGTCAAGTTCCTCCACACCAAACTCATTCATCCATGTATTAATGGGCCGATGCTTTGTGCACTGGTGTGCAGTCATGTTGGAACAGGAAGGGGCCATCCCCAAACTGTTCCCACAAAATTGTCAAAAATGTCTTGGTATGTTGAAGCATTAAGAGTTCCTTTCACTGGAACTAAGGTGTAAAGCCCAACCCCTGAAAAACAACCCAAACCATAACCCCCCTTCCACCAAACTTTACACTTGGCACAATGCGGTTAGGCAAGTACCATTCTCCTGGCAACCGCCAAACCCAGACTCATCCATCAGATTGCCAGACAGAGAAGCATGATTGGTCACTCCAGAGAACACGTCTCACTGCTCTAGAGTCCAGTGGCGGCTGCTTTACTCCACTGCATCCCACACTTTGCATTGCACTTGGTGATGTAAGGCTTGGATGAGCTGCTCGGCCATGGAAACCCATTCCATGAAAGTTTAGATTTAGGTTTATTTAGGCAGGGCAGGATATTGTGGCACAAAACCCTGAAATGTGTCCAACACAACACATATTCAGAAACAACCACTATACATCTAGTTTAAAACAAACTAAAAAATCTAATTAAATCACATAATTCTGACACATCATCATTAAACTTTTGAGAGATAGTATAGCACAAATACACAAAAAAAGCAGAACTGGACTTCATACAATCAAACACCTAAAAAGTTATTTGTAAAACAATTTAAGAGCACAAGAAATAAAAGACAGTTAATTTCTTTTTGTTTTACTTCTGGGTATGACAAATTTCCTGTGCTGCCACAATTGATAACTTGGTGTTGGAGCCACAGACAGGAAGCAATGCAGTGGTGATGAATTGTCGTCCGTAATTGATTCAGTAAAAGTATGTAACGTGGCTTCGTCATGTCTCTCACTCAATGATGGAAGGGTTTAAGTCATAACCTATTATCCGGCAGCAATGTTTTTGAACTCTCGGTAATCCAACCCATACTGGGCTCACATACTCCAGAACTGGCCGTAAAAGCGTCAAATATTTTTGTGTTAAAACATCGCAAGGCAGACCTGCTTTTTTAGCAACACAAAGATAATAGATTCTAGGACGTACTTTCATAATCATGTACTTAATGTGGGTGCCCCCATGACAAATCGGAAGAGATATGGACTCCAAGCAGCTTAAAGGTTAAAGCGCTATTAATAATATGTCCGTAAATAACAGGGGAAGAAGGACAGGGAATGTTTTCCACATTCCTAGCACTTATGACCATGTCCACTGTCTTAGTTTTAATTCATTGCTAATGTAAATTCCTGTCCCCATTCCGACATTGAATCCAAGGCCTTCTGGTTTAGCCCAGGAAGAAGCTTTCTACACACTAAAACTCTCTACACACTGATCTTGATATAATCTGAAGGCACATGAAGTTTGGAGGTCTGTAGCTATTGACTGTGCAGAAAGTTGGCGACTTCTGCGCACTGTGCACCTCAGCATGTGCTGACCCCGCTCTGGGATTTTACGTGGCCTAACACTTCATGGCTGAGTTGCTGTTGTTCCCAATCGCTTCCACTTTGTTATAACACCACTAACAGTTGAGTATTTTCATTATTCTGCTCCAGGTGTGTCAGTTTCACTTGTTAAGCTTTTTTACCCCTCCGTTTAAAGGTGCACTATGTAGTATTTTTGCAGTAAAATATCCAAAAACCACTAGGCCAGTGTTATACATTTTGTTCAGTTGAGTAATTACAATATCCCAAATGTGTCCAACTATTTGTAAATTGTGAGAAAATTGCTATTTTAACTCAGGACCGGGACGTGTCAGCATAACGTTTGAGCGAGTCGCCTGTCAATCGCGTCATATCTGCGTTACCCTCGGTTTTATTCTGCAGAAGCGCTTTACTCTTAGCAGTGTGAACATGTCACAGCAGCGCCGAGCGAACGCACAGAGGAACGTCATAACATCATTTTAAACACACTTAAATGTATCTAATATGATGAACAGAGCTGCTTTACCTTATACTCATGACCGGAAAAAGCAGAAGTGCGCGCCCGTCGACTGTGTCCCGTCCTGTCATAATAAAAGTGCTGGTGCGTGCGAGCCGTGTGTGTGTGTGTATCAATCGCTCCAGCGGCCGTGCTCAGCTCCTCAACACTTGGTCCTGCTCTGCTTCACGTTAATAACCGCATCCATCAACATGATTTCTGCCCGAGTCCTATTTCCAACCGGCTGTGAGGTGAAGACCACATGTCCCAAGATGCTGCGCTCACACTTGGCGTCATCAAACTACGCCTTTGGACGGAAAGTTGCATAGTGCACCTTTAAATAGC
The DNA here is from genome assembly GCF_024679245.1 of Pseudorasbora parva. Classification (NCBI taxonomy): domain Eukaryota; kingdom Metazoa; phylum Chordata; class Actinopteri; order Cypriniformes; family Gobionidae; genus Pseudorasbora; species Pseudorasbora parva. The sequence continues at coordinate 60,959,568 of NC_090172.1, read as the reverse complement.
TCTTGTTTTCAATGGTTCTGTCGGTCGTTGAAGTCATGCAGGTGTCTGCGGTTCCCAGTGTTTTCTTAGTTTTTTTCTCAATGCTATTTTGTGCTGATTTATGATTGTTTATTTTCATTAAAATCTTCCTTCATTTCAATCCTTAAGCTCTATCGGCCATCTTTGATTCCCCCGTTCGGTGACACTGAGAGCGATCGATTCTTTCACAAATGTCTGTAGAAGTGTCTGCATGCCTAATGCTTGATTTATACACCTGTGGAAGTGATTGAACACCTGAAGTCAATGATTTGGGGGGGTGTCCCAAAATGTAGAACATATAGACCATCAATAGACAAAAACTGAAGGCTTAAATAGAAGGACAAACATAAGAGCTGATGAGATAATTAATGCAACCTAAGCTGAACCAGGGAGAGAAGGGAGGAGAGCTGAATAACAACAAACTAAACACATGACAATAACAGGAAACTTAGATGTAGTAAAAAAAAAGTATTGCATCATAATCTTGGTTAAAACACCCAGATTTAACGCAGTTTCAGCTGAATTTACCCTGCACATTCCTCAATCACATGCACACAGCACACTTCTTGCTCAAGGGCACTCGAGGCCACATCCCCAGCATGAACTGTCCATTCCTCCATAACACACACATTTGATCAAAAATACAGAAAAAGAACAATATTTTGAAATATGATTAGAATTTAAAATAATGTTTTTTCTATTTTTAATGTACTTTAAAATGTATTTCTGTAATGCAAAGCTGAATTCAATCATTACTCTAGTCTTCAGTGTCACATGATCCTTCACAAATCATTTTAATATGAGGATTTATCAAGTCAACAGTTTAAATAAATTTAAAAGAAGCTATTTTTACTGCTTAAACAACAACAAAAAAAAAAGCATTTATTTTAAATATATTATTTTTTTGTAACAAAATAGGCCTACCATTCAAACGTTTGGGGTCAGTATTGTTTTCTTTTTTGGAAAGAAATTAATACTTTTATTCAGCAAGAAATGTGTTAAATTGATAAAAAAAAAAATATATATAGACGCAATATGCACAAAAGGTCTGCTTATGACCATGTTTGTATACGATACAGTTTATAGAAATATCCCAACATTTCTAATGAATTTTCATAAATTCCTTTTAAGCTTAATTGCAATATGTCCCGTGGAAAGTTTCCCAGATTTGTCACCCCTTTGCAAGCCTAATTGTGAGTCAGACTATGAAGGGGCAACAGCAAAGCTCAGACCACTGAAAGCGGACGTTAAAAAGAGGAAAGAAAACAGAGCTTTATCTTCAGAAAACAAAAGAAGGAAATGTGCTAATGGATCGCAAGGTTTTGGATTCAGATATTGTACAGTACAATTATGCAAAACTTCCAAAGAAGTGTATGAGTGGTCAAAAGAGGAGGGGGATATCAGAGAAGAACAGCTCAGGTTTATCTGGAAGCTCTGAAAGACATACAAGTCAAAGAAGGTCTCAGTAGGCCTATAATCTCAGGCCATGTCCACATTAATACGTTTTTGTTTGAAAACTATCTTTTCCTCTCCATGTTGGCCTTCCGTCCACACTGAGACACCGTTTAAAAACAACAAAAACTTTGAAAACGCTGTCTTTGCGTTGTACGGGGTAATGTAAGAATTGACACATTTCCTGTTAATTCAAGATATTACCTAGCAATGGAAATTATCGCAATATTCAGGACGAAAGTTAGATAGGGGTAAACTGAGACAGACCAGATAAACCAACGGGGTAAAGTGAACCACTTACTTTTTCTACTCTGAAACTACCACATGTTGAAACAGTTTGAATCCTGACAGCCACACAAAACCAGAACTAATGTTGGACTAGTATAAGAGAATCATTGGGGTTGGTCAATTAAGCAAAAAAATCAAAATAAAATTATTCTAAACACTTGAAAGTAACTCTGAATAAAATCAAATACAACATAATACAATTCAAAATGTTTTAATTAACATTCAAATTAAAGATTGAACCAGTTCGATTATAAAACGCAGTCTGGGGGTCAGAACACAGGACTGGCAGCTTCTTCACATCACTTATAGGATCATTTCTTTCTTTCTTTCTTTCTTTCTTTCTTTCTTTCTTTTTTTTTAATGTTGTGTATTTCCTCTCTTTGTTCTGAAGCACTTTGTGATTTTTATCTATGAAAAGTGCTATACAAATACATTTTACTTTTACTTACATCTGCCTTGGTGTATTGCCTTGGCATGATGGCTTTCCTACAATGATTATGACATTAAAAATAAAACATATGTAATGTAATATTACATTAAAAAATGTTTAAGGCTAAACTTAATTTGTGCCTCATGTCTCACTTTACCCCACCACCATCTCTCTTAGCAATTCAGGCTAATCTTCAGATAGCATCATTTTTATTTTATTTTTTATTATCCTTTATTTTACCAGGAAGTAATCCCATTTAGATTCGAAATTTCTTTTTCAAGGGAGTCCTGGCCAAGACGGCAGAAAAAAATAAAATAAATAAATAAAAATAATAAAAAAATACATATACACACAAATAACTGAAGGAAGACATTTAACACTTTAACATCATCTCAACAAAATCACCAGCAGCACTCAAAAACATCATACGCGCATTTAGTACTCAAATAGTCCTTTATCCTAGATTTAAACTGTCTCATTGTCGGTAGATACTCATATTTGAGCTGTTTCTGCAATGTATACCAGGAAAAAGGTAGCCTAGAAATCTAGACGCACCCTAGCGACAGCAAATTTAATCTGCCGCGAGTGTCGTCTAGCAACTCTCAATACCCTTCTGAGCTGTAAACGCCAAACTCTGGTCGGGCCAATCACATCGTGTATAGAGTCGGTGGGCGGGGCCATAATGACGACGGCTGAGTTGCGTTTGCGTGCTTCTAGTAAACACAGAAACTGGCGAACGGCGGCGGTCTTTCGAATCAGCTTTGACCGCGACTCTGGTAGACTTGGAGTTAAGCTTTTCTCTGAGAAAAGAACAAAGAACGGCACTGAAGTCATTCTTAAAAAGGGAAGATGTGTTCGGAGTTTAGCCGACCGGATATGGCGAATGTTTAATCAGTCAGCGAGCTCTGCTTCACCTTCGTTGTTCTGGTTGGTTGTAGCGCTATCCTATCGCGTGCAGAGGGAGTTTGAAAGACAACCTTTTATCCGCCCCTCAGATTGAGCTGTCAATGGTGAGTTTCCAGACCAAACATCTGGATGTGGGTCTGGCTTGTCAGGCTAGGAAAAAGGTGCAAAAACTTTAAAAGCACTTTCACCGAAAACAGTTCGCGTTCGTGGGATATCATACATGATTTGCCAATCTCAGATTACAATTCCTAGCAGTGACTTTTGGAGGCAGAAGAGAACATAAGTAAGAAGGCAATTTACAGTATGGCCTTAAAAAGAAAAGTACACCAGTGCTCCAGCCTGCGATTGAGCAAAGATGGCCAACCCACACTCTCATACAAGCTACAGTGATGAGTACAGAATCAGTTACAAGTCTCAGTGTTGTATGATATACTGAATCCAACATATTCAAAGAAGATTGATTTGCAAGCATGTATAAAATATCACCATAATCCAGCATTGTCAAAAATGTTGTTTGTATAAGTGTTTTTCTCGTACCCCTCTCTACCCTCGTGTGGACTGGATTTGAAAACGATGACGCATATTTAGTCATGAGACGCATATTGAACCAAGATATGCATGTTTATGAAACCGGTCTGTTCTCTCTGCGTTGTATTGTTGTTGGAAAGGAAGACCAGGACAATAATCGCAGTTTCGCTGAACTTTTTATCTGATAATGAACATAAAAACAGGCCCTTAAATGCAATGTGAGTCACCTTCAATTCCTAAAATGAGTATTAACAGCCGTCACTGTGTGCTTCATTTCCACATACAAGACAAATTTAACCCAAAGAGTAAAATGACAAAAATAACCTCACAGATGTGTAAAATAATAACATACATACATTGGAGTGGAAATATGGGTAAAAGAGCAACAATTAAAATAAAGATAAAAAAAAGATGAACAAGAGCCCAAAAATACCTCACCTCATACCAACGCAAAGAGGAAGAGGAGGGGCCAGAACAGGAAATGACATTGACTCACAATTAAAGGGAAAAGTGCTCACATTTGAATAAGGCATAATGTAATGATAAAAATTTAACTTTTTTATACATTTTAGATTCACTACACACCAACTGAAATATTTTAGGTCTTTTATTGTTTTAATAACTGATGATTTCGGCATACAGCTCATGAAAACCCAAAATTCCTGTCTCAAAAAAATTGCATATCATGAAAAGGTTCTCTAAACGAGCTATTAACCTAATCATCTGAATCAACTAATTAACTCTAAACACCTGCAAAAGATTCCTGAGGCTTTTAAAAACTCCCAGCCTGGTTCATTACTCAGAACCGCAATCACGGGTAAGACTGCCGACCTGACTGCTGTCCAGAAGGCCATCATTGACGCCCTCAAGCGAGAGGGGAAGACACAGAAAGAAATTTCTGAACGAATAGGCTGTTCCCAGAGTGCTGTATCAAGGCACCGCAGTGGGAAGTCTGTGGGAAGGAAAAAGTGTGGCAAAAAACGCTGCACAACGAGAAGAGGGGCCCGGACCCTGAGGAAGATTGTGGAGAAGGACCGATTCCAGACCTTGGGGGACCTGCGGAAGCAGTGGACTGAGTCTGGAGTAGAAACATCCAGAGCCACCGTGCACAGGCGTGTGCAGGAAATGGGCTACAGGTGCCGCATTCCCCAGGTCAAGACACTTTTGGGCTACAGAGAAGCAGCACTGGACTGTTGCTCAGTGGTCCAAAGTACTTTTTTTGGATGAAAGCAAATTTTGCATAAGTTTAATTTTTATCATTACATTATGGAAAATAATGAACTTTATCACAATATGCTAATTTGAGAAGGACCATATATATCAGGTATGTGAACAATTTTGGGTGAATTCTAATAAACAATAGCCTATATATAATTAACAGGAAACATTCTGTACTGGTTACATTTATACCGCTATTGTGCCAGTTATGGAGATATCATGCTATTCGGTTTCACACAGTTGCTCAAATATGTTACTTTGCACACTTTATATCACAGTCCTGCAAGGTCCTGTGGCAAAACACGAACTGAGTTGCGTTTTAGACCAAACATAATAACGGTTGACCGAGTGTGACCTGGACACATCAGTGAATGCGGAGATATTTTGCTAAATAAAATGATCCTGCCAGAAGAACTGCGTGATGACTTTATGACGTCTGTATTAGCTCAGTGAGCTTTTACACATGCGCAGTACGCTGAATTTGGCATTTACTGACGTTTCAGTGTGGGTGAGAAACTGTAGGAAAACGTTAGTGTGGACGGAGAGCATTTTAAAGGGATAGTTCACCCAAAAATGAAAATTCATCATTTACTCTCCCTCAAGTTGTTCGAAACCTGTATGAGTTTCTTTCTTCTGCTGAACACAAAAGAAGATATTTTGAAGAAAGTCGGTAACCAAACGATTGATGGACCCCATTGACTTTCATAGTAGGAAAAAAAATACTATGGAAGTCAATGGGGACCAGGAACTGTTTAATTACCAACCTCCTTTAAAATATCTTCTTTTGTTTTAAGCAGAAGAAAGGAAATTATACAGGTTTGGAACAACTTGAGGGAGAGTAAACGATGAATTTTCCCTTTTGGGTGAACTATCCCTTTAACACGAAAACTCAGTTTTCAAATCTATCTGGATTAATGTAGACGTAGCCTGCCTAAGTGTCACAAATCCATAGACTCAGCTCCTCCATATGTAACCTACACAATCCCCAGAATCCTGATCACCTCCACCTGCTTTCATTCATCAAGGACTGTCATATAAACCTCAACCTCACACCATTGTCTGGTCTCTGACCATCATCCTCCACATCCACTCGGCAGTCTCAGAGCATTTACGTGCTCCTAGCGCCCTCTTGTGGCGATGCTGAGAACAATAACTCAACACTGTCCAATAATGCTTTATTAATGTCATTGGTGTATACTGACTGTATACTGTTTAATTATTTAAAGGTGCCCTAGAATGATTTGAAACAATATGTTAAATTGTTCTCTGATTTCTACATGGAGGGTATGTGGCTTATTTGAGGGCAAAAATGGTCTAGATACAGTTTTACAGGTCCATTTGCCACTCTATAAATTGTCCCTAGGATGTAATGCTCTGTTTTTGCCTTATCTGGAAGAGTCATGAATATTAATGTTGAGCTCTGCTCTGATTGGCTTATTTCAGCAGCTCACAGCAGTTCAGTGAAGCGGCTCGTGAGCATAGACAGTAAAAGAAATGGACAGAGCTATCCCATAGACTTTAACAGCGGAAAGTGAGGTCGATCAGAAGCACTCACTTCCTGATGGCTGAGCGAACAGCGCAGGCTCAGACTGAGCTTGAGGACGTAGATGTGACTTGAGCAACCTGTCTGACAGATGTAAGTCTAGTAGTTCTAGTAGTTGTGGAAAGTGAAATCTGAATCACGTTGTTTAAATATTTTCTCCCGTTGCTTTTGGCTCACTATCGGCTTCTCCCCATTCTTCCCCCTTGACTTTATCAGACTTTATGTCTCCACGTCCCCCCGACTGTCTCGTATACAGTAAAAGATTGCTTCTGAGCGTCTCCTCATGTCTATCCACAACTTTCCTGCAAGTCTTAGTGGTTGTGGCCATGACACTCGATACTTCCAGTTGACGGTATCTCAGTTCCAGTTTAGCACACATAACAGTTAAGCCTAGTTCACACTGCCCGATTTTTGCCCCGATTTTGAGTCGCCGACAGGTTTTGCGAAATCGCCGACAAATGCCCGAGATCATAGGCAAATCGGTGCTCGTGCACGTGAGTGACAATCACGCAGTGTGAATGATCAAAGACGCGAGAATCGCCGATGAGTCGCCGACGCCGGTGAGATATTTGGCATGCTAAATATCTGGAGCTGTCGGTGATTGAAACTCCTGCTGTGTGAACTGCGTTCTGACTGAAAATTACATCGGCGATGACCGACAGCCAATGAAAGAGAGAGATACAGGGCAGCGGGAGGTTCAGGGAGGAGTTATAGAGCAGAATATCACTATTTTAATAAATATATTTACAATTCTATCAAACAGAAACAAAGGCCAAACATTGAAAATCGTGCAGTCTGAACTAGGCTTTATGCTGCGTTCACACCAGACTCGAGTGACGCAAATAAATAGTGCTATTCGCGCGAACTTGGACGCGGGAACATTTTGCCTCTATTCGCTTCATTCACTACACAACAGACGTGAATTTGCGTCATGGGAGGGGCTTCTGCCAGGCAGCGGCAGTCGTCAGAAGGACGAGCCGAGTTAAAGCCTAGTTCACACTGCCCGATTTTTGCCCCGATTTTGAGTCGCCGACAGGTTTTGCGAAATCGCCGACAAATGCCCGAGATCACAGGCAAATCGGTGCTCGTGCACGCGAGTGACAATCACGCAGTGTGAATAATCAAAGACGCGATCATAGAGAATCGCCGACGAGTCGCCGACGCCGGTGAGATATTTGGCATGCTAAATATCTGGAGCTGTCGGCGATTCAAACTCCTGCTGTGTGAACTGCGTTCTGACTGAAAATTACATCGGCGATGACCGACAGCCAATGAAAGAGTGAGATACAGGGCAGCAGGACGTTCAGGGAGGAGTTATAGAGCAGAATATCAGTATTTTAATAGATATATTTACAATTCTATCAAACAGAAACAAAGCCCAAACATTTGCACATCCAGCCACAGCAGCAGCGCATTACAAAATTATTTATTTACCTCAAACTGTTTTTGCAGAACAAAATCCTGTCTCCCTCTGTCTCTCCAACAATTTCTTCCGCCATAATCTTTTTTCTTTTTCTCCACAAATCAGCACACATACAATTTGAAGCAAACTTTGTGCAGTTTATCATTTTTAATAACAATTCCAAGTCTCGCGCGAGAACTCCGGTCTGACCGTCTGACGCACGTGTGATCTCGCGTTGTTTACTTGTCACATCGCACGTGTTTGGGAAACGTAGCGCACGGGAGAGAGAGAGAGTCGGCGATTCTTCCTCTTGTTCAGTCATGCAGTGTGAACTCCTCTGTCGTCAAACCATCGTGCAGTGTGAACACAGCAGTGACTGAATGATACCCCAGATAGTCATGCAGTGTGAATAGAGCAGTGACCCGACGAGTTTGAAAATCGTGCAGTCTGAACTAGGCTTAAGGCTGCTCTCGCCGGGGTTAATGAGCACTGAGCGCCGCCGAGCGCCTGGGTCTCACACCTCCGAAACCTACTTGCTTCCATAAACCATGCAACATAAACGGACCCGTCTGACATGCTGCTAGCACCCTACGCACTCCATTCAATGCACAACGAGCTTCAAATAAACTCAAGAATTGTGATGTAGAAGTAATATTTATATTTTAATATTTGTAATTGTTGAAATCATGTCAGACATTGTCAGTAGACTTTTTTTTAATCAACATCAACAATTAATTTAAGTGCATTGTAATAAAAATTTACATTTCATTGCTGTAAATGTAATTATTGAGTTTATATATTAGTTTAACCTATTTAAAATACTGCAGTACAACTGTATAATTTTTTGCAAGGGGTTTGTTTATTGTTTTCAATAATTTACAGATTTGATGTGTAGCAAGACCGCTCTAACAGCCTAACGTTACCTTCCAAATATAGACCTGCACTCCGGCGGGACCCAGCACAACCGAGAGGCGCGGGGTATTATTTGATGGGTGAATGCGGATGCGGGCGGCAAGATATTATTGTGTGCGTGTTTCGGGAAAATAAAATTATTTAGCGGGACTCCCGCAAAGTGGAAATATCTAACAAAATAAATAACTAGAAACAAATAAACCTTTATTTATAATAAAATAAAATCGATTTACAGGCGCATGGACGGAAGGTAACTCTCGCGTGGATCATAGGAACAGCCAAGCTGGCCTACCACACAGTGGCAAAATGTCTGCACCGCATAACTCAGGTGAATCGCTTAGTGCTACAGATATTAGTAAGATAGTCAGATCCATGCGACCATCTGGGAGATCATTTTGCCTGAAGCGTTGTTGTAAAAGTCTACTCCTGAGTCCTGATAATACAACCAAGCGTTTAGCTGATAACAGTACAGACTAATGTAAACCGGAAGTTCGTTACCGGCGTGTTCTACGCTTCCATAGCGATCATGCGTGAGCTCAACCAATCAGCATGTTCAGCGCCTAAGTCCCGCCCTCGAAAGTTCCTGAACTTTGAAAAAGTACTACCTCGTGAGCAGGGCCGTTTGGAGGGGGAAATATTTACCCGGAACTTCATTTAGACCCTGGTTCCTGCGGTCTAAACACACCGAGTACCACCCAAAGTTCCTGGGTAAAGTTCCTGTGTTCGAATTGCGGCTAAACAAGATGGATCATTCCCATTATTTTTACAGTCATAGCGGAAGGAGACTGCACTCGTGCGTTAGCTGGAGCAACATTAAATATGAGCTTTTTTATGCAATTTGAGCGTTACAGAAAACATTTATTTGACAGTTCACCTGAGGTCTTGTTGCTGATTTGAAATATATTGTTGAGTACATTTACTGTGCGCATGCATTAAATCAGCCCACTTTCTAAACGGCTGAGCGAGCACGAAAGAGAGTTCGTGTTTTCTTTTGTTATATTTTTTAAATTTTATTTCCCAGCTTAACTTTTCTCATCCTAATTTAGCAATTTGCAAGTTATGTAAAACACACAAGCTGTGCTGACTATCACGGCCAGGTGTTCTCCGAGTCCTATGGACGCATTACATAGGCTACAACGTCAAACAGACCCGGGACCCAAAGTAATAGATTGGGACCCGACTCGGACCCGGCTGACCATTTCAAATTTAGACCCAAACCCGTCTGGGTCCCGGGTCGGATCCCAGGTCCACGGGTCTCTGTTGCCCCATGAAGACCTCTACTTCCATCCCTCAAGAAGAGAGCCAGGCGGGAGTGAAGCATTATTTTATTATTGTTGTATAAATGCACATTATGCCATCATGGTTTAAGCCAGTCAGTAATGCTCCATCCGACATACTAGCATATGACTTATGCTGCATTCATGTGCTCTTGGAATTATCGTAAATACGAGTTTCCTGGGTAAAAATTTCACATGAACGCCCTCCCATTTCAAAGTTTGAATGGGATGAGCTCGTAATCACGACTTCAGATGTGGAAATATCAAATTTACGATAGCACGTGAAGGCGGCATTACTTAAACTCATTTCAATACTTGTATAAAAGTTACAAAGCCCTTTACAAAGCTGCCGTCACTTTAAGACCTAACGCACGGATCATATACACTGATACACATCTGATTTCTCCAAACTGTTAACGTTCACTTAAGACATAATCAACTTGGTTTATCTGAATACTCCCTTGTTGACCCTACAAGAGTGATTCCTCAAAGGCTTTCTGCAAAATCCCAAACACCTTTTAAAGAAGAAAAAAAAAAAATCATCCACTGACTTTCAAAGCTGCTACAGAAACGACTTTCGACTTTGTAGATCTTGACAGAAATGTAGTGGAGTAAAATGTATGATATTTGTCTTTCATATAGTGACGTTAAAGTCAGAAGTTTCCAGAAAAAATAATACTCAAGTAAAGTGCAGATACTCAAAAAGTGTACTTAAATACAGAACTCAAGTTAATGCACTTAGTTACTGTCCACCTCTCCAGCCAACTCCCTTGAGAGCTGACCAAGCCTGCTCCGCTCATACACAGATCAAACAGATAATGTGTGTCGTCCTTGGCACATGACAATGCACAACTTGTTGCCATATTTACTGATCTAATTTGATACCAAATAGATTAACAATATGACAAACACTCAGAGAAGCGGCTTCCTGAAGACAAAGAAGCTGATGACTGTAAAATGGAGATGCTACTCTACGTCACCTGACCTGATGTTGGTACCATTATTGCTTTGGCCCTTTTAGCAGATACCATTATTTTTTGAATTTCTAACTGTTGTCCTTCTCTGGAAAAGATATAGCTATGCTCAGAGCTTAACTATATATAAACATCATACCAAAAGCATAAAACAGCCTCCTGCAGATCATTATGAATAAGCATGAGGTACAGTATAAGAACTTACCATAAAGGAGAAGGCACTGTCGTTCCTAATGTTGATCCCTAAATAAAGGGGTAGAAATAGTTTGTGAAAAACAGCCTCTAATGTGACATGTCCTGCATTATTTTCCTTAAGTAATTCATAAACAAGTGAGTCTTTATATTTACCCGAACTTTACACCACACAAGGAAAGGTCAATAAGTCTCTTAAAATATCAGATAAGATGTAGAGAATATAATTTCAATTCATGCAAATTTTTAAAATTTATTTTGTATTTTTTGCTGGTCCAGCGTGGGCTGCCGGTTTGCTGGTCCAGTAGGGGGTGCTGGTTTGCTGGTCCAGTAGGGGGTGCTGGTTTGCTGGTCCAGTATGGGGTGCTGGTTTGCTGGTCCAGTAGGGGGTGCTGGTTTGCTGGTCCAGTATGGGGTGCTGGTTTGCTGGTCCAGTATGGGCTGCTGGTTTGCTGGTCCAGTATGGGGTGCTGGTTTGCTGGTCCAGTATGGGGTGCTGGTTTGCTGGCCCGGTATGGGCTGCTGGTTTGCTGGCCCGGTATGGGCTGCTGGTTTGCTGGTCCGGTATGGGCTGCTGGTTTGCTGGTCCAGTATGGGCTGCTGGTTTGCTGGTCCAGTATGGGGTGCTGGTTTGCTGGTCCAGTATGGGGTGCTGGTTTGCTGGCCCGGTATGGGCTGCTGGTTTGCTGGCCCGGTATGGGCTGCTGGTTTGCTGGTCCAGTATGGGCTGCTGGTTTGCTGGTCCAGTATGGGGTGCTGGTTTGCTGGTCCAGTAGGGGTGCTGGTTTGCTGGTCCAGTATGGGCTGCTGGTTTGCTGGTCCAGTAGGGGGTGCTGGTTTGCTGGTCCAGTAGGGGGTGCTGGTTCGCTGGTCCAGTAGGGGGTGCTGGTTCGCTGGTCCAGTATGGGGTGCTGGTTTGCTGGTCCGGTATGGGGTGCTGGTTTGCTGGTCCAGTATGGGCTGCTGGTTCGCTGGTCCAGTATGGGGTGCTGGTTTGCTGGTCCGGTATGGGGTGCTGGTTTGCTGGTCCAGTATGGGGTGCTGGTTCGCTGGTCCAGTATGGGGTGCTGGTTTGCTGGTCCGGTATGGGATGCTGGTTTGCTGGTCCAGTATGGGGTGCTGGTTTGCTGGTCCAGTATGGGCTGCTGGTTCGCTGGTACAGTATGGGGTGCTGGTTTGCCTTTTTCATGCCTGAGTAAGAATATAAATTGTTTAAAAAGTCTGTGTGTGTGTGTGTGTGTGTGTGTGTGTATGTGGTATATGTTAGGCTGATGGTGTCAGACTGTCCAATAATCGTTAAGTTGTTATTCTCCACGTCATCAATCTGAAATAAAAACAGAAATCATGTTTAGTGTCTAAATACATGATGCTGCATAGAAAATAAATGTGCAACAATGAGAAGCAACATTCTTAAAAAATTGAGATTTAAGAACAAGTTTAAGTTAAAAATGGGCTGCTGGTTTGCTGGTCCTGTATGGGGTGCTGGTTTGCTGGTCCAGTATGGGGTGCTGGTTTGCTGGTCCAGTATGGGGTGCTGGTTTGCTGGTCCAGTATGGGGTGCTGGTTTGCTGGTCCAGTATGGGGTGCTGGTTTGCTGGTCCAGTATGTGGTGCTGGTTTGCTGGTCCAGTATGGGCTGCTGGTTTGCTGGTCCAGTATGTGGTGCTGGTGTGTGTATGTGTATGTGTGTGTTCTGTATGTTAGGCTGTTGGTGCCAGACCCATAATTCTTAAGTTGTTATTCTTCACATCTGAAATAAAAACAGAAATCAGGTTAATTGTCTAAATACATTACAAAAACTGCATAAAAACAAATGTGCAATAAAGAGAGGTAATATTCTTACATTTGGACAGTTAAGAACAAAATATTTTAGGAGGTGTACATATTCGGCACTACTTGTCATCTGTATCAGGATTGACTCGATGACAGTTGCAGCCCATAAAAAAGCTAAGTCTGATAAGTAAACCGAATCAAAAAGACTTCAAAGCTTGTAATTAATACCTTAAACCAGTTGTGGAGATTGACATTGTCCAGTTTAATCCGCTTCTCTGGGTCGAGCTTCAGACAACAGCCAATAAAATCGCAGCATTCTGTGGAGAAAGATGTCTGATTATTACCTTAAACTTCACAAACACCACTAGGCTCACATGTTCATTTTTTCTGCATCTAGAAGGTTTCCGAATTCAGATTGTCCTCTGCTCAAATTAAGATCTCACCTTGTGACAAGCCATCTCTGCTCCACATGTTTTCTTTGAGGAGCTTCTCCATGTCTCGGCTCTTGGGAAAATGCCCACACAGTATAACAAACAACAGTATGCCGAGTGACCACACTGTTGTTTGTTCCCCGTAGTACCTGCCCTTGATCCAATACTCTGGAGGGAAGAACTCTTCTGTGCCTGGAGAAAAATATTTTATTTGTAAGTTTTTACTAGAATATTTATTACCTTGCAAGAAATTATTTGATGCTAACAACATTTTTAACTTTGAGAAACCATAAATACCAGCAAAGGATGTGTAACCCGCAGAGGTAAGAAATTCGCCGCATCCGAAGTCTATTAATTTGACTTCAAGAGTGTCCGGGTTAATCAGCAGGTTTTCTAGCTTTATATCCCTGTGGAACACTCCAAGCTGGCAGCACGTCTGCACTGCAAATATTGTCTGCCACATGATAATACGGGCTAAATCCTCCTCATCCATGGTGCCCGTGTAGCTCTCTAAGAAGACATCCAAGGACTGACAGGGCATGGGCCGCTCCATCACCATAATGTAGCAGTCAGCTTCATCCTGCCAGTCCAGAAGCTGGATTATTTGAGGAACCCTGAGCTGATTTGCTCGAATATGTAGAGCAACCTCGAGTGGAACTGGTGTGGAATAGCGGTCCTAGAAAACACAGATATTATGAGGAGTAGAAGGATTTAAACTTGACACAGGTAGTTTGTCTATTCAAAAACCAGTAAATATGAGATGTATGAAATTAAAAAGCAGTAACTGAGTGGAAAAAAAGAGAGAGCACAGAGTACTTACAACACTGACAAATTTTGCATGCTCTTTGGAAGCAAATTTCACCGCCACCTGATGAAAAAAACCCACAGGATTTGCGTCAGAATTCATATGTTCAAAGTTTATATATTTCAGTCATTAAACCTGAATTCATGAAACACGTACAGTTTCATAAATAACACTTTAAACATGAAGAGCAGGTCTGACATGTCAAGTGCACTAAATAGTGAATATTAGACACACTAAGAGTGCTTGGATATGAGAGTCAGACAAGTATAATACAACATAAATTAGCTTCTAGATAGATATTGTAAGGAATGAAAATTGATACCTGAAGGTTATCTTTTAAACGAGTCGCTGCATGAACAGCTCCAAAGCCTCCTTGACCCAGTTTGATGCCAATTCCATAGCAGCAGGAATTTATGTCTGTTAAAAGAAAAAAAAGAGTTTTTGACATGAAATGTCAAGCAGTGACACCAGCTACATTATCTAAAACCATATGATACATATATTATTTGAGTTACTAAATTTAATTTTGTGCTTTCATCACTACAGGACTATTTAAGAAACTACATTTTATATGTAGTAGGCATAAAAAAAAATCACCTACTTCACCCATACATATTAAATGAAATATTAAAAAAAACTTTTCCACCAACCTTAACCAAAGCATGTTTTAACGTCAATTTAAAGTATAAACCATTAAACTGCTGATTAAAGTGTGTGTGTGTGTGTGTGTGTTTGTGTGTGTTGGGTTATGTTAGGGTTTTGTTAACAAACTGACCCCTAAGGGTTCTCTTTTTATCCAGCGGGCTCAACTGAGGTGCCACAATGTCCTCTAGTGCACTGTAAAAGACATCGTCATCACTCGAGTCCTCATCGTCGTGAGGGTCACTAATGATAAGGCCCTCAATTGACTGGTCGTAATGGTCATCTTCAATTTCAGGGTCACCGGTGACTGGTTCTCCCTTTGACTGGTCGTGATGGTCAAACTGACCCCTAAGGGTTCTCTTTTTACCCAGCGGGCTCAACTGAGGTGCCACAATGTCCTCTAGTGCACTGTAAAAGACATCGTCGTCACTTGAGTCCTCATCGTCGTGAGGGTCACTAATGATAAGGCCCTCAATTGACTGGTCGTAATGGTCATCTTCAACTTCAGGGTCACTAATGATAAGGCCCTCAATTGACTGGTCGTAATGGTCATTTTCAACTTCAGGGTCACCAGTGACTGGTTCTCCCTTTGACTGGTCGTGATCATCAACTTCAGGGTCACTAATGATAAGGCCCTCAATTGACTGGTCGTAATGGTCATCTTCAACTTCAGGGTCACTAATGATAAGGCCGTCAATTGACTGGTCGTAATGGTCATCTTCAACTTCAGGGTCACTAATGATAAGGCCCTCAATTGACTGGTCGTAATGGTCATCTTCAAATTCAGGGTCACCAGTGACTGGTTCTCCCTTTGACTGGTCGTGATCATCGACTTCAGGGTCACTAATGATAAGGCCCTCAATTGACTTGTCGTAATGGTCATCTTCAACTTCAGGGTCACTAATGATAAGGCCGTCAATTGACTGGTCGTAATGGTCATCTTCAACTTCAGGGTCACTAATGATAAGGCCCTCAATTGACTTGTCGTAATGGTCATCTTCAACTTCAGGGTCACTAATGATAAGGCCCTCAATTGACTGGTCGTAATGGTCATCTTCAACTTCAGAGTCACTAATGATAAGGCCCTCAATTGACTGGTCGTAATGGTCATCTTCAACTTCAGGGTCACTAATGATAAGGCCCTCAATTGACTGGTCGTAATGGTCATCTTCAACTTCAGGGTCACTAATGATAAGGCCCTCAATTGACTGGTCGTAATGGTCATCTTCAACTTCAGGGTCACAGGTGACTGGTTCTCCCTTTGACTGGTCGTGATCATCGGCTTCAGGGTCACCGGTGACTAGTTCTTCCTTTGACTGGTCGTGATCCTCGACTTCAGGGTCACAGGTGACTAGTTCTTGCTTTGACTGGTCGTGATCATCGACTTCAGGGTCACCGGTGACTAGATCTTCCTTTGACTGGTTGTGATCATCAACTTCAGGGTCACAGGTGACTAGTTCTTCCTTTGACTGGTCGTGATCATCAACTTCAGGGTCACTGGTGACTAGATCTTCCTTTGACTGGTCTTGATGATCTTGATCATCGATTTCAGGGTCACCAGTGACTGGCTCCTCTGCAGTGCAGCAAACTTCAGGGTCACTGGTGATATCCTGATAAGAAGGCTCACCTAAAGATAGTAATGACATAAATATTACAGTATCAATAAAATTTACTACAACTGTGCTTCTAAATTTTTGACTTCCCTAAAAAAAAAAAAAAATAACAAAAATAAGCATAGAGCCAGTGCAGACTCCAATAAGCAAAAAGAGTTACATATTCTCATAACATGAACTTTATATTAGGTGGCATTAACTACTATGTACTAACATTTGATACAATGCATTTATTGTGTACATGTGTGTTTTTACATTGTACTTACATTTTAAAAATACCTGCATGTAATTACGTCTGTAATTAATTTCTGTAGTTACATTTGTAATTACACAGTTGACACTTCCCTTACACCTAACCCCCTTAAACTGACCCACACCACCACACCTGACCCTAACTCTACACTCTAAAAACTCCAATTAATAAAATGTTGGAAGAGCAAAAAAATATATGTTGAACTAATTTTCTTACTCGTGCTTAGTTAAGAAGACATATTATATTAAGTCTGCAGAAATATTTTTAAAAACATTAAATGAATTGATATTTTCAAATCCAGTTAACATTTAGAATTGCAAATATTGACTGGACTAAAAAACGCGAATCCAGTCAACATTTTATAAAAGTAGGCTATATGGCCAACACAATATTTTACACACAATATTTTACTCTGGTAAATAGATTTTTGTTTGTGCTGTTGAAATGGGCTGTTGGAAACATTTGATAAAATAGCCTATATCAGAACAATATTTGTGAAATTAGATGTATTTTCGATGTTTTGTTTATGATGGTATCTGCATTATAATGAGAAGATGGGTCCTACAACACTTACAGATTACATATTTAATATACATATATAATTCATGAACATATGTAGTTAATTGTGGCATTTAATCTGCCTAATTTTAATGAATACGTACGAGAGCTTGTTTGACTACGCGGAAGGATCTGTATTGCTCGTTTTTCGCGGAAGGATCTCTTCCAGGTTCACCAGAGCGGCAGCAGCAGCTATTTTGAGGATGCAGTTCACGCGTCAGGTAAGTGTTAATGATTAAACTGCAGACAAATATGTCGAACATATTAGGCTTGTGTGGATATTTAACGTTAGACGTGAAGTAAGAAGTAAATTAGAAGTAAATATATCCAAGGGAAAGAAGGGATTATTTAGGCCTAAATGATGCTACGTCAAGTTCACTCGTCATCGAATAAATGATTTACGTTACGTTAATGTGGTCTTTAACCATGTCTAAGTAATAATACATAATTTTGTTTTAAACTATAATTCTATATAATGTATTTTAGATTTAATCTCAGCGTGTTGTGTGCTATTTTTGTGTCAGACAAACTTTCTCTCATTAGCTATAGGCCAAAGTGCCGTGGTGATGATTTTTATACCTGCAAATTTACTGAAACATGTCAAACGTGTAACTTAATGTAGGCCAAATAATGTACGCTATTAAGGGGGGAGTGGTTGTGTTGAACGTGATTTTTTTCGTGTTCCAACTTTTGAAATTGTCCCGTAAATTAAGGGAACAACATAACCTCGTCCTCGCAAGTTGGACGAATTCTAAACTTTAGTTTAGTCACACATGCTAGTAAATTCTTAATATTGATAAAATGTATAAAGAATATAATTTTATTTTATTTTTATTAACTTTTCTCTTTCTTTCTCCAACAGGGTGTGACCAAGATATCCATTGATGCTTTGTCGTTGCAAAGTTTCTCATCCAAGCCAGTCTGTCATTTACCCTCATGTTGTTCCAAACCTGTATGAGTTTCTTTGTTCTGCTGAACACAAAATAAGATATTCGTAAGAATGTTTGTAACAAAGCAGATGGAGCAACCATTCACTACCATAGTATTTTCCCCCTACTATGGTAGTGAATGGTTGCTCTATCTGCTTTGTTACAAACATTCTTCCAAATATCTTATTTTGTGTTCAGCAGAACAAAGAAAATTATACAGGATTTGAACAACATGAGGGCGAGTAAATGATGACAGAATTTTCATTTTTGGTGAACTATCCCTTAACCAGCTGAAACACTGACATGTAGCATGAATGCTCCACTGTATCTACTTTGACTGTGTGTGTAGTTTCAAAACTAAAGGTGCATTAAAGACATTATAGAAAAGTGACAAGGGCTTTGGTCATTTTTTTTATTATTTAAAGAAATTTGAAATTCATTCTTATGAAAATGTATTGTTTTTATGACAAATGTTATAAATGTAGATGATACAATGTGCTTTAATTTGTTTTTATCCTCACTATAACATGTTGTAACTAGTTCCACCACTGCAATTTCTAGTAACAATTAAAACCATTTAAAAATGAAACCCTTAATTAAAACGTTTTAGTTGAATTAATTATAAAAACAGGTTGAGTAAACATACATTTTAAAGTTGAAGTCAAGTTTGAGCCAACTAAAAATTATTAATTCAATTAACTTTAAAAATAATTGAGCAAACGTACATTTTAATGTTGAAGTCAAGTTTGAGCCAATTAAAAAATATTAATTCAGGTAACAATTTCTAGAACGAAATTGAGTGAAGGTAAAACATCTGTGGAACTAGTTACTAAATAATAATTTGTTGAAAGCACTAGAAATTTTTTACAGTGTACTCGTATCCCACCTCAATTTGAACACAGTAAGTACATTGCACTTATTTTTTGATGTATGTACATAGTAACGTTACTTAAGGCCACCTAATGTAAAGTGGGGCCACATGAACATCTCATTTACTTACCATCATCACTCTGGTCCTCGTTTTCATTTTGGGTGTTGTTGGGTTTCTTCCGTTCTCGTTGGTACAAAGCGTACAGTCCTAGTAAAGTAAAAAGCATTTTTACGCCTTAACTAGGCTAACCGCCGACTGTCACTGCAAGATGTGAAGCGAGGTCAGCGGTTTGTTATTTATCGGTGCCGATTTGAGTCGTGTACAGATAAAAATGTTGTAATATTGGCAAATCTATTGCGTAATAAAACAAAGTATCCAAAAAGCAAGCAAGTTGTTGTGATTAAAGCACGAATCAAGTGAAATACACAAGAAAAACTGAAATGATCATCAACGAACAGCAAGTTGTGAAGATTCAACAGCATAAGCCTTTTTATACCTGATTACTGTGATGTCACATTCTAAATGACGTAACAGAGCCGCCGAGAACTTCCTACGTCATTGCTCTATTCCGCTGTTCGCGGGGCTTCGGCGTCGCCGCTGAACTCGTACTCGTAGCGCAAGTCCATTATTGTACTTAGGAAATGCAGAATACAACAGATTTATTAAAAAAAAAAATCAGCACACACAATGATTGTTATTTAAGTCATGTATGGGGAGGGCCGTAGGAAGGGTTTCATAATCACAGAGGTCATACATTTGAGCTAGATAGGCTGGTTCGGCCTAAATAAATGTATTAAATTCATTAACAATATGTACACATTCGTTATTAATATTATTCCTAATTTGATGAACATGGCTTTCACATTGTAATTATAACATGAACCACATACTTTCCACTCTGAATAAACAAACAACACAGTTTACATGCTTCGTTGGATTATTCATTAAAGTGATAACTTAGTTTACCATGAAATGAGAATAAAGTCATGTTTTACTCACCCTGCTGTTGTTCCAATGTCCTCCTATGTCCTTCTATCTTCTATGAAAGTGTCCAGGAGGCACAGTATAAGGGTTTGCGAGAAAGAAACCTTATTATATTCAGTCAAAATACCGAGCTAGCAAACTCTTGTAAGTGCGAGTCAGCAGCCGCTCGCGCAATGTTGCCATGACAATCGTACAAAACATTAACTTCAAGAGGTTTACCTAATTATTAGTATTATTTATTATTTATTATTATTTACCGTATAGAAGAGAGTTTAGATTGAATTTGTAAAGCAAAATAAAATCTATCCAAACCTGTCTAATATTATAGGTTGTATTTTTAAACAATGAATATTTTGGAAGTGAAATCTGAGAGGTGAATTATGGATTAAATTGTGTGTGAAATGTTATGAATTGAAATATTCACATCTTAAATATACAACCATGTTCTATTTCAGCCCATAAAAATGCAAGCTCTGAAAATACAATGCATTAAAATACAAGCATATGGTTAAAGGTGCACTATGTAAAAATAACACACACAAAAACAGTAAAATATCCCAAAACCCCATGCCAGTGTTATACATTTTATTCAATTGAGTACATACAATATCCCAAATGTTTACAGCTATTTGTAAATTGTGAGAAAACTACTATTTTAACGAGGGGTGTTCGATTCCAGGTTTTTTGGAGTCGACTCCGATTCCCGACTCCCACTATGGAATCGACTCCATTTACTTTACATCAAAACAGGGTTAGAAATCAGACAAAATTGCTGTTGTTACACATTTAAATTATTTCCCCCCGAGACAAAGTCCTAAAATCCTCTTATTAAAACCACACACTTTTAGTGTGACCATCCAAATTAGTCCAATTTAGTGATGACTTTCGTGACTATCAACATTTCAGTATCTATTGCCAATACATCATTTTACAGGAAAAGTCACGAAAAAAGATGTTGTCGAGTGATGGCTCTATGTAATGCTCTGTTTTTGCCTTATCTGGAAGAGTCATGGATATTAATGTTGAGCTCTGCTCTGATTGGCTTATTTCAGCAGCTCACAGCAGTTCAGTGAAGCGGCTCGTGAGCCCTGACAGAACACAGACCAACTGAATGATACTTTAAGCAAAACATCTCAAATGGAGATTGATAAAATGCAGCTTACTGGTTTATTGCTGTTTTCAGATCACCCGCGCACGAGAAAGAGCTCGATTTCAGTAATTAAATCCCCCAAACAGAGCTTTTCTGTGAAAAGAAACCCATATATACTCCGGTTTTTATCTAAACATTTCCTATCTGGCAACCATATGCACGCGAACTCTCTCTCGCGCACGTGTAACGAGGTTGAAATGGTTTTATTTCACAAGATTTTCCTGTTAATATACATTTAAATTACATTTACATCCCCCCCCCCCTCCTGTTACAACAAAGTGGTTCAGGCCAGGCAGCCATACCTGCCGTTTTGCTCTTTTAGCGGTCTTTTCCGTCTTTCTCCCGAACTAAAGAGTTGTGCTGTGTTCTATGCTGCAGATTAGTTGTTAGCATTTGAGAATAATCCACACACATAAATACACAATGTTTAAGCTCTTTATTTTATTCATTTTGGCACTTACAAATGTAAGATCATATATACTCAACATATATTGTGAAATGTTATTTTTGTTGGCAGTGTCACTAACGTGAGCTGAAGCTGTCGTGATGGCCTGTCTATATAAAAATACATTTTCTATGCAGGTATGCATTGATGAACCATATTTTTGTATTTTTAAGTTATATTGTTGTTTCATGTGTATAAGGTTGTGTTCATGGAGTTACTGTGTTTTCTCCATCTGTGTTTTGTGTTAGCTTTGTCCTCCTTATCCTTTCGTTTGTCGGTCCTTGTCTTTGTCCTTTTCCGTCTTTCTCCCGAACGAAAGAGTGTCACTAACGTGAGCTGAAGCTGTCGTGACGGCCTGTCTATATAAAAATACATTTTCTATGCAGACCCAATCCGACGATCTCCTGTCATTCTTCACTGATTTTCAACACAACGCAGACTACAAGAAGCATACGGTTACACTGGTGACGTGACCCATTCAATTGTTCAGCGGCTGCTGAACTCCCGAGGTTGCTGCACGGAGAGACGACGTCGGATTTCACCGCTTTCCTGTTTCGGCGAGATGACGCGCGGACTGCTGCACGGAGAGACGACGTCGGATTTCACCGCTTTCCAGTTTCGGCGAGATGACGCGCGGACTGCTGCACGGAGAGACGACGTCGGATTTCACCGCTTTCCAGTTTCGGCGAGGTGACGCGCGGACTGATGCACGGAGAGACGACGTCGGATTTCACCGCTTTCCAGTTTCGGCGAGATGACGCGCGGACTGCTGCACGGAGAGACGACGTCGGATTTCACCGCTTTCCAGTTTCGGCGAGATGACGCGCGGACTGCTGCACGGAGAGACGACGTCGGATCTCACCGCTTTCCAGTTTCGGCGAGGTGACGTGCGGACTGATGCATGGAGAGACGACGTCGGATCTCACTGCTTTCCAGTTTCGGCGAGATGACGCGCGGACTGATGCACGGAGAGACGACGTCGGATCTCACCGCTTTCCAGTTTCGGCGAGGTGACGCGCGGACTGATGCACGGAGAGACGACGTCGGATTTCACCGCTTTCCAGTTTCGGCGAGATGACGCGCGGACTGCTGCACGGAGAGACGATGTCGGATTTCACCGCTTTCCAGTTTCGGCGAGATGATGCGCGGACTGCTGCACAGAGAGACGACGTCGGATCTCACCGCTTTCCAGTTTCGGCGAGGTGACGCGCGGACTGATGCACGGAGTTTAGACGACGTCAGACTTTGCTGTTTTACTGCTTCACCGAGGAGACGCATGAACTAAGATTACGGTATCTTTGAATCAGCGAGATTAAGACATAGCAAGCAAATATTGATTTGATAGCGTATTAAATGTTTTAAGTAATTCGTCAAATTGATAGATATGTAAAATCAAAAGGGTTGAATCATTTATTCAGCTGTGAAAGATTTTTTTTTTTTTATTTTTTTTTTCTGGGGGGTATGGTAATCAATGATGCACTCAAACCAGTAATTTTGGTGGCTTCCATTTTGGGAGAGGCAGAGGCGTTTTACCATTTACTGGTCCATGTACTCCCGGGAAGATGAATAGCATTGATTCTGATGGTAACAGAGTACATTTTTCTACTCCAATGTCTCATAACATACCACCACTTGAAATGAGCTTCTCAGAATCAACTGTAGCACTATCTAATGAACAGGTAAAACAATTGAGCTCTGATATCAGTCAGTCGATTAAAGCCAGCTTGTTTCCTAACAGTCAGCTACCTACATCCACCTTGTTCCATGACTGTCAGAGGTGCTCACAAGTGAATCAGTGTGGGACCACCATCATTGATGGTTCAAAAATGAATCTTGTACTGAAAGGTGGTAGAGAGCCACCATACTTTTGTGGTGACAGCTCAGATAAGTGTTCAATCTTTGAATGGGAAGATTTGATGAGAGCTTACCTTGAAAAAGGGAATTATTCTGATCAAGAGCGCATTGATGAAATCATAAACAAGTTGATGGGCCGGGCAAGAGATGTCATTCAGATATGGCTGCGCAATAGTGCTTCAGTCTCTAGGACTGGTGATGTAGATATGGTGTTTCGTATCCTCAAACAGCACTTCGGGGGTGTGATATCTACAGGTCTCCCCCTAGCTGACTTTTATGCAACCAAGCCATACCATAACGAAGGCCCTTTTGATTATTGGATCAGATTAAACAAAGCTGCTGACCTAGCTGAACAGCATCTTAAAAGTGAGGGCAGAACATTGCAAAATCGTGACATGGAGCTTGCAGTTATGTTCATACGTAATTGTCCTGATAAAGGTCTTTCCATGATGTTCTTGAGCAAACCACAGCGCGAGTGGACAGCTGCAGAGGTCCAAGACCGTTTGGATGAATTCGTAAGAGACCGCAAAGTGTACGAGTGTCAGCTCTCACAACAAACAACTAGTGCGGTCAGTACTGATGTGGGTGGTACACCACCTTGTAGAACCCAAGTGGTTAGGGCTTCAGGGGGTGCATTTGAGCCTGATCATTCAACATGTGAAAGTGACACAATGGATAGAATACTAAACATGCTAGAGAAAGCATTGACATGTAACGCACAGTCCTCCAAAGCAGTTGCGCATCGCAGACAGATTATTAAGAGACCACAGGTGTGTAAAGTTTGTCAAAGTATTGACCACAGTACAGTTGTTCACTATAGATTACAAAAATTGTGTTTCACTTGCTACCTTCCTGGACATACACGTGACACATGTGAGATGTCTGCGTCACAGGTTAGGCCAAACAGCTCGACTGCTGCTGTCGATGGTCACAGTCAGAGGCCCTCTCAGGGAAACTATTGAGCCTCCATCTGGAGGAGGGCGATGGTAGGCACATAAGTTCAACCTCCTTTGATAGTGATGACATTGAGTCTGTATATGCTTTCTTTTGTGAAAATATCCCAAAGTCCAGCAAAGTAATCCTGCAAAACACCATGAGAACTGCTCAGAGTGAAAGTTTGTTCTACACTAATATTTTAGTGCAGGATAAAGTTGAGTTGAAAGGAATGATGGATACTGGTTCGATGGCAACTACCATCAGTGCTGACATGATACCTATGTTAAAACAAGCAGGTGTGATGAGAGAAGACATACTGACCCCTGCAGACATTGTTTTAGTGGGTTGTGGGGGTAAACAAACCAGCCCTTTAGGACTATGCGATTTGAAACTTGAGGTTTATGGGTACAAGTTTTTAGTCCCACTCCTGTTTGTTGAAGGACAGATTGATCCCATTGTTATGGGTACAAATGTTCTTAAGCCACTTATATGACATTTCAAGTCAAATGATGGATTTTGGCATGTTGTGAGTAAACCTGATGCACCAGGCCAGAGTGACAGTAGCCAGTTTCTTCGTCTGCTGTCTAGCTTAGAGAGATGGCGAGGGGAGTACATCCCAGACAAGGTCGGAACTTTGAAGTTGAAAAGTGCTGTAACCCTTCAGCCTATGACGGAACATTTAGTGTGGGGTCGTTTGCCAACAGGTGCTGTGCTATCAGCTGGCAGCACAGTACTTGTTGAGCCATGTGCATCACCATGTGTGAACAAACAGATAATGGTTGGGCGAATAGTTTCTCCGCTGTGGGGAGATGGGTGGCTACCCATGAAGATTATCAACCCCACTACTGCAGAAATTACTCTACGCAGAAACTCAAAAATTGCAGATGTTTTCCCCTGCGTTGTCTTAGAGGACTTTGATCAGTTGTCCGACACTTTGACCGTTCACCAAAATGTGGGGAAAGTGCAAAGTAATAGTTCCTGTGGGAGACTTACTGCCAGAAGCGTGTGCAGTGACATCTGTGATGTGAATGATAAGCTGGAAAAGCTAGGGCTTAGCTCCATTCCAATTGGTGGCTGCGAGGTTTCCTTACAGTGCAAAGAGAAACTTGTCAATTTGATTGGGGCTTACGAAACGGTCTTCTCGAGGCATCATCTAGATTGCGGGGAGGCGCGGGAGTTCTGCCATCGTATTAGACTAACGGATGACCGACCATTTAGGTTACCATATCGCAGAATATCGCCTGCTCATTATCACAAATTGAAAGAGACTTTGGATGAGATGGAGGCAAAAGACATCATTCGTAAATCCTGTAGTGAATTTGCCTCTCCCTTGGTTCTCGTGTGGAAAAAGAACGGCGATCTACGAATCTGCACAGATTTCAGATTGCTTAATGCCCGAACTGTTAAAGACGCCCACCCGCTTCCACATCAGAGTGATGTCCTGGCTGCGTTGGGGGGAAACATGTTTTTTAGCACCATGGACTTGACAGCTGGCTATTACAACATACCCCTCCATGAACTTGACAGGAAGTATACTGCATTTTCATCACCGTTAGGTCTGCACGAATACAATCGTCTTCCACAAGGGCTGTGTAATAGCCCTGCCACGTTTATGCGTATAATGCTTACCATATTTGGTGAACAGAACTTTTTAAGTCTTCTGTGTTACCTGGACGATTTGTTAGTGTTCGCCAAGTCTGAAGAGGAGAGCTTAGCCCGATTGGAAATGGTATTTCAACGCCTGAAAGAGCATAACTTGAAACTTTCACCTTCAAAATGTCAGTTTTTGAGGCGCTCAGTTAAATTTCTGGGTCATGTAATTTCACAGCATGGAATTTCGAGGGATCCAAATAAAGTGGAAGCTATAGTCAAGGTGGGAGAGGCTGATTTGATGGAGTTAGATGGTGTCACTCCATCGCCTTCCAAAATACGGTCCTTTTTAGGGATGGTAATCTACTACCAGCATTTCATTGAAAATTGTTCTGTACTGGCCAAACCCTTGTTTGCTCTGACTGGTGGTCAGAAAAGGCCTCGTAATTCAAAAAGTAGAAAAAGGCCTTTGCTGTCCCGCAAACTTGGCCCAGATGATTGGACTCAGGAGTGTAAACAGGCGTTTCAAAATCTTAAGGCAGCACTCGTTGAGGAAGTACTCTTGGTTCACCCTGACTTTAGTAGGCCGTTCATTTTATCTGTTGATGCGTCTACAGCTGGACTTGGTGCAGTATTGTCGCAAATTCATCACAACAGTGACAAAGCCCAACCAATAGCTTTTGCCAGCAAATCTCTAAATCATGCTCAGGCAAAATACCCCGCACATCGCCTTGAATTTTTTGCGATGAAATGGGCAATTTGTAACAAATTCAGCCATTGGTTGCGTGGTCACAGGTTCATGTGTGTGGACCGACAACAACCCTTTGAAGTACATACTGACCAAGCCCAGGTTGGATGCTTGCGAGCAGCGCTGGGTGGCGCAGTTGGCATCATTTGACTTCGACATGCAGTATATTCCAGGCACTAAAAATGTCGTGGCTGATGCCCTCAGCAGAGAGCCTTTAGTACAGTCAAAAATTTTGCACAGATTAACTAGGGCTCCTTACTCCAACCTTCTTGAGCAGGCGGCCAATTTTAAAACGGATGAAGTTCAGAATATGTTTCGGCTTTCGGCGGAGCTTCCTGAGTTGAGAGGTGTGAATGCTCAGATTGAGACTGGAGACGGTACCGTGAAAGTTGTGTATACGGCAGGGAGTGTACATGTACACAGTGATGAGATTTCAGCTGTCATGTGAGCACATCAGCATTGGGAAGATGCAGGTACTATAAGAGCTATTTCACATGTGCAGTACTTAGAATCTCTTGTCGCAATGGGGCAGAACCCGGTTCCCTGTTTTCAGTCATGATGAACTCCTTACCAAACAAGTCAATGATGCCGTTGTGGGTCGGGTCAAGTTTTTTATTGACCGTGGTCGTCGGCCCTCTAGACGCGAAAAAGTTCAGGAATCACGTGGGACATTAAGGATATTGAGACAGTGGGGTAAACTGACTACACGCCTGGGGATAGTGTATCGTGTGTCCAAGCTCCCAGTGACAAAACAGAAGGCTTACCAATATGTTGTACCTGAAGCGCTTAGAATGGCAGTTTTGAAAGGCGTCCATGATGATGCGGGCCATCAGGGTCAGCAGCGTTCATTGGGGTTGGCCAGACAGAGGTTTTATTGGGATAAAATGGAGAAAGATGTCAAGGATTACGTCCACAACTGTAAGAGATGCATTGTGAGCAAAGCTCCTGAACCAGAGGCTAGGGCCCCATTAGTTTCCATTACCACTTCGTCGCCACTTGAACTAGTCTGTATAGACTTTTGGTCAGCTGAAGATCACAACAATAAGTCTGTTGACGTTTTAGTAGTCACTGACCATTTTACGAAGTTGGCGTGTGCATATCCGTGTCCTAATCAATCTGCGAAGACAGTGGCACGGGTTCTTTGGAACAACTTCTTTTGCGTGTATGGTTTCCCTGTTAGTATTCACTCTGACCAGGGTGCCAATTTTGAGAGGTTATTGATTGCGGAGCTGTGTCAGTTGGCTGGTATTGACAAATCGCACACCACACCATACCACCCAATGGGCAATGATCAGGTGGAAAGAATGAACCGAACTCTTGGTAACATGATCCGTGCATTGCCCCCCAGATCTAAAGCCAGATGGCCGCAAATGTTGAACACCTTGACTTTTGCATATAATTGTACAGTTCATGAAACAACGGGTTTTTCGCCTTTCTTTCTCATGTACGGCCGTACTCCGAGACTACCTGTTGACCTTATGTTTGAACCCGTACTTTTGAGTGGAGAAACAGCTGACATTGACAAGTATGTGCAGTCATGCAAACAGAGATGAATTGGATGAGCAGAATGTGATGTGTGAGGAAACTGCTCAGGCAAGTGATGGTGTGGAAGTTGAAGGGGAGTTGGTGACATCTGCTAACAGTGAGTGTGAGGTTACTTTTGCTGGTGCTGATTTCCATGTGGGCTATGATAACCGTGGTTGTGACCCCTCTGAATACACAAATGGGAATCAGGATGATTCTGCCTCAGGTGTCAATTTGAGTGGGGAGTATGTCACTGAAGTTAAGGCAGTTCACGAATATAGCATGGTTAATGAGACTTCTCCTACTGTACAACCATCTACCTCTGAAAAGACGGAGTTGTCAGGGAAAGAACCTGATCAGAGTGAGGGTTATCGTACTAGACATGGCAGACTCGTAAAGCCGTTAAATAGGCTCATTCAGACTATGTCTAGTCAATTTGTTAAGAATCTCTTTGGGTAAACCAAAATGATACTATGAGTTACTTATTCTTGTATAACTTTTTGTTTGTTTGTTTTTGGTTCTGTTGTTGTTAATATACTATCTATTGATACAATTTCTGTGTTATATTTTCGTAAAGAGAAAAGTATATGTTATTGTGTGTAGTCTGTTAAGACTGGTAAAGGCGTTAAATAGGCTCATTCAGACTATGTCTCACCTATTTGTTGTGAATTTCGTTTGGAGAAAACGAAATGAGTTGATACAGAGTTTGGGCATTACTTCTTTTTTTTCCTCTCTTTTTTTTCCTTTTTCTTATTAATTCATGTATTTCGCACTTTGAATTTCTTTATAAGGAGTAATGCACTTTTGTGTGTAGTCTATTTAGATAGACAATTATGCAAACTTGGATGTAATCTGTCGATAGGATGTATATATGGCATGTCTTCCTATGGTTGGGTAAAGGAGTAGCTAACCTTTGCCTTTCCTAGTCCTTCAATGGACAGCAATAATGTTGGTAGACTTTCTTCAGTCTATGTTTGGGGGTTACACCTGATTGCTAAGTAATCTCATTGAGTATTTTGTGCATGATTTTGTTTATTTTATTTTGTTTCTTTTTGATGATGAATTAATCTTTTGTATGCTATTCATGGTGTTACGCAAAATCTAGTGAAATCAGTGGGGGTGAGTGTAACGAGGTTGAAATGGTTTTATTTCACAAGATTTTCCTGTTAATATACATTTAATTCTGTTCTACAATTGTTTTAACCAAGTTTCTAAAAATACATAAAAAGGGTCTGTAAGGAGGCAATGGTTCAATTTTTCATTTTAGGGCACCTTTAAACTTTACGTGACTTTACAGACTGCCGACAGCTACAGAAAAGACAAGCAAATGGATCAAACAACTGGACTCGAAACTTGGATTCAAATAGATTTTGTGCCAATATGTTGAATCATGTAGGGTAAAACCATCCAAATATTGTATTGTTACATATTTCATAGACAACTAATCAATGAAATATTTTAATTGTCATACACCCTCATCTTTTCAAGCGACACCCACACACAACTTTAAATTAATTTGTAAGTCTTGTTTTACTATTTGTACTCGAATGAAGCGGTATAAAAGATTTTGACTTTTTATTTTTCTTTCTTTTTTTGTGTGTATATTCTGCACAATTAGATTTTTTTAAACAAAAATATCGTATGACTTCAGAAGACTTGGAATGCAACATGAGTTAAAGGACAACTCCGGTGAATTTTTAAGTTTATCTTGATCGTTATATCTTTGTGAGTACAGTCTATATATATAAAAAAAATGAACCGGACTGGTGCTTGCAACGCGGAGTTATTACAGTTAATGCCCAGAGCCCCCCTCAGCTAAAGCGGCAGCATTGGGGGCATGGACGTAACGGGTGTCTTTGTGCCTCTTAACAGACACAAAATGCAATTAAAATGTCTTTCCAACATGAACAGGGCCCTCACATGAAAACGAGATGCGTTTAGCCACTTAGCCATTGTTTAAATTCACCTGTTTTAGCCGGCTAGCTGTGTCTCGCGCTGAAGTCCCGTGGGAACGCAGCGGTGGCTGGAAAGTCGAGAAGAGCATCATGTTTATGAAGAGGCTCGCTCGTCGGTCCTCAGTATTGAACGTGTCCGAGAGAAACTGTTTTCGATTCTGTAATGTTACTGCTGATCCTCAGGAGAGGACAGCTGCTCATTCAGTTACTCACTCATGCTCAGTATCAGCTGCTCGTGAGTTCATCAGATCTCTCGGCAAAACATGACTCAGTTCAGTGAACGGTTGGAGATTCAAAATATAATTCAAGACATTAGTTTATTTATATTCGGAGGGACTGTCACTCATGTCAGAAAGTGAGTAACTAAAATAACGTGTGTGGTCAGCGCTGATTTGAGACGCGAACCGTTGAGCACGATTCAGTCCGATTTGGTGAACTGGTTCGCCCGGTTCACTAAAAAGAACCGGTTCAAAAGTACGAATCGTTCGTGACCAGACATCACTAGAGTGATGATCTAATCGGGCTCATGAGTGAAGAAGAAATGGTTCGAGTTTGTGCCTTTCTGAATTGTAAAAATTTGCAGCGAACAATTGACTAACTTATATAGACACAACACAGCCGGGCCGGTTGAAGAAAAATGCCATTCCATTGTTAAAGACGGGTGCAGCCACTGTGGAGGTAATGTAAACTTTATTTATCCTTCCATTTGGGCACACACAGCTTGAGGAAAGATGTGCAGTAGCCTAATAAAATAATCATGCTTTACACACACAACGCTCTTCCCAACTGGACTGCCTATTTTCCGGCTACCGCTGCGTTCCCACAGGACTTCAGCGCGAGACACAACTAGCCGGCTAAAACAGGTGAATTTAAACAATGGCTAAGTGGCTAAACGCATCTCGTTGTCGTGTGAGGGCCCTGTTCATGTTGGACAGACATTTTAATTGCATTTTGTGTCTGTTAAGAGGCACAAAGATACCTGTTACGTCCATGCCCCCAAAGCTGCTGTTTTAGCTGAAGGGGGCTCTGGGCATTAACTGTAATAACTCTGCGTTGCAAGCACCAATCTGGTTCATTTTTTTTTCTATAGACTGTACTCACAAAGATATAAAGATCAAGATAAACTTAAAAATTTGCCGGAGTTGTCCTTCTATACTGTTTCTGATCCGTTTTTGCAATAAATAACAGTGACTGTACATTTATTTGCCTGTTATGGGTTTTATATTGTTGATTAGTGGGTAGGTTTAGGGTAGGAGTGAAGCTAGTTGCTCCGAAATATAAAAGTAGCCTATAAATATTCATAAAATCATGTCTACTTTTACTAATGCAAATAATTAAATGTGTGAATCCGTGTGTGGACCACGGATGCTGACTGTCCCACGGATTTATGAGACTGTGAGACCAGGTTGCCCCCACAGTGACTCAATGATTATGTAGGGCAAGGTACCTAATACAGACAGAAAGACTAGTATGTTGATTTTTTTGGGGAAAAAAAACGAACCCAGTGGGAAGACACAGACCCGACTGGACCCGAATATCTCATATTCTACTATAAACTGCTCTTAACAAGTCAATAAACAAGCTGCGAAAAATAACTTTGTCTCAGCCTCCCTAACGTTATAGCTGTCGTCTCCCTCCTTGTACCTGATTGTGATGTTTAACAATATTCCTCTCTTGTTGTTCCAAGCATGCTTGATTCACTCATCATTTCAGCTGTAAAAAGTCTACTTTATGTCATGGTGATGGATTTACAGCAGGGCATTTCGACTCGAGTTAACCCGCATATAATAACTTTGACTGTTTGCCCTTTTGAACTAATAACGATTGCTCTTTCTGTGCCATGGCTGCTGACGTTAGCATTATTTATTTGCCATAATCTGCTGCGTCTGACTACCAAAACGTTAAAGTTTCGGCTGACTCTCAAACAAGACGGATCATTCCCATTATTTGGTAACACTTTACTTGAAGGGGTGTGCATAAGACTGACATGACACCTTCATAATCATGACATGACACGTGTCATGAATATGAAGGAGTTTTATGCATGTTTATGACAACTGTCATTAAGTGTCATTTTCGCTTAATTATGTCATTTTTAATGCAATGATGACATTTCGGAGTTGTCTTTGTTATGACAACTTGACATAAACCAATACATCATAACCTGTCAGTGTCTTTGTCATGACAACTTGACATTACCAAGACAACATAACCTGTCATAAACAGACATGAAATGACATAGCAGATTAATTATCAAATTTAAGAAACTACTTAGCTTTTTGGGTTTACATTACATTAGTTGCTAGGCAACGTGGGGGAGAGGATGCTGGCGTTGTCTGTTCGCCGCTTCTCCACCCACAAATCATGTTAACTTTACTATTATTTTTAGATTTTATTTTATTTTCTTATGTTTGTGACTAGTCTAACAGTCAGGGCTACTATTGGGACTGTTGCTGATTGCTGGCAGCCACTGAGGACGTTGTTTGCCGTTTTTTCACCGCTTCTCTTCTGTTTTTGTTTGAATTTGTGGTTGGTTTTGGTTTGAAGGACATTTGATGTTGCTCGCTGCGGCTGCTCTCTCTTCTGGGTGTCGGCTGCTCACTGGTGGTCTCCCTCGGGCTTGAACTGCATGGTGGCTGAAGTTTGCACCAGGCTAGCGTCATCAGCGTCCGGCATGATGTTAGGATGTAATTTTTACTTGTTATTCATGTATTCTTATTTTTTCCCTTTGTTGCACTTTGAGATTCTTCGGAATGAAAAGTGCGTTATAAATAAAATCTATTACTATTATTATTATTATTATTATTAAACTGTCATGTGGTTGGTTTTGACGTTGGCTGTCATTAGGCTATTATAATGTCATGATTTTTTTATAAATTTAATTTGTCATTTACATGTCATTAAGTGTCAATACTCTGTCAAATTATTTTATAACATTGTCATGAATCTATTTCTTGACCTAAACTACAGTGGTAAAAGTTGAATTTGTCATTAACATGTCATTAAGTGTCAATACTACGTCAAATTATTTCATAACATTGTCATGAATATATTTCTTGACCTAAACTACAGTGGTACAAGTTGAATTTGTCATTAACATGTCATTGTGTCAATACTCTGTCAAATTTTATAACAGAGTCATGAATATTTAGCTTGACCTGAAATATGGCATCATAGAGGAAATCATACAGAGTCATTAAAAACTATTAATATAACTCAAAATGATAGAGTGGCATAGACATATACACCTATATGATGATGTCTATGGTGGCACCACTGGTAATGTGTACGCTGTAACAGTTGTTGACAGAGCCTCAGTCAGGTTAGTTTGTTTAGGTGTTTAATGTCAATTTAGTTTGCAGTAAGTAAAAACAATTCACAACAACGTTATTTTGGGTTTAATATACTTTATTTAAACTTTCGCTCACTCTTTAACGAATAGTTTGAGTTTATTCCATAGACAGTAAAAGAAATGGACACAGCGACCCCATTGACGTCTACGGCGAAATAATGAAGTCAACCTAGGGGCACTCACTTCCTGATGGCTGAGCGAACTGCGCAGGCTCAGACTGAGCTTGACGACGTAGATGTGACGTGAGCCTCCTGTCTGACAGCTGCAGGTCTTCTAGTAGTTGTGGAAAGCGAAAGCTGAATCACGTTGTTAAAATATTTTCTCCCGTTGCTTTTGGCTCACTATCGGCTTCTACCCATTCTTCCCCCTTGACTTTATCAGACTTTATGTCTCCACGTCCCCCCGACTGTCTCATAGACAGTAAAAGATTGCCTGCGAGCGTCTCCTCAGGTCTATACGATAATTTCTCAACTGTGCGACAGGGTCGCGTTGGTTATGACGCAATCGTTAGCCTATTTTTTACAAAAACAGCTTCTGCGGGGCGATAGTGTAAGATACAAGGTAATGGAGCCTTTTATACATTGTCGTGTTTCTTTAGAAATATACAATGGACAAATGGAGTCTTTAAACGCCTCTGATGTAAAGTTATTCACTGTCAAAGTGACTCAAAAATGAATGGGAGTCAATGGGATGCTAACAGCAGAAGATGGCTTGGTTAGCAATGGCAGCCCCTAGGGGTGGAACGCTTTCCGAGCGCTAGATTACCCCCTTGGTTTATTCTTACCATTCCGTTTGTTATGGTGGAGTCTCGTGTGCTGGTGCACCGTCAAAAGGGGTTCGGGTGGAAACGTTGGCCCTATATATAATGTTCCGGCCTAGGCTCTAGCCGCAACCATTCCTTGTTCAGCCCGGGGTGGGGCTCTAAAGACTATTTCTCTTATTTTTATACATCGGAAGATAATTTATAAAGTGAAGTCATTTGACAAAGTGTTATTTTTCTGTGTTTGTTTATGTGTGTATATGATGTTGATATATCCTCCTGGGACCCAGAAAAAAAAAGTTTTTGGAATTTTGTATTTTTTCATGTCATTGGATTGTTTAGAGCATAAGAAACAAATGGACAGATTATTTTTTTGGAAAATTATATTATATTCATATTTTATGATGTGTCCTCTGTAGTTGACACCAGGACTCAGTTGTTAATTTTTTTTAATGAAATGATATTGCATGTATAGGCAAAAGCAATGGGATTTATTTTTAATTCACGAATACATTTTTAAGTTTCAGGATTTTTTTAAAACAAACTTTTTTTAAAGATGATTCTGAGCTTTGTTATAAAAGATATAACTGAATGCTTTGATATGCCATCTTACTTTATGCAATATGTGGGTAAAATGGCCATACTTGGATTTTCCCATTCAATACAATGTATCGGTATATTGCATCTGATTTGCATATTATTGTGTTCTTGGTGCAACATGTAATGAAAAAAAGAAGTGTAATAAGGGGAGTAATAATTGGCAACATTTTCAAAATAATATGTAATATTTCATAGGAATATTGTTATGTAATTTATTTTTCTATTTACTTGTTGTGTCTCCAAAATGCCTGATAAACATGATTTATGTCCTGGTGTCCTCTACAGTGGACATTTATGAAATCAATGCCCTGTTTTGTAACAAAGAGTCATATTTAGATTAGAAACCCCATAGCATTTTCCTGAGATGTTGATTTATAACAAACAATTAGAAAATTAATCCGATTTAAATTATAATTACAAAATATGATCATATTTCCATAAGAGTGCTAAACATTAATGTCAGCCATTTTTAAAGACCAAGAAGTTGTTGTTGTCCTGGTGACACCTCCAAACATTTGGTATCTGTGCAAAGCCCTGAATGTGCTCTATAAAGGACATCCTGACTCAAAACTGTGATGTGTGTGATGTCACAGAAACTCACACAAATATAATGTCCACTACAGTGGACAAAAGTCTATTACTGGGTCCCAGGAGGATATATATATGTTTATTTTGTGTAATGGCCATTATTTGTGTACGTGTTTTCCCCTTTTTGCGTTAATTGGTGCTGGTCACCTGTGTATAAATTCATGCCTTGTGTTTTTAAGAGTCAGTTCTGTGAGAGGGCAGGTCTTAAAAATTAAGTGATTGATTTTATTTCTCAAACCCCTTTTTATATTTTTAAGACATTTGAAATTGTCTATTATCTAACCTTCTGTTGAAGCTGGTGGAGGAAACTTAAAAAATAAAATAAAACATTGTGAACTGAAAAATATTAATATATGCTTTAATAACAGATGCTGTTATTAAAAAATAATTTGACAGCGTATTAACACCTAATTGCATTTTAATGACAAATTAAACTTTTGCCACTGAAAAAAATGTGTGACATTATAATGGCCTCAGTCAACATCAAAACCAACCACATAACAGTTTAAGGTTAACCCTATAAGCTAAGTAAGTTTCTTAAATTTGATAATCTTTTATGTCATGTTTATGACAGGTTATGTTGTCTTGGTAATGTCAAGTTGTCATGACAAAGACACTGACAGGTTATGATGTATTGGTTTATGTCAAGTTGTCATAACAAAGACAACTCCGAAATGTCATCATTGCATTACAAATGACATAATTAAGCGAATAACACTTAATGACAGTTGTCATAAAGATGCATAAAAACTCCTTCATATTCATGACACGTGTCATGTCATGATTATGAAGGTGTCATGTCAGTCTTATGCACACCCCTTCAAGTAAAGTGTTACCCATTAGGGTTACAGTCATAGCGGAAGGAGACTGCACTCGCGGGTTAGCTGGAGCAACCTGAAATATGAGCTTTTTTATGCAATTTGAGCGTTACAGAAAACATTTATGTGACAGTTCACCTGAGGTCTTGTTGCTGATTTGAAATATATTGTTGAGTACATTTACTGTGCGCATGCATTAAATCAGCCCACTTTCTAAACGGCTGAGCGAGCACGAAAGAGTTTTTTTTGTTTTGTTATATTTCTAAATTTTATTTCCCGGCTTAACTTTTCTCATCCTAATTTAGCAATTTGCAAGTTATATAAAACACAAAAGCCGTGCTGACTATCACGGCCAGGTGTTCTCCGAGTCCTATCGACGTATTACATAGGCTACAACGTTAAACAGACCCGGGACCCAAAGTAATAGATTGGGACCCGACCCGGACCCGGCTGACCATTTCAAATATAGACCCGAACCCGTCCGGGTCCTGGGTCGGATCCCAGGTCCACGGGTCTCGGGTGCCCCGTGAAGACCTCTACTTCCATCACTCAAGAAGAGAGCCAGGCGGGAGTGAAGCATTATTTTATTATTGTTGTATAAATGCACATTATGCCATCATGGTTTAAGCCAGTCAGTAATGCTCCATCCGACATACTAGCATATGACTTATGCTGCATTCATGTGCTCTTGGAATATGAGTTTATATGAATAAATATGAGTTTCCTGGGTAAAAATTTTACATGAACGTCCTCCCATTTCAAAATTTGAATGGGATGAGCTCGTAATCACGACTTCAGATGTGGAAATATCAAATTTCCGATAGCACGTGAAGGTGGCATTACTTAAACTCATTTCAATACTTGTATAAAAGTTACAAAGCCCTTTACAAAGCTGCCGTCACTTTAAGGCAGGATCCGGTTCGAACGCAGGGATCATATACACTGATACACATCTGATTTCTCCAAACTGTTTACGTTCACTTAAGACATAATCAACTTGGTTTATCTGAATACTCCCTTGTTGACCCTACAAGAGTGATTCCTCAAAGGCTTTCTGCAAAACCCCAAACACCTTTTAAAGAAGAAAAAAAAAAATCATCCACTGACTTTCAAAGCTGCTACAGAAACGACTTTCGACTTTGTAGATCTTGACAGAAATGTAGTGGAGTAAAATGTATAATATTTGTCTTTCATATAGTGACGTTAAAGTCAGAAGTTTCCAGAAAAAATAATACTCAAGTAAAGTGCAGATACTCAAAAAGTGTACTTAAATACAGAACTCAAGTTAATGTACTTAGTTACTGTCCACCTCTCCAGCCAACTCCCTTGAGAGCTGACCAAGCCTGCTCCGCTCATACACAGATCAAACAGATAATGTGTGTCGTCCTTGACACATGACAATGCACAACTTGTTGCCATATTTACTGATCTAATTTGACACCAAATAGATTAACAATATGACAAACACTCAGAGAAGCGGCTTCCTGAAGACAGAAGCTGATGACTGTAAAATGGAGATGCTACTCTACGTCACCTGACCTGATGATGGTACCATTATTGCTTTGGCCCTTTTAGCAGATATCATTATTTTTTGAATTTCTAACTGTTGTCCTTCTCTGGAAAAGATATAGCTATGCTCAGAGCTTAACTATATATAAACATCATACCAAAAGCATAAAACAGCCTCCTGCAGATCATTATGAATAAGCATGAGGTACAGTATAAGAACTTACCATAAAGGAGAAGGCACTGTCGTGCCTAATGTTGATCCCTAAATAAAGGGGTAGAAATAGTTTGTGAAAAACAGCCTCTAATGTGACATGTCCTGCATTATTTTCCTTAATTAATTCATAAACAAGTGAGTCTTTATATTTACCCGAACTTTACACCACACAAGGAAAGGTCAATAAGTCTCTTAAAATATCAGATAAGATGTAGAGAATATAATTTCAATTCATGCAAATTTTTAAAATTTATTTTGTATTTTTTGCTGGTCCAGCGTGGGCTGCCGGTTTGCAGGTCCAGTATGGGGTGCTGGTTTGCTGGTCCAGTATGGGGTGCTGGTTTGCTGGTCCAGTATGGGGTGCTGGTTTGCAGGTCCAGTATGGGCTGCTGGTTTGCTGGTCCAGTATGGGCTGCTGGTTTGCTGGTCCAGTATGGGCTGCTGGTTTGCTGGTCCAGTATGGGCTGCTGGTTTGCTGGTCCAGTATGGGCTGCTGGTTTGCTGGTCCAGTATGGGCTGCTGGTTTGCTGGTCCAGTATGGGCTGCTGGTTTGCTGGTCCAGTAGTGGGTGCTGGTTTGCTGGTCCGGTATGGGCTGCTGGTTTGCTGGTCCAGTAGGGGGTGCTGGTTTGCTGGTCCAGTATGGGGTGCTGGTTTGCTGGTCCAGTATGGGGTGCTGGTTTGCTGGTCCAGTATGGGCTGCTGGTTTGCTGGTCCAGTATGGGCTGCTGGTTTGCTGGTCAAGTAGTGGGCTGCTGGTTTGCTGGTCCGGTATGGGCTGCTGGTTTGCTGGTCCAGTATGGGCTGCTGGTTTGCAGGTCTGGTATGGGGTGCTGGTTTGCTGGTCCAGTATGGGGTGCTGGTTTGCAGGTCCAGTATGGGGTGCTGGTTTGCTGGTCCAGTATGGGCTGCTGGTTTGCTGGTCCAGTATGGGCTGCTGGTTTGCTGGTCCAGTAGTGGGTGCTGGTTTGCTGGTCCGGTATGGGCTGCTGGTTTGCTGGTCCAGTAGGGGGTGCTGGTTTGCTGGTCCAGTATGGGGTGCTGGTTTGCTGGTCCAGTATGGGGTGCTGGTTTGCTGGTCCAGTATGGGCTGCTGGTTTGCTGGTCCAGTAGTGGGCTGCTGGTTTGCTGGTCCGGTATGGGCTGCTGGTTTGCTGGTCCAGTATGGGCTGCTGGTTTGCTGGTCCGGTATGGGCTGCTGGTTTGCTGGTCCAGTAGGGGGTGCTGGTTTGCTGGTCCAGTATGGGGTGCTGGTTTGC
Source organism: Pseudorasbora parva (assembly GCF_024679245.1). Lineage (NCBI taxonomy): Eukaryota > Metazoa > Chordata > Actinopteri > Cypriniformes > Gobionidae > Pseudorasbora > Pseudorasbora parva. Next base: position 60,920,269 of record NC_090172.1, on the reverse strand, counting down.
TGGTCCGGTATGGGGTGCTGGTTTGCTGGTCCGGTATGGGGTGCTGGTTTGCTGGTCCGGTATGGGGTGCTGGTTTGCTGGTCCGGTATGGGGTGCTGGTTTGCTGGTCCGGTATGGGGTGCTGGTTTGCTGGTCCAGTATGGGCTGCTGGTTTGCTGGTCCAGTATGGGGTGCTGGTTTGCTGGTCCAGTATGGGGTGCTGGTTTGCTGGTCCAGTATGGGGTGCTGGTTTGCTGGTCCAGTATGGGGTGCTGGTTTGCTGGTCCAGTATGGGGTGCAGGTTTGCTGGTCCAGTATGGGCTGCTGGTTTGCCTTTTTCATGCCTGAGTAAGAATATAAATTGTTTAAAAAGTCTGTGTGTGTGTGTGTGTGTGTGTGTGTGTGTGTGTTGTATGTTAGGCTGATGGTGTCAGACTGTCCAATAATCGTTAAGTTGTTATTCTCCACGTCCTCAATCTGAAATAAAAACAGAAATCATGTTTAGTGTCTAAATACATGATACTGCATAGAAAATAAATGTGCAACAATGAGAAGCAACATTCTTAAAAAATTGAGATTTAAGAACAAGTTTAAGTTAAAAATGGGGTGCTGGTTTGCTGGTCCGGTATGGGGTGCTGGTTTGCTGGTCCAGTATGGGGTGCTGGTTTGCTGGTCCGGTATGGGCTGCTGGTTTGCTGGTCCAGTATGTGGTGCTGGTTTGCTGGTCCAGTGTGTGGTGCTGGTGTGTGTATGTGTGTGTGTGTGTGTGTGCTGTATGTTAGGCTGTTGGTGCCAGACCCATAATTCTTAAGTTGTTATTCTTCACATCTGAAATAAAAACAGAAATCAGGTTATTTGTCTAAATACATTACAAAAACTGCATAAAAACAAATGTGCAATAAAGAGAGGTAATATTCTTACATTTGGACAGTTAAGAACAAAATATTTTAGGAGGTGTACATATTCGGCCCTACTTGTCATCTGTATCAGGATTGACTCGATGACAGTTGCAGCCCATAAAAAAGCTAAGTCTGATAAGTAAACCGAATCAAAAAGACTTCAAAGCTTGTAATTAATACCTTAAACCAGTTGTGGAGATTGACATTGTCCAGTTTAATCCGCTTCTCTGGGTCGAGCTTCAGACAACAGCCAATAAAATCGCAGCATTCTGTGGAGAAAGATGTCTGATTATTACCTTAAACTTCACAAACACCACTAGGCTCACATGTTCATTTTTTCTGCATCTAGAAGGTTTCCGAATTCAGATTGTCCTCTGCTCAAATTAAGATCTCACCTTGTGACAAGCCATCTCTGCTCCACATGTTTTCTTTGAGGAGCTTCTCCATGTCTCGGCTCTTGGGAAAATGCCCACACAGTATAACAAACAACAGTATGCCGAGTGACCACACTGTTGTTTGTTCCCCGTAGTACCTGCCCTTGATCCAATACTCTGGAGGGAAGAACTCTTCTGTGCCTGGAGAAAAATATTTTATTTGTAAGTTTTGACTAGAATATTTATTACCTTGCAAGAAATTATTTGATGCTAACAACATTTTTAACTTTGAGAAACCATAAATACCAGCAAAGGATGTGTAACCCGCAGAGGTAAGAAATTCGCCGCATCCGAAGTCTATTAATTTGACTTCAAGAGTGTCCGGGTTAATCAGCAGGTTTTCTAGCTTTATATCCCTGTGGAACACTCCAAGCTGGCAGCACGTCTGCACTGCAAATATTGTCTGCCACATGATAATACGGGCTAAATCCTCCTCATCCATGGTGCCCGTGTAGCTCTCTAAGAAGTCATCCAAGGACTGACAGGGCATGGGCCGCTCCATCACCATAATGTAGCAGTCAGCTTCATCCTGCCAGTCCAGAAGCTGGATTATTTGAGGAACCCTGAGCTGATTTGCTCGAATATGTAGAGCAACCTCGAGGGGAACTGGTGTGGAATAGCGGTCCTAGAAAACACAGATATTATGAGGAGTAGAAGGATTTAAACTTGACACTGGTAGTTTGTCTATTCAAAAACCAGTAAATATGAGATGTATGAAATTAAAAGCAGTAACTGAGTGGAAAAAAAGAGAGAGCGCAGAGTACTTACAACACTGACAAATTCTGCATCCTCTTTAGACGCAAATTTCACCGCCACCTGATGAAAAAAACACACAGGATTTGCGTCAGAATTCATATGTTCAAAGTTTATATATTTCAGTCATTAAACCTGAATTCATGAAACACGTACAGTTTCATAAATAACACTTTAAACATGAAGAGCAGGTCTGACATGTCAAGTGCACTAAATAGTGAATATAAGACACACTAAGAGTGCTTGGATATGAGAGAGTCAGACAAGTATAATACAACATAAATTAGCTTCTAGATAGATATTGTAAGTAATGAAAATTGATACCTGAAGGTTATCTTTTAAACGAGTCGCTGCATGAACAGCTCCAAAGCCTCCTTGACCCAGTTTGATGCCAATTTCATAGCAGCAGGAATTTATGTCTGTTAAAAGAAAAAAAAGATGTTTTGACATGAAATGTGAAGCAGTGACACCAGCTACATTATCTAAAACCATTTCAACAAGATTTGTCTGATACATATATTAATTGAGTTACTAAATTGAATATTTGTGCTTTCATCACTACAGGACTATTTAAAAAACGACATTTTTTATGTAGTAGGCATTAAAAAAATAAGTATAAAATATACAACTTCACCCATACATAATAAATGAAATATTTAAAAAACACTTTTCCACCAACCTTAACCAAAGCATGTTTTAACGTCAATTTAAAGTATAAACCATTAAACCGCTGATAAAAGTGTGTGTGTGTGTGTGTGTGTTGGGTTATGTTAGGGTTTTGTTAACAAACTGACCCATAAGGGTACCCTTTTTAGCCAGCAGTGGGCTCAACTGAGGTGCCACAATGTCCTCTAGTGCACTGTAAAAGACATCGTCGTCACTCGAGTCCTCATCGTCGTCACTCGAGTCCTCATCGTCGTCACTCGAGTCCTCATCGTCATCACTTGAGTCCTCATCGTCGTCACTCGAGTCCTCATCGTCGTGAGTGTCACTAATGATAAGGCCCTCAATTGACTGGTCGTAATGGTCATCTTCAACTTCAGGGTCACCAGTGACTGGTTCTCCCTTTGACTGGTCGTGATGGTCATCTTCGACTTCAGGGTCACCGGTGACTAGTTCTTCCTTTGACTGGTCGTGATGGTCATCTTCGACTTCAGGGTCACCAGTGACTGGTTCTCCCTTTGACTGGTCGTGATGGTCATCTTCGACTTCAGGGTCAAGAAGATAAGAAGGCTCACCTAAAGATAGTAATGACAAATATTACAGTATTAATAAAATTTACTTCAACTGTGCTTCTAAATTTTTGACTTTCCTCCCAAAAAACCCAAATAATAACAAAAATAAGCATAGAGCCAGTGCAGACTCCAATAAGCAAAAAGAGTTACATATTCTCATAACATGAACTTTATATTAGGTGGCCTTAACTACTATGTACTAACATTTGAATTAATCATTTTATACAATGCACTTATTGTGTACATGTGTGTTTTTACATTGTACTTGAACTAATTTTCTTACTTGTGCTTAGTTAAGAAGACATATTATGTTAAGTCTGCAGAAATATATTTGAAAAACTTTAAATTAATTGATATTTTCAAATCCAGTTAGCATTTAGAATTGCAAATGTTGACTGGACTAAAAAACGCGAATCCAGTCAACATTTTATAAAAGTAGGCTCGTTGCAAAGTTTCTCATCCAAGCCACTCAGTTCTTCTTAAAGGGAAAACCTTTTCACCCAATAATGAAAATTCTGTCATTTACCCTCATGTTGTTCCAAACCTGTATGAGTTTCTTTGTTCTGCTGAACACAAAATAAGATATTCGTAAGAATGTTTGTAACCCAGCAGATGGAGCAACCATTCACTACCATAGTAGGGGGGAAATACTATGGTAATGGTTGCTCTATCTGCTGGGTTACAAACATTCTTCCAAATATCTTTTTTTGTGTTCAGCAGAACAAAAATTATACAGGATTTGAACAACATGAGGGCGAGTAAATGATGACAGAATTTTCATTTTTGGTGAACTATCCCTTTACCAGCTGAAACACTGACACGTAGCATGAATGCTCCACTGTATCTACTTTGACTGTGTGTGTAGTTTCAAAACTAAAGGTGCATTAAAGACATTATAGAAAAGTGACAAGGGCTTTGGTCATTTTTTTATTATTTAAAGAAATTTGAAATTCATTCTTATGAAAATGTATTGTTTTTATGACAAATGTTATAAATGCAGATGATACAATGTGCTTTAATTTGTTTTTATCCTCACTATAACATGTTGTAACTAGTTCCACCACTGCAATTTCTAGTAACAATTAAAACCATTTAAAAATGAAACCCCTAATTAAAACGTTTTAGTTGAATTAATTATAAAAACAGGTTGAGTAAACATACATTTTAAAGTTGAAGTCAAGTTTGAGCCAATTAAAAAATATTAATTCAGGTAACAATTTCTAGAACGAAATTGAGTGAAGGTAAAACATCTGTGGAACTAGTTACTAAATAATAATTCGTCGAAAGCACTAGAAATTTTTTACAGTGTACCCGTATCACACCTCATTATCAGCAAATGCTTTGCAATGCAATTTGAACACAGTAAGTACATTGCACTTATTTTTTGATGTATGTACATAGTAACGTTACTTAAGGCCACCTAATGTAAAGTGGGGCCACATGAACATCTCATTTACTTACCATCATCACTCTGGTCCTCGTTTTGGGTGTTGTTGGGTTTCTTCCGTTCTCGTTGGTACAAAGCGTACAGTCCTAGTAAAGTAAAAAGCATTTTTACGCCTTAACTAGGCTAACCGCCGACTGTCACTGCAAGATGTGAAGCGAGGTCAGCGGTTTGTTATTTATTGGTGCCGATTTGAGTCGTGTACAGATAAAAATGTTGTAATATTGGCAAATCTATTGCGTAATAAAACAAAGTATCCAAAAAGCAAGCAAGTTGTTGTGATTAAAGCACGAATCAAGTGAAATACACAAGAAAAACTGAAATGATCATCAACGAACAGCAAGTTGTGAAGATTCAACAACATAAGCCTTTTTATACCTGATTACTGTGATGTCACATTCTAAATGACGTAACAGAGCCGCCGAGAACTTCCTACGTCATTGCTCTATTCTGCTGTTCGCGGGGCTTCGGCGTCGCCGCTGAACTCGTACTCGTAGCGCGAGTCCATTATTGTACTTAAGAAATGCAGAATACAACAGATTTATTAAAAAAAAAATCAGCACACACAATGATTGTTATTTAAGTCATGTACGGGTAGGGCCGTAGGAAGGGTTTCATAATCACAGAGGTCATACATTTGAGCTAGTTAGGCTGGTTCGGCCTAAATAAATGTATTAAATTCATTAACAATATGTACACATTCGTTATTAATATTATTCCTAATTTGATGAACATGGCTTTCACATTGTAATTATTACATGAACCACATACTTTCCACTCTGAATAAACAAACAACACAGTTTACATGCTTCGTTGGATTATTCATTAAAGTGATAACTTAGTTCACCATGAAATGAGAATAAAGTCATGTTTTACTCACCCTGCTGTTGTTCCAATGTCCTCCTATGTCCTTCTATCTTCTATGAAAGTGTCCAGGAGGCACAGTATAAGGGTTTGCGAGAAAGAAACCTTATTATATTCAGTCAAAATACCGAGCTAGCAAACTCTTGTAAGGGCCTGCGGTGCGAGTCAGCAGCCGCTCACGCAATGTTGCCATGACAATCGTACAAAACATTAACTTCAAGAGGTTTACCTAATTATTAGTATTACTTTATTATTTATTATTATTTACCGTATAGAAGAGAGTTTAGATTGAATTTGTAAAGCAAAATAAAATCTATCCAAACCTGTCTAATATTATAGATTGCATTTTTAAACAATGAATATTTTGGAAGTGAAATCTGAGAGGTGAATTATGGATTAAATTGTGTGTGAAATGTTATGAATTGAAATATTCACATCTTAAATATACAACCATGTTCTATTTCAGCCCATAAAAATGCAAGCTCTGAAAATACAATGCATTAAAATACAAGCATATGGTTAAAGGTGCACTATGTAAAAATAACACACACAAAAACAGTAAAATATCCCAAAACCCCATGCCAGTGTTATACATTTTATTCAATTGAGTACTTACAATATCCCAAATGTTTCCAACTATTTGTAAATTGTGAGAAAACTGCTATTTTAACGAGGGGTGTTCGATTCCAGGTTTTTTGGAGTCGACTCCGATTCCCGACTCCCACTGTGGAATCGACTCCATTTACTTTACATCAAAACAGGGTTAGAAATCAGACAAAATTGCTGTTGTTACACACTTAAATTATTTCCCCCCGAGACAAAGTCCTAAAATCCTCTTATTAAAACCACACACTTTTAGTGTGACCATCCAAATTAGTCCAATTTAGTGATGACTTTCGTGACTATCAACATTTCAGTATCTATTGCCAATACATCATTTTACAGGAAAAGTCACGAAAAAAGATGTTGTCGAGTGATGGCTCTAAACACACATGATCATTGTCTTAAAAGGTGAGTTAAAGATACTATACATAAAATAATGCACACTATTGATGCGTTTCTTCTTGATATTTTCATGATTTATGGTTAGTCTTAATGAACACATGGTTAACCATGTGAAACTAAATCTATATTTTTTGCAATAATACACCATCAATTAAACTAAAGCTAGCATGGAGGAAGCTTGCAATTACAAACTAAAGTCGCTGTGATTGTTTTCTATTTCTAAAGTAAGCACTCAAAATAAATGTGTGTGACAGTTTCTGTGACAGCTGTCTGACCCGGTGTATTACGCTAATGTATCACCTCACAGATAGGTTTATTTCATTCACTCCTTGCTTATAGTGCACTCAACTGCCATGCACTTTAGATGAGAGATTCAGTAAACATTCAGTAAACAAGAGCGATTTCGGACACAGCAACAGAGTCGACACCGAGAGTTGATTCCTGTACTGGAGTCGACCCTGACTCTAGGGCTATTCAGAGTCGAGGAGACTCTTTTGGAGTTGTTATTTAGATTTTTGTGCGCACAATATCTATTTTCGTCGCATTGTAAAATTATTGTACAGCCACGGTAGTGAGATGGACTTTGTAACGACATCTTTAGTGCCTTTGGGCCTTGTGAGTGGGTCAGTGTAAATGTACTGAATGCCAATGGAGGCCTTTCTGAAGCCTTTCTCAGCCATCAGCTTTCAACAAAAATATCTTCATTTGTGTTCTGAAGATGAACGAAGGTCTTACGGGTCCAACGACATGAGGGTGAGTAATTAATGAAATCATTTTAATTTTTGGGTGAACTAACCCTTTAATCTCTCCTCTCCTGACTGCTTTGTCGGACAAACCGGCAGATTCGGCGATGTGATTGGTCAGATCACCTGTCAATCAAACTTGCGGTGAAGGTGAATTTGAAGATAAAATGGACAAACTACGACCTGCTTACCTGGAGTAGCTCTGTTGCTTTTAAATGTGCTATATAAATACAATTGGACTTGACTTAAAATAACTTTTTTTTTTGGTTTAAAGACTTGACACTGAAACTGAAAAATAGTCACACTTAGGCCTAGTTGTAAATTTAGAACCGTTTATTCTTAATGATTTTGATACCATGTTTCATTCGGAGCTTAATCCTGATAAAACTTTGTTAATAAAATAAAAATATTGAAAGAAATCTTCATAATCATTTTTAATATGGCAATACAGCCAAACAGATATTCTAACTCTAAACAAAAAGCATAGTAACTCCAATTTTAGTTCAAATGTAAAGTTAATGAATTTGCACAGCAGGATAATTAGTCACAAAAAAAGCATGTTAAGATTCGTTTTGGGAATCAGTGTTACTCCCAGAATCGGAATCGGATCTTTAAGTGCGTTAAGTTCCCTTTCGAAAGGGAACTCGAGCTGCGTCAGCTGACGCTATGGGGAACGCCTCCAGCGTGACCGGTGTCTGAAACGTTTATCCAATCACATCAGTCCTACTGACCGGCGACAGCCTCTGACGTCATAGACGTGCGACCAGGAAGTATAAAAGGGCGCCTTGCAAACACAACCGCATCCAATTCGTCTTCAGGGACTGTTTGTCTGATTCAAAAGAAAAAGCATCATGTCGAAGCGCACGCACAAGTCGAAGCATGGCTTCAGAAAGTGTGCAGACCCGTGTCCCAGGTTCCTCACACCTGAGGACACACATACACTCTGCGTGTTCTGCCTGGGTGAGGAGCACGCACGGGAGGTTCTTGAGGAAAGTGCCTCCTGTGCGAACTGTGAGCGTCTGTCACTGAAGACGCTCCGCTCTCGTCTGGCCCTCTTCTCGAGGGAAGAGGGTCCAGCGGCTGGGAGTGGTCCCGCTACGGCCGAGGCCGAGCGGCGACTTATGTCCTGGGGCTCCCAGCTGGATCTGGCCCGCCGTCTAGAGACGGAGGTTGTGCTCGGCGAAGGGCCAGATCACGAGGGGCGGCCGCCGGAGGAGGAGTTGGGTGATAACTCCTCCTTATCGTCGGCCGAGGAGCTCCCACATCAGCAAGGGATGGAAGTGGAGGGTGGTGAAGCGGCCGAGGCCGAACCCTCCCAGCCATCCTGCCCCGTGTACGGGGAGCTGTTGGAGGTTGTGGAGCGGGCCGCCGGGCGGCTACAGTTGCCGTGGCGGCGCGCTAGGGGAGAAGCCGCTCGTCCAAATCGCCTGGACGATCGGTTTCTCTCCGGCCATAACCCCCCGGCTCTTGGGAGCCTTCCATTCCTCCCCGATCTCCACGAGCAGATCGCGGGGGCATGGAGAACCCCGTTCTCGGCTCGCTTATTCCGCCATCAGCGGGCGAATTTCGCTGATGTGGAGGGAGTGGCCGAGGCGGGGTACGTGTCGATGCCGCCGGTTGATGAGACGTTTGCGAACTATCTCGCATCCGGCCGGGCATCGACATTGAGAACTCCCACCCTGCCGTCTAAGCCGTTGAGAACGACCTCACGGTTAAACGGCAGGGCGTACACGTCAGCAGGTCAGGCGGCGGCGGCGCTGCACACCATGGCGGTGTTGCAGGCTTACCAAGCCGACCTGCTGAGGGACCTCGTTTAGGGGGAACGCCAGGGTGGCCTACCCCCTGAGGCGATGGCTGAGCTCCGCCGCACCACGGATTTAGCTCTCCGGGCCACCAAGCAAACAGCAGTCGCCATCGGACGGTCGATGGCGGCTATGGTGGCCACGGAGAGACATCTGTGGCTGAACCTTGCGGACATCGGGGGGAAAGAGAGGTCCTTTCTCCTCGATGCCCCGGTTTCGCCCTCTGAGCTCTTCGGCACCTCCGTCGAGGCGGTGGTGGGAAGGTTTAGAGAGGCGAAGGCGCGCTCAGCGGCTTTTAAGACCTGCATCCCACTGAGGTCCGGGGCCGCGCCCAGGCAGGCGGGTGTCCCTGGTACGTCACGGTCTGAGGACCGGAGACAAGACCAACGAGCGAGCGTGGCCTCTCGGGCACCCCCTCCATGGCGGAGTAGGGCGCAAAAGAGGCGGGACACCCGGAACTGGAGGAAGGGTGCCGGTGCCGAAGACCGGAACCAGCGTAGGCGGGGGGAAACTCCGCCTACGAGGGCGAAGCGGAGGTAGTAGGTGAGCCCTTCCTTCCACCCTTTTCCTTGGCGCTTGACATCAGGCCGGGCGGGGCCAATGATGAGCGGACGTGAGACTCTGACGGCCCGTCTGGTCTGGTGAGCAGGCGCCCCCGTCAGGTTTGGGGTGCTTTCGTTTATGAGCTTATAGAGAAGTTATCATAAGCACTAGAAGCGGAAAAGTGGCGTTTTCCTTGTGGGAAAGGAGTCGTCTGAGTAAACTCGACCGCTTCCCTGAGTGGGCATGAGGAGGAAGATTCAGCGTTGGACGCCTCATCGGGAAACAACCCTCGGGGTCCGCGCAATGGATACTGTGAGTATATGCCTGTGCACGGATGTCATCACGCGCCGGTGGACAGCGGGTAAGCCTCAGTATGAGGGACGTTTTATGTTCTTAAAATGCTGTGTGCTCCCCGCCGAGGGTGTGTTGTACGGTGTCCCCGTTTGGTGGCCGGAACGATTTATTTAAGGAAGCCGTGAGACGGCTGGTGAGAGAAGCTAGCCTCGCTAGTGGAGAGTAGCCGTCACGTTAAGCCAGTAAAGTAAACATGTTACTTGGTGTGTTCTCTCAGTGCGTTGAGAGCGGTTACCGCTCATTTTCGCGGAAATATGTTTCAAGAGGGAAACTAAGCGAGTGTGGGTGTCCCTAGCGGTTCGGCTAAAAGCTCCGGGCCACCGGAGGGCAAGTGTTGTAGCATTAACCCCTGCGGACGTAAGTAAGCGCGAGGGTGAGTAGGCTAACACACGAACGAAGATATGTGTACCCAACCCTCGAGATATGGGCTTGGGACGTTAAGTTGCTATGGTGGCAGCCTTAGCAGAGACTGGTATACAGGCAGCTAGCTTAGGCTGTGTTTTTACAGGATGATAAAAACCCCTATTCAGCCTCCTCTCATGTGAGAGTCGCCTGGCCAGGGCCCGCCCCCGGGTCTGCGCTCGGGGGTGCGGTAATACAGATGGGAAAAGGTGAGAGCATTATAGTTTTGCAACCTAGCCTGTAAGGCGGTAAGTAAGGTTTGTGGGTCACCTGGGCCAAATACTTTTACCCCATCCAAGGGATGTGGGACTGTGGTAACCATTATTCACATATTGCAATAATTTGCCCTGTGTTTTTTGCTCCACCTTTCGTAGGGCTCGGGGTGAGCGACACGCACAACCTGTGTGCCTCTTGAGGGCCCAGCGTTGGATGCTCCCCTGGGAAGCCAAGCATCACCATGGCGACGCCTTGGAGGAAACTGCGGGTTGCTGGAAATAGCAGCGGTCTCCCCGGGGCTGGTGTGGTAAGGAATGAACTCCCCTTACTTAAAGGGGTTGTAAGAGCAATGTGTTGAGTACACCGCTCTGGCGATGCAATTAGGTCTGTGTTGTAGGTTCTGCCGGAGGACTGGGCTTCGCAGGGAGGACCCCGTGAGCCTCCGAATGAAGCCAGCTGTGAGCTGTGAGCAGCCAGCCCGGACAGTCCAGGCAGTAGTCTCTGAACAGGAGGCCTCGACGGGCCTTCTAGTTGGAGTGACGACATCGGGGCCCGTGTGCGGGATGGTAAAAAAAAAAAAAAAAAATCTCCCTTTTGTTGTCACAAACAGTATTGTCTCGTCAACAGGCTTCGTCAGCCAAGCAGACAGCCATGGTTAGCCCGACATGGAGCGGCCAGCATTCATCCGACCTGCCAGCGAGTATTCATCGCTGGCATGGCTACAAGCCCAGTTAGTAGGCCTCCCTAGGCCTCCCTGAGGGCCTGCTGGGGTGCAGCAGGCCTTGCCGGGCCTCCCTTGAGAGGGTATTCCCGTGCTTCAGGTGTGAGACGGCAGGTAGTAGGCCTCACCAGGCCTCCCTGAGGGCCTGCTGTGGTAACAGTAAGCCTCGTCTGGCTTCCCCTAAGGGGTCGTTCCTGGGCTTCAGTCACTGGATGATAGGTAGTAGGCCTCGCGGGGCCTCCCTGAGGGCCTGCTGGGATGCAGCAGGCCTCATCTGGCTTCCCCTGAGGGGGTACTCCAGGGAACCAGCGCTGGATAACAGCTCCCGGGCTCCAGTCACCAGATGGCAGGTAGCAGGCCTCACCAGGCCTCCCGGAGGGCCTGCTGGGTTGCAGAAGGCCTCATAGGGCTTCCCCTGAGGGGGTGGCCCAGGGCCTCGGCCTCTGGGTGACAGGGGTTAGGCCTCGCTAGGCCTCCCCGGAAGGTGAGCAGGGAGCATGGTTGCTAGCCGGGGCGGTTAGCATGATCTGCTATCAGGTAGCAGGCCTCACCAGGCCGCCCTGAGGTCGTTCCCCGGCCGAAGTGCCGGCTATGAGTAGCCTGGCAGGTAGTAGGCCCTGCGGGGCCTCCCTGGGGGAACGAGTTCCTTGGAAGGAGACACAGAACTGGAACTCAAGCTGACAGCTAGTGGTTCCTGCCGTCAGGCTTCGGTCCTAGCCGGCAGCACCTGATGGCAGGTGCATACTCTAGCACGACGAGTTTACACTGCTGCTATGCGGTCCTTATAGGACAGGGACCTGCATAGGTTGCCTACAGCATGGTACCTACCAGGCAGGCTTAAGAGCTCCCCTCTTAGGAGGGTTGTCTGTGAGCTTACGGCCGCCTGGGCCTGGTCAGTTGGTCGTAGGCCCCTCGGGGCCTCCCTGTGAGATCAGCCTGTAGGCCTTCTCAGGCCTCCTGAGCACCCCTGTAATGTATGTGCTCGGTAGATCCTAGGATTGAGCAGCTGACTCCCCTCGCTAGCAAGGGTGGGAAAGCATTACGCTGAGCGCTGTTCTCCAGGATAGCCCGTCTCTGAGTTCCGGCCTGAGGCGGACACTGCCAGTTCGCAGTCCCTCAGCTTGATGCCTCTCCAGAGGCGAGTTTCCAGAGGCTCTGTTGTTAACAGACTGGGCTGGCAGACGGAAGCGTCCCGCATAGTGACGCCAGGTCAAGCCTCCCTGGTGGCATTCGGTGAAGTTCTTCCCGAATAGTGACTGGCTGGGGCGCCCTCGGGTCCCCTAGCCACATTCCCTTAAAGGAACCCCTTCTGTCGAACAGGTTGGTTCCAGGCCTTTGAGCGGCCGGGGTAGGGTACATGAAGGTGCCCCAAGGCCACAGCTCGGGCTATGACCGTAGGGAATGCTGTCACTGACAGCCTAATGTGACCAGAGGGGGAGTGGTTCAGGCATTTCAGTTGAATTTGCGTGTCCTGACAGTGGTCACTGCCAGTAGGCATGCACTCCCCTCGGCATGGCGGCGTGGGTATATCGTTCCCCATAGCGTCAGCTGACGCAGCTCGAGTTCCCTTTCGAAAGGGAACGTCCCTGGTTACGACTGTAACCTTAGTTCCCTGAGAACAGGGAACGAGACGCTGCGTCACTTTTGCCATGCCTCGGGGCCTGCCTGCGAACAGTCCCTTCAGACGAATTGAATGCGGTTGTGTTTGCAAGGCGCCCTTTTATACTTCCTGGTCGCACGTCTATGACGTCAGAGGCTGTCGCCGGTCAGTAGGACTGATGTGATTGGATAAACGTTTCAGACACCGGTCACGCTGGAGGCGTTCCCCATAGCGTCAGCTGACGCAGCGTCTCGTTCCCTGTTCTCAGGGAACTAAGGTTACAGTCGTAACCAGGGACGATTCCCACCCCTAAGCCCCACCCACCGACTCTAAACACAATGTGATTGGCCCGACCAGAGTTTGGCTTTTACAGCTCAGAAGTGTATTGAGAGTTGCTCGACGACACTCACGGCAGATTAGATTTGCTGCCGCATGGCGGCGTCTAGATTTCTAGGCTAGTGTAATGTTGCTGTTTGAGCATAATCAACATCTGCAAAGTTACAACACTCAAAAATATATTTTCTTTTAAAGAAATCCCTTACGGTAAACAACAAATTGCTGGTTGGGAAATCTGGCCAAGGGGAAATTGGAGGGACTTGAAAACACAATGGTCATATGACCACAAATGTGTTCTGTTGACTATATAGAGGGGGTGTCTCACATTACCCCTCTCTCCCCTGTGTGGACTGTAAAGACGGAGGGATTTGAAAACGATGATGCATATTTAGTCATGAGACGCATATTTAACCAAGATATGCATGTTTATGAAACTGGTCTGTTCTCTCTGCGTTGTGTGGCCAACAGCGCGCACGAGACATCTAGCCTTTATTATGGATATCTATGGTTATATATCAGGTATGTGAACAATTTTGGGTGAATTCTAATAAACAATAGCCTATATATAATTAACAGGAAACATTCTGTACTGGTTACATTTATACCGCTATTGTGCCAGTTATGGAGATATCATGCTATTCGGTTTCACACAGTTGCTCAAATATGTTACTTTGCACACTTTATATCACAGTCCTGCAAGGTCCTGTGGCAAAACACGAACTGAGTTGCGTTTTAGACCAAACATAATAACGGTTGACCGAGTGTGACCTGGACACATCAGTGAATGCAGAGATATTTTGCTAAATAAAATGATCCTGCCAGAAGAACTGCGTGATGACTTTATGACGTCTGTATTAGCTCAGTGAGCTTTTACACATGCGCAGTACGCTGAATTTGGCATTTACTGACGTTTCAGTGTGGGTGAGAAACTGTAGGAAAACGTTAGTGTGGACGGAGAGCATTTTAAAGGGATAGTTCACCCAAAAATGAAAATTCATCATTTACTCTCCCTCAAGTTGTTCCAAACCTGTATGAGTTTCTTTGTTCTGCTGAACACAAAAGAAGATATTTTGAAGAAAGGCGGTAACCAAACGACTGATGGACCCCATTGACTTTCATAGTAGGAAAAAAATACTATGGAAGTCAATGGGGACCAGGAACTGTTTAATTACCAACCTCCTTTAAAATATCTTCTTTTGTTTTAAGCAGAAGAAAGGAAATTATACAGGTTTGGAACAACTTGAGGGAGAGTAAACGATGAATTTTCATTTTTGGGTGAACTATCCCTTTAACACGAAAACTCAGTTTTCAAATCTATCTGGATTAATGTAGACGTAGCCTGCCTAAGTGTCACAGATCCATAGACTCAGCTCCTCCATATGTAACCTACACAATCCCCAGAATCCTGATCACCTCCACCTGCTTTCATTCATCAAGGACTGCCATATAAACCTCAACCTCACACCATTGTCTGGTCTCTGACCATCATCCTCCACATCCACTCGGCAGTCTCAGAGCATTTACGTGCTCCTAGCGCCCTCTAGTGGCGATGCTGAGAATAATAACTCAACACTGTCCAATAATGCTTTATTAATGTCATTGGTGTATAATGACTGTATACTGTTTAATTATTTAAAGGTGCCCTAGAATGATTTGAAACAATGTTAAATTGTTCTCTGATATCTACATGGAGGGTATGTGGCTTATTTGAGGGCAAAAATGGTCTAGATACAGTTTTACAGGTCCATTTGCCACTCTATAAATTGTCCCTAGGATGTAATGCTCTGTTTTCGCCTTATCTGGAAGAGTCATGAATATTAATGTTGAGCTCTGCTCTGATTGGCTTATTTCAGCAGCTCACAGCAGTTCAGTGAAGCGGCTTGTGAGCATAGACAGTAAAAGAAATGGACAGAGCTATCCCATAGACTTTAACGGCGGAAAGTGAGGTCGATAAGGAGCACTAACTTCCTGATGGCTGAGCGAACAGCGCAGGCTTAGACTGAGCTTGAGGACGTAGATGTGACGTGAGCCTCCTGTCTGACAGCTGTAGGTCTTCTAGATGTGGAAAGTGAAATCTGAATCACGTTGTTTAAATATTTTCTCCCGTTGCTTTTGGCTCACTATCGGCTTCTCCCCATTCTTCTCCCTTGACTTTATCAGACTTTATGTCTCCACGTCCCCCCCGACTGTCTCGTAGACAGTAAAAGATTGCTTCTGAGCGTCTCCTCATGTCTATCCACAACTTTCCTGCAAGTCTTAGTGGGCGTCGCCATGACACTCGATACTTCCGGTTGACGGTATCTCAGTTCCAGTTTAGCACACATAACAGTTAAGCCTAGTTCACACTGCCCGATTTTTGCCCCGATTTTAAGTCGCCGACAGGTTTTGCGAAATCGCCGACAAATGCCCGAGATCATAGGCAAATCGGTGCTCGTGCACGCGAGTGACAATCACGCAGTGTGAATGATCAAAGACGCGATCAGAGAGAATCGCCGATGAGTCGCCGACGCCGGTGAGATATTTGGCATGCTAAATATCTGGAGCTGTCGGCGATTCAAACTCCTGCTGTGTGAACTGCGTTCTGACTGAAAATTACATCGGCGATGACCGACAGCCAATGAGAGAGAGAGATACAGGACAGCGGGAGGTTCAGGGAGGAGTTATAGAGCAGAATATCAGTATTTTAATAGATATATTTACAATTCTATCAAACAGAAACAAAGGCCAAACATTGAAAATCGTGCAGTCTGAACTAGGCTTTATGCTGCGTTCACACCAGACTCGAGTGACGCAAATAAATAGTGCTATTCGCGCGAACTTGGACGCGGGAACATTTTGCCTCTATTCGCTTCATTCACTACACAACAGACGCAAATTTGCGTCATGGGAGGGGCTTCTGCCAGGCAGCGGCAGTCGTCAGAAGGACGAGCCGAGTTAAGGCTGCTCTCGCCGGGGTTAATGAGCGCTGAGCGCCGCCGAGCGTCGCCGAGCGTCTGGGTCTCACACCTCCGAAACCTTGCTTCCATAAACCATGCAACATAAACGGACCCGTCTGACATGCTGCTAGCACCCTACGCACTCCATTCAATGCACAACGAGCTTCAAATAAACTCAAGAATTGTGATGTAGAAGTAATATTTATATTTTAATATTTGTAATTGTTGAAATCATGTCAGACATTGTCAGTAGACTTTTTTTTAATCAACATCAACAATTAATTTAAGTGCACTGTAATAAAAATTTACATTTCATTGCTATAAATGTAATTATTGAGTTTATATATTAGTTTAACCTATTTAAAATACTGCAGTACAACTGTATAATTTTTTGCAAGGGGTTTGTTTATTGTTTTCAATAATTTACAGATTTGATGTGTATCAAGACCGCTCTAACAACCTAACGTTACCTTCCAAATATAGACCTGCACTCCAGCGGGACCCAGCACAACTGAGAGGCGCGGGATCATATTTGATGGGTGAATGCGGATGCGGACGGCAAGATATTATTGTGTGCGTGTTGCGGGAAAATAAAATTATTTAGCGGGACTCCCGCAAAGTGGAAATATCTAACAAAATAAATAACTAGAAACAAATAAACCTTTATTTATAATAAAATAAAATCGATTTACAGGCGCATGGACGGAAGCTAACTCTCGCGTGGATCATAGGAACAGCCAAGCTGGCCTACCACACAGTGGCAAAATGTGAGCACCGCATAACTCTGGTGAATCGCTTAGTGCTACAGATATTAGTAAGTTCTTGTAAGATAGTCAGATCCATGCGACCATCTGGGAGATGTGATCATTTTGCCTGAAGCGTTGTTGTAAAAGTCTACTCCTGAGTCCTGATAGTACAACCAAACGTTTAGCTGATAACAGTACAGACTAATGTAAACCGGAAGTTCGTTACCGGCGTGTTCTACGTTTCCATAGCGATCATGCGTGAGCTCAACCAATCAGCATGTTCAGCGCCTAAGTCCCGCCCTCGAAAGTTCCTGAACTTTGAAAAAGTACTACCTCGTGAGCAGGGCCGTTTGGAGGGGGAAATATTTACCCGGAACTTCATTTAGACCCTGGTTCCTGCGGTCTAAACACACCGAGTACCACCCAAAGTTCCTGGGTAAAGTTCCTGTGTTCGAAACGCGGCTAAACAAGACGGTTCATTCACATTATTTTTACAGTCATAGCGGAAGGAGACTGCACTCGTGCGTTAGCTGGAGCAACATTAAATATGAGCTTTTTTATGCAATTTGAGCGTTACAGAAAACATTTATGTGACAGTTCACCTGAGGTCTTGTTGCTGATTTGAAATATATTGTTGAGTACATTTACTGTGTGCATGCATTAAATCAGCCCACTTTCTAAACGGCTGAGCGAGCACGAAAGAGAGTTTGGGTTTTCTTTTGTTATATTTTTTAAATTTTATTTCCCAGCTTAACTTTTCTCATCCTAATTTAGCAATTTGCAAGATATATAAAACACACAAGCCGTGCTGACTATCACGGCCAGGTGTTCTCCGAGTCCTATCGACGTATTACATAGGCTACAACGTTAAACAGACCCGGGACCCAAAGTAATAGATTGGGACCCGACCCGGACCCGGCTGACCATTTCAAATTTAGACCCAAACCCGTCTGGGTCCCGGGTCGGATCCCAGGTCCACGGGTCTCTGTTGCCCCGTGAAGACCTCTACTTCCATCACTCAAGAAGAGAGCCAGGCGGGAGTGAAGCATTATTTTATTATTGTTGTATAAAATGCACATTATGCCATCATGGTTTAAGCCAGTCAGTAATGCTCCATCCGACATACTAGCATATGACTTATGCTGCATTCATGTGCTCTTGAAATTATCGTAAATACGAGTTTCCTGGGTAAAAATTTCACATGAACGCCCTCCCATTTCAAAATTTGAATGGGATGAGCTCGTAATCACGACTTCAGATGTGGAAATATCAAATTTCTGATAGCACGTGAAGGTGGCATTACTTAAACTCATTTCAATACTTGTATAAAAGTTACAAAGCTGCCGTCACTTTAAGGCCGAACGCACGGATCATATACACTGATACACATCTGATTTCTCCAAACTGTTTACGTTCACTTAAGACATAATCAACTTGGTTTATCTGAATACTCCCTTGTTGACCCTACAAGAGTGATTCCTCAAAGGCTTTCTGCAAAACCCCAAACACCTTTTAAAGAGGAAAAAAAATAAATCATCCACTGACTTTCAAAGCTGCTACAGAAACGACTTTCGACTTTGTAGATCTTGACAGAAATGTAGTGGAGTAAAATGTATGATATTTGTCTTTCATATAGTGACGTTAAAGTCAGAAGTTTCCAGAAAAAATAATACTCAAGTAAAGTGCAGATACTCAAAAAGTGTACTTAAATACAGAACTCAAGTTAATGTACTTAGTTACTGTCCACCTCTCCAGCCAACTCCCTTGAGAGCTGACCAAGCCTGCTCCGCTCATACACAGATCAAACAGATAATGTGTGTCGTCCTTGGCACATGACAATGCACAACTTGCTGCCATATTTACTGATCTAATTTGATACCAAATAGATTAACAATATGACAAACACTCAGAGAAGCGGCTTCCTGAAGACAGAAGCTGATGACTGTAAAATGGAGATGCTACTCTACGTCACCTGACCTGATGATGGTACCATTATTGCTTTGGCCCTTTTAGCAGATATCATTATTTTTTGAATTTCTAACTGTTGTCCTTCTATGGAAAAGTTATAGCTATGCTCAGAGCTTAACTATATATAAACATCATACCAAAAGCATAAAACAGCCTCCTGCAGATCATTATGAATAAGCATGAGGTACAGTATAAGAACTTACCATAAAGGAGAAGGCTCTGTCGTTCCTAATGTTGATCCCTAAATAAAGGGGTAGAAATAGTTTGTGAAAAACAGCCTCTAATGTGACATGTCCTGCATTATTTTCCTTAATTAATTCATAAACAAGTGAGTCTTTATATTTACCCGAACTTTACACCACACAAGGAAAGGTCAATAAGTCTCTTAAAATATCAGATAAGATGTAGAGAATATAATTTCAATTCATGCATATTTTTAAAATTTATTTTGTATTTTTTGCTGGTCCAGCGTGGGGTGCTGGTTTGCTGGTCCCGTATGGGGTGCTGGTTTGCTGGTCCAGTATGGGGTGCTGGTTTGCTGGTCCAGTATGGGGTGCTGGTTTGCTGGTCCAGTATGGGGTGCTGGTTTGCTGGTCCGGTATGGGATGCTGGTTTGCTGGTTTGCTGGTCCGGTATGGGGTGCTGGTTTGCTGGTCCGGTATGGGGTGCTGGTTTGCTGGTCCGGTATGGGGTGCTGGTTTGCTGGTCCAGTAGGGGGTGCTGGTTTGCTGGTCCAGTATGGGCTGCTGGTTTGCTGGTCCAGTGTGGGCTGCCGGTTTGCTGGTCCGGTATGGGGAGCTGGTTTGCTGGTCCAGTATGGGGTGCTGGTTTGCTGGTCCAGTATGGAGTGCTGGTTTGCTGGTCCAGTATGGGGTGCTGATTGCTGGTCCAGTATGGGGTGCTGGTTTGCTGGTCCGGTATTGGCTGCTGGTTTGCTGGTCCAGTATGGTTTGCTGGTTTGCTGGTCCAGTAGGGGGTGCTGGTTTGCTGGTCCAGTATGGGGTGCTGGTTTGCTAGTCCAGTAGGGGGTGCTGGTTTGCTGGTCCAGTATGGGGTGCTGGTTTGCTGGTCCAGTATGGGGTGCTGGTTTGCTGGTCCAGTATGGGGTGCTGGTTTGCTGGTCCAGTATGGCGTGCTGGTTTGCTGGTCCAGTATGGCGTGCTGGTTTGCTGGTCCAGTATGGCGTGCTGGTTTGCTGGTCCAGTATGGCGTGCTGGTTTGCTGGTCCAGTAGGTGCTGCTGGTTTGCTGGTCCAGTAGGTGCTGCTGGTTTGCTGGTCCAGTAGGTGCTGCTGGTTTGCTGGTCCAGTAGGTGCTGCTGGTTTGCCTTTTTCATGCCTGAGTAAGAATATAAATTGTTTAAAAAGTCTGTGTGTGTGTGTGCGTGCGTGTGTGTGTGTGTGTATGTGGTGTATGTTAGGCTGATGGTGTCAGACTGTCCAATAATCGTTAAGTTGTTATTCTCCACGTCATCAATCTGAAATAAAAACAGAAATCATGTTTAGTGTCTAAATACATGATACTGCATAGAAAATAAATGTGCAACAATGAGAAGCAACATTCTTAAAAAATTGAGATTTAAGAACAAGTTTAAGTTAAAAATGGGGTGCTGGTTTGCTGGTCCTGTATGGGGTGCTGGTTTGCTGGTCCAGTATGGGGTGCTGGTTTGCTGGTCCAGTATGGGGTGCTGGTTTGCTGGTCCAGTATGTGGTGCTGGTGTGTGTATGTGTATGTGTGTGTTCTGTATGTTAGGCTGTTGGTGCCAGACCCATAATTCTTAAGTTGTCATTCTTCACATCTGAAATAAAAACAGAAATCAGGTTAATTGTCTAAATACATTACAAAAACTGCATAAAAAACAAATGTGCAATAAAGAGAGGTAATATTCTTACATTTGGACAGTTAAGAACATAGTTCAAAATATTTTAGGAGGTGTACATATTCGGCACTACTTGTCATCTGTATCAGGATTGACTCGATGACAGTTGCAGCTCATAAAAAAGCTAAGTCTGATAAGTAAACCGAATCAAAAAGACTTCAAAGCTTGTAATTAATACCTTAAACCAGTTGTGGAGATTGACATTGTCCAGTTTAATCCGCTTCTCTGGGTCGAGCTTCAGACAACAGCAAATAAAATCGCAGCATTCTGTGGAGAAAGATGTCTGATTATTACCTTAAAGGGTTACTTCAGCGATTAGCATATGGCCTTGTATCAGTAGAAACCCTGGAGTATATTCAAATGATTGTGCTTTCCCCCCTCATATCTCCCTGAGACAAGAGATTTATGCATTTTATTTCTGGAAAAATTCCTCCTATGATGCAAAATGACGATTTTTACATCATAGGAGGAATGTTTGCCCAGAGGCTAAAGACTACAGCCAGCAGAGGGAGCCATTTCCGCATGTTTTGAATCCGGCATTGGGGGATGGGCGATTACACTCAGCTTGCAGATAGGATCATTTAAACGGAGCTATGGTGTGCAATGTAAGTCTTTTAACTTCTCAAATTAATTTCTATGAAAGTTAAGCTTGCAAAGGCATGAACTGAAACGCGCCAGACTGAACTCTCGTTGTGAATGTATGCCGTGAGTGTAGTCGCGATTACCTCAGCTCTCATCACTCGTGCAGTCAGTGCTCAGTGCTGTGAGACTCGCGCGGTGACTCACTCATTATATTGAACAGACACGTTCAGTTTTTAATTGTAGTGTCTCCTCTAACTCAGTCACTGTAATCAAGTTGGTGGCGTTGGGAATGGCCTCACAGGGCAGCGAAGCATTCTGGGAATTGTAGTCTTTAATCCCAATGGGACAAAAATACATTTTCTGTCTTTTCTCAGTCTAGAAGGCACCAAATTCAAAAATAATTTCACATTTCTACTGCATTGATGACCCAGTTTAAATACAGATTCATCTTCCCAGCGCTGAAGTACCCCTTTAAACTTCACAAACACCACTAGGCTCACATGTTCATTTTTTCTGCATCTAGAAGGTTTCCGAATTCAGATTGTCCTCTGCTCAAATTAAGATCTCACCTTGTGACAAGCCATCTCTGCTCCACATGTTTTCTTTGAGGAGCTTCTCCATGTCTCGGCTCTTGGGAAAATGCCCACACAGTATAACAAACAACAGTATGCCGAGTGACCACACTGTTGTTTGTTCCCCGTAGTACCTGCCCTTGATCCAATACTCTGGAGGGAAGAACTCTTCTGTGCCTGGAGAAAAATATTTTATTTGTAAGTTTTTACTAGAATATTTATTACCTTGCAAGAAATTATTTGATGCTAACAACATTTTTAACTTTGAGAAACCATAAATACCAGCAAAGGATGTGTAACCCGCAGAGGTAAGAAATTCGCCGCATCCGAAGTCTATTAATTTGACTTCAAGAGTGTCCGGGTTAATCAGCAGGTTTTCTAGCTTTATATCCCTGTGGAACACTCCAAGCTGGCAGCACGTCTGCACTGCAAATATTGTCTGCCACATGATAATACGGGCTAAATCCTCCTCATCCATGGTGCCCGTGTAGCTCTCTAAGAAGACATCCAAGGACTGACAGGGCATGGGCCGCTCCATCACCATAATGTAGCAGTCAGCTTCATCCTGCCAGTCCAGAAGCTGGATTATTTGAGGAACCCTGAGCTGATTTGCTCGAATATGTAGAGCAACCTCGAGTGGAACTGGTGTGGAATAGCGGTCCTAGAAAACACAGATATTATGAGGAGTAGAAGGATTTAAACTTGACACAGGTAGTTTGTCTATTCAAAAACCAGTAAATATGAGATGTATGAAATTAAAAAGCAGTAACTGAGTGGAAAATAAGAGAGAGCGCAGAGTACTTACAACACTGACAAATTTTGCATGCTCTTTGGAAGCAAATTTCACCGCCACCTGATGAAAAAAACCCACAGGATTTGCGTCAGAATTCATATGTTCAAAGTTTATATATTTCAGTCATTAAACCTGAATTCATGAAACACGTACAGTTTCATAAATAACACTTTAAACATGAAGAGCAGGTCTGACATGTCAAGTGCACTAAATAGTGAATATAAGACACCCTAAGAGTGCTTGGATATGAGAGTCAGACAAGTATAATACAACATAAATTAGCTTCTAGATAGATATTGTAAGGAATGAAAATTGATACCTGAAGGTTATCTTTTAAACGAGTCGCTGCATGAACAGCTCCAAAGCCTCCTTGACCCAGTTTGATGCCAATTCCATAGCAGCAGGAATTTATGTCTGTTAAAAGAAAAAAAAGAGTTTTTGACATGAAATGTCAAGCAGTGACACCAGCTACATTATCTAAAACCATATGATACATATATTATTTGAGTTACTAAATTTAATTTTGTGCTTTCATCACTACAGGACTATTTAAGAAACTACATTTTATATGTAGTAGGCATAAAAAAAAATCACCTACTTCACCCATACATATTAAATGAAATATTTAAAAAAACTTTTCCACCAACCTTAACCAAAGCATGTTTTAACGTCAATTTAAAGTATAAACCATTAAACTGCTGATTAAAGTGTGTGTGTGTGTGTGTTGGGTTATGTTAGGGTTTTGTTAACAAACTGACCCCTAAGGGTTCTCTTTTTATCCAGCGGGCTCAACTGAGGTGCCACAATGTCCTCTAGTGCACTGTAAAAGACATCGTCATCACTCGAGTCCTCATCGTCGTGAGGGTCACTAATGATAAGGCCCTCAATTGACTGGTCGTAATGGTCATCTTCAATTTCAGGGTCACCGGTGACTGGTTCTCCCTTTGACTGGTCGTGATGGTCAAACTGACCCCTAAGGGTTCTCTTTTTACCCAGCGGGCTCAACTGAGGTGCCACAATGTCCTCTAGTGCACTGTAAAAGACATCGTCGTCACTTGAGTCCTCATCGTCGTGAGGGTCACTAATGATAAGGCCGTCAATTGACTGGTCGTAATGGTCATCTTCAACTTCAGGGTCACTAATGATAAGGCCCTCAATTGACTGGTCGTAATGGTCATCTTCAAATTCAGGGTCACCAGTGACTGGTTCTCCCTTTGACTGGTCGTGATCATCGACTTCAGGGTCACTAATGATAAGGCCCTCAATTGACTGGTCGTAATGGTCATCTTCAACTTCAGGGTCACTAATGATAAGGCCCTCAATTGACTTGTCGTAATGGTCATCTTCAACTTCAGGGTCACTAATGATAAGGCCCTCAATTGACTGGTCGTAATGGTCATCTTCAAATTCAGGGTCACCAGTGACTGGTTCTCCCTTTGACTGGTCGTGATCATCGACTTCAGGGTCACTAATGATAAGGCCCTCAATTGACTGGTCGTAATGGTCATCTTCAACTTCAGGGTCACTAATGATAAGGCCGTCAATTGACTGGTCGTAATGGTCATCTTCAACTTCAGGGTCACTAATGATAAGGCCCTCAATTGACTGGTCGTAATGGTCATCTTCAAATTCAGGGTCACCAGTGACTGGTTCTCCCTTTGACTGGTCGTGATCATCGACTTCAGGGTCACTAATGATAAGGCCCTCAATTGACTTGTCGTAATGGTCATCTTCAACTTCAGGGTCACTAATGATAAGGCCGTCAATTGACTGGTCGTAATGGTCATCTTCAACTTCAGGGTCACTAATGATAAGGCCCTCAATTGACTTGTCGTAATGGTCATCTTCAACTTCAGGGTCACTAATGATAAGGCCCTCAATTGACTGGTCGTAATGGTCATCTTCAACTTCAGAGTCACTAATGATAAGGCCCTCAATTGACTGGTCGTAATGGTCATCTTCAACTTCAGGGTCACAGGTGACTGGTTCTCCCTTTGACTGGTCGTGATCATCGACTTCAGGGTCACCGGCGACTAGTTCTTCCTTTGACTGGTCGTGATCATCGACTTCAGGGTCACCGGTGACTAGTTCTTCCTTTGACTGGTCGTGATCATCGACTTTAGGGTCACAGGTGACTAGTTCTTCCTTTGACTGGTCGTGATCATCGACTTCAGGGTCACAGGTGACTAGTTCTTGCTTTGACTGGTCGTGATCATCGACTTCAGGGTCACAGGTGACTAGTTCTTGCTTTGACTGGTCGTGATCATCGACTTCAGGGTCACAGGTGACTAGTTCTTCCTTTGACTGGTCTTGATGATCTTGATCATCGATTTCAGGGTCACCAGTGACTGGCTCCTCTGCAGTGCAGCAAACTTCAGGGTCACTGGTGATATCCTGATAAGAAGGCTCACCTAAAGATAGTAATGACATAAATATTACAGTATCAATAAAATTTACTACAACTGTGCTTCTAAATTTTTGACTTCCCTAAAAAAAAAAACAAATAACAAAAATAAGCATAGAGCCAGTGCAGACTCCAATAAGCAAAAAGAGTTACATATTCTCATAACATGAACTTTATATTAGGTGGCATTAACTACTATGTACTAACATTTGATACAATGCATTTATTGTTTACATGTGTGTTTTTACATTGTACTTACATTTTAAAAATACCTGCATGTAATTACGTCTGTAATTAATTTCTGTAGTCACATTTGTAATTACACAGTTGACACTTCCCTTACACCTAACCCTACCCTTAAACTGACCCACACCACCACACCTGACCCTAACTCTACACTCTAAAAACTCCAATTAATAAAATGTTGGAAGAGCAAAAAAATATATGTTGAACTAATTTTCTTACTCGTGCTTAGTTAAGAAGACATATTATATTAAGTCTGCAGAAATATATTTGAAAAACATTAAATGAATTGATATTTTCAAATCCAGTTAACATTTAGAATTGCAAATATTGACTGGACTAAAAAACGCGAATCCAGTCAACATTTTATAAAAGTAGGCTATATGGCCAACACAATATTTTACACACAATATTTTACTCTGGTAAATAGATTTTTGTTTGTGCTGTTGAAATGGGCTGTTGGAAACATTTGATAAAATAGCCTATATCAGAACAATATTTGTGAAATTAGATGTATTTTCGATGTTTTGTTTATGATGGTATCTGCATTATAATGAGAAGATGGGTCCTACAACACTTACAGATTACATATTTAATATACATATATAATTCATGAACATATGTAGTTAATTGTGGCATTTAATCTGCCTAATTTTAATGAATACGTACGAGAGCTTGTTTGACTACGCGGAAGGATCTGTATTGCTCGTTTTTCGCGGAAGGATCTCTTCCAGGTTCACCAGAGCGGCAGCAGCAGCTATTTAGAGGATGCAGTTCACGCGTCAGGTAAGTGTTAATGATTAAATTGCAGACAAATATGTCGAACATATTAGGCTTGTGTGGATATTTAACGTTAGACGTGAAGTAAGAAGTAAATTAGAAGTAAATATATCCAAGGGAAATACGGATTATTTAGGCCTAAATGATGCTACGTCAAGTTCACTCGTCATCGAATAAATGATTTACGTTACGTTAATGTGGTCTTTAACCATGTCTAAGTAATAATACATAATTTTGTTTTAAACTATAATTCTATATAATGTATTTTAGATTTAATCTCAGCGTGTTGTGTGCTATTTTTGTGTCAGACAAACTTTCTCTCATTAGCTATAGGCCAAAGTGCCGTGGTGATAATTTTTATACCTGCAAATTTACTGAAACATGTCAAACGTGTAACTTAATGTAGGCCAAATAATGTACGCTATTAAGGGGGGAGTGGTTGTGTTGAACGTGATTTTTTTCGTGTTCCAACTTTTGAAATTGTCCCGTAAATTAAGGGAACAACATAACCTCGTCCTCGCAAGTTGGACGAATTCTAAACTTTAGTTTAGTCACACATGCTAGTAAATTCTTAATATTGATAAAATGTATAAAGAATATAATTTTATTTTATTTTTATTAACTTTTCTCTTTCTTTCTCCAACAGGGTGTGACCAAGATATCCATTGATGCTGACTCGTTGCAAAGTTTCTCATCCAAGCCAGTCTGTCATTTACCCTCATGTTGATCCAAACCTGTATGAGTTTCTTTGTTCTGCTGAACACAAAATAAGATATTCGTAAGAATGTTTGTAACAAAGCAGATGGAGCAACCATTCACTACCATAGTATTTTCCCCCTACTATGGTAGTGAATGGTTGCTCTATCTGCTTTGTTACAAACATTCTTCCAAATATCTTATTTTGTGTTCAGCAGAACAAAGAAAATTATACAGGATTTGAACAACATGAGGGCGAGTAAATGATGACAGAATTTTCATTTTTGGTGAACTATCCCTTAACCAGCTGAAACACTGACATGTAGCATGAATGCTCCACTGTATCTACTTTGACTGTGTGTGTAGTTTCAAAACTAAAGGTGCATTAAAGACATTATAGAAAAGTGACAAGGGCTTTGGTCATTTTTTTTATTATTTAAAGAAATTTGAAATTCATTCTTATGAAAATGTATTGTTTTTATGACAAATGTTATAAATGTAGATGATACAATGTGCTTTAATTTGTTTTTATCCTCACTATAACATGTTGTAACTAGTTCCACCACTGCAATTTCTAGTAACAATTAAAACCATTTAAAAATGAAACCCTTAATTAAAACGTTTTAGTTGAATTAATTATAAAAACAGGTTGAGTAAACATACATTTTAAAGTTGAAGTCAAGTTTGAGCCAACTAAAAATTATTAATTTAATTAACTTTAAAAATAATTGAGCAAACGTACATTTTAATGTTGAAGTCAAGTTTGAGCCAATTAAAAAATATTAATTCAGGTAACAATTTCTAGAACGAAATTGAGTGAAGGTAAAACATCTGTGGAACTAGTTACTAAATAATAATTTGTTGAAAGCACTAGAAATTTTTTACAGTGTACCCGTATCCCACCTCAATTTGAACACAGTAAGTACATTGCACTTATTTTTTGATGTATGTACATAGTAACGTTACTTAAGGCCACCTAATGTAAAGTGGGGCCACATGAACATCTCATTTACTTACCATCATCACTCTGGTCCTCGTTTTGGGTGTTGTTGGGTTTCTTCCGTTCTCGTTGGTAAAAAGCGTACAGTCCTAGTAAAGTAAAAAGCATGTTTATGCCTTAACTAGGCTAACCGCCGACTGTCACTGCAAGATGTGAAGCGAGGTCAGCGGTTTGTTATTTATCGGTGCCGATTTGAGTCGCGTACAGATAAAAATGTTGTAATATTGGCAAATCTATTGCGTAATAAAACAAAGTATCCAAAAAGCAAGCAAGTTGTTGTGATTAAAGCACAAATCAAGTGAAATACACAAGAAAAACTGAAATGATCATCAACGAACAGCAAGTTGTGAAGATTCAACAACTTAAGCCTTTTTATACCTGATTACTGTGATGTCACATTCTAAATGACGTAACAGAGCCGCCGAGAACTTCCTACGTCATTGCTCTATTCTGCTGTTCGCGGGGCTTCGGCGTCGCCGCTGAACTCGTACTCGTAGCGCGAGTCCATTATTGTACTTAGGAAATGCAGAATACAACAGATTTATTAAAAAAAAAATCAGCACACACAATGATTGTTATTTAAGTCATGTACGGGTAGGGCCGTAGGAAGGGTTTCATAATCACAGAGGTCATACATTTGAGCTAGTTCGGTTCTAGGCTGGTTCGGCCTAAATAAATGTATTAAATTCATTAACAATATGTACACATTCGTTATTAATATTATTCCTAATTTGATGAACATGGCTTTCACATTGTAATTATTACATGAACCACATACTTTCCACTCTGAATAAACAAACAACACAGTTTACATGCTTCGTTGGATTATTCATTAAAGTGATAACTTAGTTCACCATGAAATGAGAATAAAGTCATGTTTTACTCACCCTGGTGTTGTTCCAATGTCCTCCTATGTCCTTCTATCTTCTATGAAAGTGTCCAGGAGGCACAGTATAAGGGTTTGCGAGAAAGAAACCTTATTATATTCAGTAAAAATACAGAGCTAGCAAACTCTTGTAAGTGCTAGTCAGCAGCCGCTCACGCAAAGTTGCCATGACAATCGTACAAAACATTAACTTCAAGAGGTTTTATTTGTATTATTTATTATTTATTATTATTTACCGTATAGAAGAGAGCTTAGATTGAATTTGTAAAGCAAAATAAAATCTATCCAAACCTGTCTAATATTATAGGTTGTATTTTTAAACAATGAATATTTTGGAAGTGAAATCTGAGAGGTGAATTATGGATTAAATTGTGTGTGAAATGTTATGAATTGAAATATTCACATCTTAAATATACAACCATGTTCTATTTCAGCCCATAAAAATGCAAGCCCTGAAAATACAATGCATTAAAATACAAGCATATGGTTAAAGGTGCACTATGTAAAAATAACACACACACAAACAGTAAAATATCCCAAAACCCCTTGCCAGTGTTATACATTTTATTCAATTGAGTACTTACAATATCCCAAATGTTTCCAACTATTTGTAAATTGTGAGAAAACTGCTATTTTAACGAGGGGTGTTCGATTCCAGGTTTTTTGGAGTCGACTCCGATTCCCGACTCCCACTGTGGAATCGACTCCATTTACTTTACATCAAAACAGGGTTAGAAATCAGACAAAATTGCTGTTGTTACACACTTAAATTATTTCCCCCCGAGACAAAGTCCTAAAATCCTCTTATTAAAACCACACACTTTTAGTGTGACCATCCAAATTAGTCCAATTTAGTGATGACTTTCGTGACTATCAATATTTCAGTATCTATTGCCAATACATCATTTTACAGGAAAAGTCACGAAAAAAGATGTTGTCGAGTGATGGCTCTATGTAATGCTCTGTTTTCGCCTTATCTGGAAGAGTCATGGATATTAATGTTGAGCTCTGCTCTGATTGGCTTATTTCAGCAGCTCACAGCAGTTCAGTGAAGCGGCTCGTGAGTCCTGACAGAACACAGACCAACTGAATGATACTTTAAGCCAAACATCTCAAATGGAGATTAATAAATTGCAGCTTACTGGTTTATTGGTGTTTTCAGATCATCCGCGCACGAGAAAGAGCTCGATTTCAGTAATTAAATCCCCCAAACAGAGCTTTTCTGTGAAAAGAAACCCATTTATACTCCGGTTTTTATCTAAACATGTCCAATCTGGCAACCATATGCACTCGAGCTCTCTCTCGCGCACGTGTAACGAGGTTGAAATGGTTTTATTTCACAAGATTTTCCTGTTAATATACATTTAATTCTGTTCTACAATTGTTTTAACCATAGTTTCTAAAAATACATAAAAAGGGTCTGTAAGGAGGTAATGGTTCAACCCCCCCCCCCCCTCCTGTTACAACAAAGTGGTTCAGGCCAGGCAGCCATACCTGCCGTTTTGCTCTTTTAGCTGTCTTTTCCGTCTTTCTCCCGAACGAAAGAGTTGTGCTGTGTTCTATGCTGCAGATTAGTTGTTAGCATTTGAGAATAATCCACACACATAAATACACAATGTTTAAGCTCTTTATTTTATTCATTTTGGCACTTACAAATGTAAGATCATATATACTCAACATATATTGTGAAATGTTATTTTTGTTGGCAGTGTCACTAACGTGAGCTGAAGCTGTCGTGACGGCCTGTCTATATAAAAATACATTTTCTATGCAGGTATGCATTGATGAACCATATATTTGTATTTTTAAGTTATATTGTTGTTTCATGTGTATAAGGTTGTGTTCATGGAGTTACTGTGTTTTCTCCATCGGTGTTTTGTGTTAGCTTTGTCCTCCTTATCCTTTCGTTTGTCGGTCCTTGTCTTTGTCCTTTTCCGTCTTTCTCCCGAACGAAAGAGTGTCACTAACGTGAGCTGAAGCTGTCGTGACGGCCTGTCTATATAAAAATACATTTTCTATGCAGACCCAATCCGACGTTCTCCTGTCATTCTTCACTGATTTTCAACACAACGCAGACTACAAGAAGCATACGGTTACACTGCTGCACGGAGAGACGACGTCGGATCTCACCGCTTTCCAGTTTCGGCGAGATGACGCGTGGACTGCTGCACGGAGAGACGACGTCGGATCTCACCGCTTTCCAGTTTCGGCGAGATGACGCGTGGACTGCTGCACGGAGAGACGACGTCGGATTTCACCGCTTTCCAGTTTCGGCGAGATGACGCGCGGACTGATGCACGGAGAGACGACGTCGGATCTCACCACTTTCCAGTTTCGGCGAGGTGACGCGCGGACTGATGCACGGAGATTAGACGACGTCAGACTTTGCTGTTTTACTGCTTCACCGAGGAGTCGCATGAACTAAGATTACGGTATCTTTGAATCAGCGAGATTAAGACATAGCAAGCA
Source organism: Pseudorasbora parva (assembly GCF_024679245.1). Lineage (NCBI taxonomy): Eukaryota > Metazoa > Chordata > Actinopteri > Cypriniformes > Gobionidae > Pseudorasbora > Pseudorasbora parva. The sequence continues at coordinate 60,888,986 of NC_090172.1, read as the reverse complement.
AATATTGATTTGATAGCATATTAAATGTTTTAAGTAATTCGTCAAATTGATAGATATGTAAAATCAAAAGGGTTGAATCATTTATTCAGCTGTGAAAGATTTTTTTAATTTTTTTGATTTTATTATTTTTTTCTGGGGGGTATGGTAATCAATGATGCACTCAAACAATGATATCAGTAATTTTGGTGGCTTCCATTTTGGGAAAGGCAGAGGCGTTTTACCATTTACTGGTCCATGTACTCCCGGGAAGATGAATAGCATTGATTCTGATGGTAACAGAGTACATTTTTCTACTCCAATGTCTCATAACATACCACCACTTGAAATGAGCTTCTCAGAATCAACTGTAGCACTATCTAATGAACAGGTAAAACAATTGAGCTCTGATATCAGTCAGTCGATTAAAGCCAGCTTGTTTCCTAACAGTCAGCTACCTACATCCACCTTGTTCCATGACTGTCAGAGGTGCTCACAAGTGAATCAGTGTGGGACCACCATCATTGATGGTTCAAAAATGAATCTTGTACTGAAAGGTGGTAGAGAGCCACCATACTTTCGTGGTGACAGCTCAGATAAGTGTTCAATCTTTGAATGGGAAGATTTGATGAGAGCTTACCTTGAAAAAGGGAATTATTCTGATCAAGAGCGCATTGATGAAATCATAAACAAGTTGATGGGCCGGGCAAGAGATGTCATTCAGATATGGCTGCGCAATTGTGCTTCAGTCTCTAGGACTGGTGATGTAGATATGGTGTTTCGTATCCTCAAACAGCACTTCGGGGGTGTGATATCTACAGGTCTCCCCCTAGCTGACTTTTATGCAACCAAGCCATACCATAACGAAGGCCCTTTTGATTATTGGATCAGATTAAACAAAGCTGCTGACCTAGCTGAACAGCATCTTAAAAGTGAGGGCAGAACATTGCAAAATCGTGACATGGAGCTTGCAGTTATGTTCATACGTAATTGTCCTGATAAAGGTCTTTCCATGATATTCTTGAGCAAACCACAGCGCGAGTGGACAGCTGCAGAGGTCCAAGACCGTTTGGATGAATTCGTAAGAGACCGCAAAGTGTACGAGTGTCAGCTCTCACAACAAACAGCTAGTGCGGTCAGTACTGATGTGGGTGGTACACCACCTTGTAGAACCCAAGTGGTTAGGGCTTCAGGGGGTGCATTTGAGCCTGATCATTCAACATGTGAAAGTGACACAATGGATAGAATACTAAACATGCTAGAGAAAGCATTGACATGTAACGCACAGTCCTCCAAAGCAGTTGCGCATCGCAGACAGATTATTAAGAGACCACAGGTGTGTAAAGTTTGTCAAAGTATTGACCACAGTACAATTGCTCACTGTAGATTACAAAAATTGTGTTTCACTTGCTACCTTCCTGGACATACACGTGACACATGTGAGATGTCTGCGTCACAGGTTAGGCCAAACAGCTCGACTGCTGCTGTCGATGGTCACAGTCAGAGGCCCTCTCAGGGAAACTATTGAGCCTCCATCTGGAGGAGGGCGATGGTAGGCACATAAGTTCAACCTCCTTTGATAGTCATGACATTGAGTCTGTATATGCTTTCTTTTGTGAAAATATCTCAAAGTCCAGCAAAGTAATCCTGCAAAACACCATGAGAACTGCTCAGAGTGAAAGTTTGTTCTACACTAATATTTTAGTGCAGGATAAAGTTGAGTTGAAAGGAATGATGGATACTGGTTCGATGGCAACTACCATCAGTGCTGACATGATACCTATGTTAAAACAAGCAGGTGTGATGAGAGAAGACATACTGACCCCTGCAGACATTGTTTTAGTGGGTTGTGGGAGTAAACAAACCAGCCCTTTAGGACTATGCGATTTGAAACTTGAGGTTTATGGGTACAAGTTTTTAGTCCCAGTCCTGTTTGTTGAAGGACAGATTGATCCCATTGTTATGGGTACAAATGTTCTTAAGCCACTTATATGACATTTCAAGTCAAATGATGGATTTTGGCATGTTGTGAGTAAACCTGATGCACCAGGCCAGAGTGACAGTAGCCAGTTTCTTCGTCTGCTGTCTAGCTTAGAGAGATGGCGAGGGGAGTACATCCCAGACAAGGTCGGAACTTTGAAGTTGAAAAGTGCTGTAACTCTTCAGCCTATGACGGAACATTTAGTGTGGGGTCGTTTGCCAACAGGTGCTGTGCTATCAGCTGGCAGCACAGTACTTGTTGAGCCATGTGCATCACCATGTGTGAACAAACAGATAATGGTTGGGCGAATAGTTTCTCCGCTGTGGGGAGATGGGTGGCTACCCATGAAGATTATCAACCCCACTACTGCAGAAATTACTCTACGCAGAAACTCAAAAATTGCAGATGTTTTCCCCTGCGTTGCCTTAGAGGACTTTGATCAGTTGTCCGACACTTTGACCGTTCACCAAAATGTGGGGAAAGTGCAAAGTAGTTCCTGTGGGAGCCTTACTGCCAGAAGCGTGTGCAGTGACATCTGTGATGTGAATGATAAGCTGGAAAAGCTAGGGCTTAGCTCCATTCCAATTGGTGGCTGCGAGGTTTCCTTACAGTGCAAAGAGAAACTTGTCGATTTGATTGGGGCTTACGAAACAGTCTTCTCGAGGCATCATCTAGATTGTGGGGAGGCGCGGGAGTTCTGCCATCGTATTAGACTAACGGATGACCGACCATTTAGGTTACCATATCGCAGAATATCGCCTGCTCATTATCACAAATTGAAAGAGACTTTGGATGAGATGGAGGCAAAAGACATCATTCGTAAATCCTGTAGTGAATTTGCCTCTCCCTTGGTTCTCGTGTTGAAAAAGAACGGCGATCTACGAATCTGCACAGATTTCAGATGGCTAAATGCCCGAACTGTTAAAGACGCCCACCCGCTTCCACATCAGAGTGATGTCCTGGCTGCGTTGGGGGGAAACATGTTTTTTAGCACCATGGACTTGACAGCTGGCTATTACAACATACCCCTCCATGAACTTGACAGGAAGTATACTGCATTTTCATCACCGTTAGGTCTGCACGAATACAATCGTCTTCCACAAGGGCTGTGTAATAGCCCTGCCACGTTTATGCGTATGATGCTTACCATATTTGGTGACCAGAACTTTTTAAGTCTTCTGTGTTACCTGGACGATTTGTTAGTGTTCGCCAAGTCTGAAGAGGAGAGTTTAGCCCGATTGGAAATGGTATTTCAACGCCTGAAAGAGCATAACTTGAAACTTTCACCTTCAAAATGTCAGTTTTTGAGGCGCTCAGTTAAATTTCTGGGTCATGTAATTTCACAGCATGGAATTTCGAGGGATCCAGATAAAGTGGAAGCTATAGTCAAGGTGGGAGAGGCTGATTTGATGGAGTTAGAAGGTGTCACTCCATCGCCTTCCAAAATACGGTCCTTTTTAGGGATGGTAATCTACTACCAGCATTTCATTGAAAATTGTTCTGTACTGGCCAAACCCTTGTTTGCTCTGACTGGTGGTCAGAAAAGGCCTCGTAATTCAAAAAGTAGAAAAAGGCCTTTGCTGTCCCGCAAACTTGGCCCAGATGATTGGACTCAGGAGTGTAAACAGGCGTTTCAAAATCTTAAGGCAGCACTCGTTGAGGAAGTACTCTTGGTTCACCCTGACTTTAGTAGGCCGTTCATTTTATCTGTTGATGCGTCTACAGCTGGACTTGGTGCAGTATTGTCGCAAATTCATCACAACAGTGACAAAGCCCAACCAATAGCTTTTGCCAGCAAATCTCTAAATCATGCTCAGGCAAAATACCCCGCACATCGCCTTGAATTTTTTGCGATGAAATGGGCAATTTGTAACAAATTCAGCCATTGGTTGCGTGGTCACAGGTTCACTGTGTGGACCGACAACTGTAGAAGAAATTCATTTTCATTAGGCCTTAGTAGGCCTCACCAGGCCTTAGTTGCAGTATAAGCTGGCCTCAGCTGGGCACCAAGAAACCATGGTCTGCCGCTTGTAAGAAACATCAAAGCGTGAGAAACAGGAGTTGTTACATTAGTTGCAAGGGAAAATGGGTGAGAAGCGCTGGGCCACTGTCATGTACTGGGAAGGCGGGGAAGGCCCACAGACAAATATGATACATTGTTTATATATAATTGTGGAAAAAACCAGGAGGTGACTGTAAAAAGAATGGTGCCTAATGGATGAGAAAGAGAAACTAGTGGCAGTCGGCCACCATTACAAAGAAGACTAGATAAGTTTATGAATAGAGCAACTGTTGCAAAAAGTGTGGGGAGTAATGCACCTCCCATGAAACCTTGAGCTAGAACTGTATAAAAGTGTGAGCTGAGGAAGAGATGGTCAGATGTTCAGCTGGCATCTCACTTTGTTGTTCATACAATAAAGTTAATTTCTTCTGAGACCTGGAACTTCGACTCTGATAGATTTTTCTTTAAAGAGTTAGAGACAAGTTAGAACTTAGAATTTGCCACGACATATTTGGCGAGCCAGATTGCCAGGAGCCAGAAAGGGCTGAGACCCGTGGCGGCTCGGCACGAGACCTCACAAAACAAAAGGCGCCAAAGAAATACAAGGTAAGCAATTTTGCTTATATTTTGTTTTGTGTGGTCCCTTGTGAGCTGCTGCCTTGGGTAACTACCTATTGCCTTACTAAACGAACCTATAATTGATTATTACTAAACAAATGTTTGAAATACATGAATAATTATTTTTTTTAAAGACAGAGAAGTAATTTCCAGGTCTTAGGGAAAGCGCCTGCGTAGATTAACACATGCGAGAAGTGCTGTGTGTAGTTTTAGATTAACAGACGCAAGAAGTGCGTATGAATGTATGAAGTGCATTCAAAACACATGCAAGAAGTGCTGTGTGTAGTTTTAGATTAACAGACGCAAGAAGTGCGTATGAATGTATGAAGTGCATTCAAACACATGCAAGAAGTGCTGTGTGTAGTTTTAGATTAAAAGACGCAAGAAGTGCGTATGAATGTATGAAGTGCATTCAAAACACATGCAAGAAGTGCTGTGTGTAGTTTTAGATTAAAAGACGCAAGAAGTGCGTATGAATGTATGAAGTGCATTCAAAACACATGCAAGAAGTGCTGTGTGTAGTTTTAGATTAAAAGACGCAAGAAGTGCGTATGAATGTATGAAGTGCATTCAAAACACATGCAAGAAGTGCTGTGTGTAGTTTTAGATTAAAAGACGCAAGAAGTGCGTATGAATGTATGAAGTGCATTCAAAACACATGCAAGAAGTGCTGTGTGTAGTTTTAGATTAAAAGACGCAAGAAGTGCGTATGAATGTATGAAGTGCATTCAAAACACATGCAAGAAGTGCTGTGTGTAGTTTTAGATTAAAAGACGCAAGAAGTGCGTATGAATGTATGAAGTGCATTCAAAACACATGCAAGAAGTGCTGTGTGTAGTTTTAGATTAAAAGACGCAAGAAGTGCGTATGAATGTATGAAGTGCATTCAACATAAGCAAGGAGTGCTTTTTGTGCTCATCTGCAGGAGAAGCAGGTGTGTGTGTGTGTGTGTGTGTGTGTGTGTGTGTGTGTGTGTGTGTGTGTGTGTGTGTGTGTGTATGAATGTGAGCATGTGTGTGTTTGTGAGAGTATAACTGCGCAGTGTGTGAAAGCAAGTGTGTGAAAAGTAGAGCGACTGAGATATCAGACAGAGGAAGTGGATGTATGTGTGTGTGTTGGAGTTTGAGAGAACTTTGTCCTTTATTCCAGCATGTGGACAAGGCCTAGTGATGCTGACAGGGAGAAATGTAGAAGAAGGAATATAGCATACAGAGAATAGCTAAGCTACAAGAAAGCAATAATAGAATCCAAAGCGATCAAGAAACATGTTTGGCTGGAAAGTGAGTATGTGGATGCAAAGGGACAGAGAAGGGAGTTAAAAGTTGACAAGAAAAAAATAACTCGAGAAAACTCACAAAAGTCAAAAATTTGCAACAAATTAAAAAGAATGGCCAAATAGATTGGCATTATGAGGTCAGGCAATGTATGACCCTGGAATTTGATTTAAAAAAAATTGAATTATAAAGGTAAAAAAGTAGCAGTGAAAAAGGAGAAACAAAAAGGGAAGAAAAACAAGTACAGACCTTATTTATCAAATAAAAAAGAGGGAGAAAATATATTTAAAAATTGGGAGACAGGTCAAAGGGAGACATAATGACAAAACTAAAAAGAAAACAGAAAGATAATCTACTCATGCACCACCTTATGACCCTTTGGAGAAGCAAATGTCTGCCATAACAGGAACAGTAGAAGTCAGAGGTAGGGCAGCATGATACTGAAGAAAAGTGCAACATGAATTAACCTGTTAGATCATGCCATATTAGGTAAGTGATTCGATATTGATTTAATGATCTAAAAAACAAAAACAAATTTAAATTATATTTTACAACTAAAATGATATAACCTAATGGGCTGGAATGAATACTTGCCAAGACGAGTTTCAGTGTTAAGCTAGTAGTCAAACATAAGTAACAGTCACATGCCGACAGTGGTTCAGGCTGCAGGGTTGCCTAATGACTAAAGAATCCTTATCAGCAAGATTGAAGAAAACTGGACATTTCTAATCTACCATCCAGTGCAACTTATACAAACAACGGAAATATAGCAAAATATGTGGGAGAGTGTTGCGATAGTGTTAATATAATGAACTACAATAGGTAGCACATCAAAGTGAATAAAGAATCAAAACTAGCAAACATATTTTTAATAGAAAGAAACTAATGACAAAATTTGGTTATGGTTACACTTAAAATAGATGCATGAGATGACACCAAAAAAAAACATAAAAAAAAAAACATACACCATTCAACAAACATAGGCCCTGCTGTGTCTTTTCCTCTTAGCAAGGCAATAATGACACTGATGACTTAAATTCAAATAAAACTAACTGTTTGCTGAAGATTGGGAACAGGATAACAAATTGTTACTGAGAAACAGCCTACTTTCTGTGCTCTCTACCCCTAAGCATTTTGGGTAGACTTTTCTTAAAGTTGAACAACTTAATAAACAGCAGTTTAAACTTTTTATGTAATTATTGAAGACAATTAATTAAACATTATAGTTGTTAATATAATAAACGATATATTCTAATCATTTCACAACAGGCCCCAAGTCAATTGTGGCAACAGTCTGTGTCTACTCTTCTACCGGGCTTGGTCTGAAGTGGTGTGTTGAACTGGCAGAAGAGTTTGGGTTTGCTAAACCGTGTTGTAGTAATTTTATCTCTCACTGTCCCAAGGGACAAACTTATCAGTCATTTGTTCTTTGTTTTTGACTTTTTTTGGAAAAACACAGATTTTTACTTCAACTTGGTGGATTGACTGTGGACAGTTGGAGGTGTTCAGTAAAATACATTTTTCATTTTGGGTGAGGATTTGCATTTTTTACATGGGGATGGTTGTTTGGAGGCCATTTGTTGAGCCATTGTGTATTTGCCAGTTTCCGCAGATTTTCAAAATAGAATTCCAATATAATTATATATGACTTATGTATGGCCACAGAACTACAAAGGAAGAAGCTAAATGATACAAAAAGGGACATGAAGTCCCGTTAATTGCATAATATGTAATAATGGGCCTATACGGGGCAGCAATGAAGGTTGAAAAGTGATATTTAATTGAAAAGAGGTTTTAAATTCCAAATTTAATTTCACGTTACTTTGTATATAAGTAGAGGATGGAACATAAAATATTTAGGGACAATGATGAAACAAGTGAGGGAAAGAATTAAATGGGAAGCCATAGACAATCGTCTAAAAAAAAAAAAAAAAATACATTACATAAAAAATAAAAAACATCAGTTGAAGTACCAAGAGAAATGGAAAAACAAATACAGTATACCTATAAGAAAAATTACAGTATAAGAAAAAGATAAATTATTTAGAATTAAAAGAAGGCCAACTGAACAATTACCAAGAAAACACCAATAAAGATTTGATAAGATATTAATCTGAAAGAAAATAATAAAACTGAATTAATGTTAGATGACCGGTCTATAAGGAATTTGAGTTAATAAGCAGGCCTGCTGACAGGGACTGAGTCGGAGGATTGCACAAACTGGTGGCCACCACAAAAACTGGAGTTTTCTCCTTAGCATAAGTGGTTTGTGCAGTTCCCAGAGGAAATCCAAATAATTGACAAAAGATCATAGAAACATCTGATATGCAGAGATAAATTGAGAGAAAGAGACAAGCTATATGTGTACTATATGTATTTTAAATTGACCCGTTATATGAAGATTTTAATTTTAATTTATTTCTTTATCCCTGGGAGACAGTTTGACTTTGCTGCAGATATTCTGAGATTTTTTGATTGTGTTAATTAAAGTAATTTGTGCATCATGTTGAACAAGCAAGATTGGGTGACCAAGCAAACAGACATTTAAAAAAAATAGATATAATACACGTTTTAAAATAATGAGTCATTGATGTAATCCTAACAGGGTTTGAGAGAGTATAGGGATCCATGTAATGAATGATAAAACATTACAGTATATATGGGACTGAAAACAAGGCAACCCAGACAGACTGAAAAGCTGCTATTTCCTGCATTCTGCAATGAAGAAAAATGCTTGCTATTTTCTGCAAAGATGAACTTGCTTTATTAAAATAGCATGGGGAAACTGTTGTTATCAACCAGATGATAATTAAGCTATAAAGAATAAATTTGATTAACGCGGATCTCTGAGTGTTCAATTTCCAGATTGCACCAGATGACTTCTGGGACAGCTGTCTTGACATACTAAATGAAAGCAACTGGACTGTGCAAGAAGTGAAGGACATGGCTGCAGAGACAAGAAGAGGCATTGGTTGATGGGCCTTCATCCACCTTGAAAAAGAAAGGCAACTTCTGAGGGGCTGATATGGACAAAGACAAAGTCAATGCAGAAATGACCAAGATAACATGCTATCATTATGCAATCTGCATCCTCCGTGGCTTGATCAAAAGTCAGATTGAGGAGAGGCAAAAGGACAACAGTATCAAGAGTGAAACCACTGTCACACCATGGCACAAGCCTTTGAATGTCATCAGACCAAATGCATCGGATGAGGAGGGAAACACTCAAAACTGCAGCCCAGTCAGCTCAAATGATCGATGATATGAGCAGAAGGACTTCATCCTTTCTTAAGTGGACACAGGTGATACCTTTTCAATGATCACTACAGAGACCGCTTGGCAGAATTAATTGGATTTTATTTTTCACTGGTCCAACAGCAGTACTCTGTATTCTGTTCAGCTAACACTCTCTATCTGACTCTCTAACTTTCTTTCAATAGACATCAGTCCAGCTATACGTTTTAGAAAGAAAAGAAAAAAGGAGGAGAGGTTGAGTGTTTGCATGACTCAACAATTAACTAAAACTAGGACTGGACTTGTTGAAAATTTTGCTAGGACTGCACATGCAGTAAAGGACGATTGCATTAACCAATTAGGGATAAACACAGAATTAGATAATTGATACTGTCCAATAAAGAGAGAGATTTTAGGATCTGCTTCAAGACAGAGCTGATAAGCTTGTGCTTTCTTATGCACTAAATAATACAAAATGAAAATAGAAAAAGAGGGGGACATGTGTTGAACAAAATGTAGATTATTAAGACATGGTGCTGGTCACTCCATCTTGATCAATAAAAAAATAACAATACAAATTTTTAAGGGCAAGATCTAAAACAGTAAATTTCAAAATTACAAACTCATAAGGTCACGAATGCTGTCATTACCAGGGATTAAGAAGTTAATACTGTTGGTCATGAATTTAAGATAATACTGAGATCCCCAGTCATAACAAAAAAAGAAAGAAAAAGCAGCTCATAAGTAAAAATTATTATTATTATTATTTAATTAAATTTACAGATAAATAGCAAATTAGACTTGAGAAATTTCAAAATGTGACATATCCAGACCTGCCAGATCATTTAATCTATTAGAAATGGAAAAATGTGGGGTTTACAACAGTGGTGTATAACACAACCACATGACAATATTGGTCAGCAGTATTATTCACAAAAAAAAAAAAAAAAAAAAAAAAAAAAAAATTAGACACTGTCGCATGGAATGTCTCATTGGATATGTTCAGTAGCATTTGTCATCATTGTTGTGTTTGGAAAATTTAACCACATTGATAAATTAATTAGAGGGCATAAACAGAACATGTCACCTTTAGATTGTTGGACAAATGAGATTTAAAAGGAGATATGAGGACATCAGCAACACTTTTTGATATTTTTATTTGTAATTTTAGATGCACATGGTTGACCATTGCGCAAGGGGGGAAGTGATTAGAAAAATAAGACCAAAGTTGATGATACATGATTTTATTTATTTTTTATGATAAATGATCGATCGATGTTTAGCTGAATATAGCATTTGTATCCAAAACAATGTTAGAAAATGTGTGATTTGAGTGGTCACTCAAGGGGAATTCCAAATGAATTTAAGTTAGAGATGAACTATAATCAGGCTTTGAATATATTTATGTGGATAATTTGTGATATGTTTTATGTATTACATTTATTGTGATCAATAGAAACTCATTAACCACACTGAAGACGCAATGGGAGAACAGTTGGGGGCATATAAGCAAAATGACATGGCAAAACAGACGCATGAGAAATGAGGTGTCTTTGTAATATTTAAAGCTAACCGTTGTACTTATGTTCCAAATATTAGAGCTCCTGGTGGATCACTCAATGAGGCAATGAAGAAACTAACTAATAACTGAATAAATCACTGAAAATGTAGGAGATAAGCATATTAGGGAACTTTGCATTGGTTTGGCAATAATATTTGAATCATGGGAAATAATAATATGACTGGCTGTAGGTATTTTTGTTTTGTTGTTCTGTTGTGTTGTGTTGTGTTTTATCTCAGATCAATGCTGGCCAGTGCTGCTGTCAAACACATGAGCAGCATTTCTGTAAAAGATCGAGAGTAGATATTGGTGCCAGTTCTGGAATGTACCCCATAGGCCCGGGACTGGATGAGCCGGATGAGTTTCTGTAAAAACCTGAAGTAAAGTAATGGAAGGGGAGCAATGTAATTTTCATTTTGTTTAAGCTTTTGAATATGTTTTTGAAGAGAAAGGGAGTTAGCCCCACTGTGTATTTTATTTTGGGAAAAATAGAAAGTATCTTAGAAATGTGGGTAGAGTAGGCAGGAAGAGTAGGATTGTGTTTTGTTTGTTATTTTCTCTTAAGAAAAGCCTCCTTCTCACACTGTATTTTTATTTTGTTATTATCATCTATTACCTTTATCTGTTATTTTTATGCTCATTTACTCTTAAACTGTGATAGAGAGGGGATGACTAAGGGTCTGAAGCAGGTCATTGTCCGTGGTAAGAGATGATGCAACCAGAATAAAAGGGAATGTTTAGAAAGATTTTATAATCACTATTATACATTTAAAAAAAAAAAAAAAAAATAGAGGACCATTTTACATTTACTGTAGTTTGTAGTGTATTGTAAAATCCTACGAGATCAAAGAAGGAGGGATCGACGAGCACCTCAGTGCTTAGCAGCTGGGCTAGACTCTACTGGTGGTTTAAAAACCCGCTGTCAGCCCCAACACCAGGTAGCACTCTAGGCTGGGCCGGAGTACACCTGGCAACGGTGGAGCAACCCAGATAGCGCTCCAGACCACCGGAAGCGTCTGAGAGTTCCTCTGGCATCGTGGGATACATGTAACTAACACATTTATGGTATAATCACTGAAAAAGTTAATCCACTGAATTAATGAAGCTTTGAAATAGTATACTACTGAAATGAATATAGCACACTGATTTATCAAATGATCTGTCACAATGATGTTCCCCCATGACTGTATTAGTTAGGGAGATGAGATCTTTTACTTCCTTCTAGCCAAAAGAGAGGGGAGATGTTTGGTCTCATTATCCAGCTGGAGTATGTTCACATGAAGGAGGTCTGTTGGAGTAAAGGCAGGAATGGCTGATCATTAGCCAAAGATAGATTAACTGAAAGAAGGCTGAATTTATGGGGACATACTCTGGTAGAAGGCAATAGGTGTGGGACTCAGACTAAGTCCCAAAGGGGGGATGTGTAGAAGAAATTCATTTTCATTAGGCCTTAGTAGGCCTCACCAGGCCTTAGTTGCAGTATAAGCTGGCCTCAGCTGGGCACCAAGAAACCATGGTCTGCTGCTTGTAAGAAACATCAAAGCGTGAGAAACAGGAGTTGTTACATTAGTTGCAAGGGAAAATGGGTGAGAAGCGCTGGGCCACTGTCATGTACTGGGAAGGCGGGGAAGGCCCACAGACAAATATGATACATTGTTTATATATAATTGTGGAAAAAACCAGGAGGTGACTGTAAAAAGAATGGTGCCTAATGGATGAGAAAGAGAAACTAGTGGCAGTTGGCCACCATTACAAAGAAGACTAGATAAGTTTATGAATAGAGCAACTGTTGCAAAAAGTGTGGGGAGTAATGCACCTCCCATGAAACCTTGAGCTAGAACTGTATAAAAGTGTGAGCTGAGGAAGAGATGGTCAGATGTTCAGCTGGCATCTCACTTTGTTGTTCATACAATAAAGTTAATTTCTTCTGAGACCTGGAACTTCGACTCTGATAGATTTTTCTTTAAAGAGTTAGAGACAAGTTAGAACTTAGAATTTGCCACGACACAACAACCCTTTGAAGTACATACTGACCAAGCCCAGGTTGGATGCTTGCGAGCAGCGCTGGGTGGCGCAGTTGGCACCATTTGACTTCGACATGCAGTATATTCCAGGCACTAAAAATGTCGTGGCTGATGCCCTCAGCAGAGAGCCTTTTGTACAGTCAAAAATTTTGCACAGATTAACTAGGGCTCCTTATTCCAACCTTCTTGAGCAGGCGGCCAATTTTAAAACGGATGAAGTTCAGAATATGTTTCGGCTTTCGGCGGAGCTTCCTGAGTTGAGGGGTGTGAATGCTCAGATTGAGACTGGAGACACTACCGTGAAAGTTGTGTATACGGCGGGGAGTGTACATGTACGCAGTGATGAGATTTCAGCTGTCATGCGAGCACATCAGCATTGGGAAGATGCAGGTACTATAAGAGCTATTTCACATGTGCAGTACTTAGAATCTCTTGTCGCAATGGGGCAGAACCCGGTGCCCGTTTTCAGTCATGATGAACTCCTTACCAAACAAGTCAATGATGCCGTTGTGGGTCGGGTCAAGTTTTTTATTGACCGTGGTCGTCGGCCCTCTAGACGCGAAAAAGTTCAGGAATCACGTGGGACATTAAGTATATTGAGACAGTGGGGTAAACTGACTACACGCCTGGGGATAGTGTATCGTGTGCCCAAGCTCCCAGTGACAAAAAAGAAGGCTTACCAATATGTTGTACCTGAAGCGCTTAGAATGGCAGTTTTGAAAGGCGTCCATGATGATGCGGGCCATCAGGGTCAGCAGCGTTCATTAGGGTTGGCCAGACAGAGGTTTTATTGGGATAAAATGGAGAAAGATGTCAAGGATTACGTCCACAACTGTAAGAGATGCATTGTGAGCAAAGCTCCTGAACCAGAGGCTAGGGCCCCATTAGTTTCCATTACCACTTCGTCACCACTTGAACTAGTCTGTATAGACTTTTGGTCAGCTGAAGATCACAACAATAAGTCTGTTGACGTTTTAGTAGTCACTGACCATTTTACGAAGTTGGCGTGTGCATATCCGTGTCCTAATCAATCTGCGAAGACAGTGGCACGGGTTCTTTGGAACAACTTCTTTTGCGTGTATGGTTTCCCTGTTAGTATTCACTCTGACCAGGGTGCCAATTTTGAGAGTTTATTGATTGCGGAGCTGTGTCAGTTGGCTGGTATTGACAAATCGCACACCACACCATACCACCCAATGGGCAATGGTCAGGTGGAAAGAATGAACCGAACTCTTGGTAACATGATCCGTGCATTGCCCCCCAGATCTAAAGCCAGATGGCCGCAAATGTTGAACACCTTGACTTTAGCATATAATTGTACAGTTCATGAAACAACGGGTTTTTCGCCTTTCTTTCTCATGTACGGCCGTACTCCGAGACTACCTGTTGACCTTATGTTTGAACCCGTACTTTTGAGTGGAGAAACAGTTGACATTGACAAGTATGTGCAGTCACTCAAGCGAGACCTCTGCAAAGCTATGAAGCTTGCACAGTCAGAAAAACAACAACACAAACAAGCAGAAATGTACAACAAAAGAAGTAAGGGACATCCAGTTGACATTGGCCAAAGAGTTTTATTTTTTTTATTTTTATTTTTACTTTTTTAGGCCAACAAAGGCGAAAGAGGTAAAAAGAAACTGGCAGATCATTGGGAGAGCACAGTTTATGTAGTGATTGACAAAAATTCTGTGTTGAACACATACAAACTCAGAAGCCCTTCGGGTATTGTTAAAACTGTTCATAGGAATTTGATTATGCCGGTTGACTTTCTGCCATTGCTTGAATCAGATGCTGTCGAGGAACAGTTATCCAGTTTGAGTGGTGATGAACCTGAGGACTCTAGTTTTGAGCAGCTTGCAGAAGAAAGGACTACTCAGTGGGTTGCTGACCTCTCTAGCAGCTCTGGTGGTTCTGTAGCAAACAGAGATGAATTGGATGAGCAGAATGTGATGTGTGAGGAAACTGCTCAGGCAAGTGATGGTGTGGAAGTTGAAGGGGAGTTGGTGACATCTGCTAACAGTGAGTGTGAGGTTACTTTTGCTGGTGCTGATTTCCATGTGGGCTATGATAACCGTGGTTGTGACCCCTCTGAATACACAAATAGGAATCAGGATGATTCTGCCTCAGGTGTCAATTTGAGTGGGGAGTATGTCACTGAAGTTAAGGCAGTTCACGAATATAGCACGGTTAATGAGACTTCTCCTACTGTACAACCATCTACCTCTGAAAAGACGGAGTTGTCAGGGAAAGAACCTGATCAGAGTGAGGGTTATCGTACTAGACATGGCAGACTCGTAAAGCCGTTAAATAGGCTCATTCAGACTATGTCTAGTCAATTTGTTAAGAATCTCTTTGGGTAAACCAAAATGATACTATGAGTTACTTATTCTTGTATAACTTTTTGTTTGTTTGTTTTTGGTTCTGTTGTTGTTAATATACTATCTATTGATACAATTTCTGTGTTATATTTTCGTAAAGAGAAAAGAATATGTTATTGTGTGTAGTCTGTTAAGACTGGTAAAGCCGTTAAATAGGCTCATTCAGACTATGTCTCACCTATTTGTTGTGAATTTCGTTTGGAGAAAACGAAATGAGTTGATACAGAGTTTGGGCATTACTTCTTTTTTTTCCTCTCTTTTTTTTCCTTTTTCTTATTACTTCATGTATTTCGCACTTTGAATTTCTTTATAAGGAGTAATGCACTTTTGTGTGTAGTCTATTTAGATAGACAATGATGCAAACTTGGATGTAATCTGTCGATAGGATGTGTATATGGCATGTCTTCCTATGGTTGGGTAAAGGAGTAGCTAACCTTTGCCTTTCCTAGTCCTTTAATGGACAGCAATAATGTTGGTAGACTTTCTTCAGTCTATGTTTGGGGGTTACACCTGATTGCTAAGTAATCTCATTGTGGAGTTGAGTATTTTGTGCATGATTTTGTTTATTTTATTTTGTTTCTTTTTGATGATGAATTAATCTTTTGTATGCTATTCATGGTGTTACGCAAAATCTAGTGAAATCAGTGGGGGTGAGTGTAACGAGGTTGAAATGGTTTTATTTCACAAGATTTTCCTGTTAATATACATTTAATTCTGTTCTACAATTGTTTTAACCAAGTTTCTAAAAATACATAAAAAGGGTCTGTAAGGAGGCAATGGTTCAATTTTTCATTTTAGGGCACCTTTAAACTTTACGTGACTTTACAGACTGCCGACAGCTACAGAAAAGACAAGCAAATGGATCAAACAACTGGACTCGAAACTTGGATTCAAATAGATTTTGTGCCAATATGTTGAATCATGTAGGGTAAAACCATCCAAATATTGTATTGTTACATATTTCATAGACAACTAATCAATGAAATATTTTAATTGTCATACACCCTCATCTTTTCAAGCGACACCCACACACAACTTTAAATTAATTTGTAAGTCTTGTTTTACTATTTGTACTCGAATGAAGCGGTATAAAAGTTTTTGACTTTTTATTTTTCTTTCTTTTTTTTGTGTGTATATTCTGCACAATTAGATTTTTTTAAACAAAAATATCGTATGACTTCAGAAGACTTGGAATGCAACATTAGTTAAAGGACAACTCCGGTGAATTTTTAAGTTTATCTTGATCGTTATATCTTTGTGAGTACAGTCTATATATATAAAAAAAAACGAACCGGACTGGTGCTTGCAACGCGGAGTTATTACAGTTAATGCCCAGAGCCCCCCTCAGCTAAAGCGGCAGCATTGGGGGCATGGACGTAACGGGTGTCTTTGTGCCTCTTAACAGACACAAAATGCAATTAAAATGTCTTTCCAACATGAACAGGGCCCTCACATGAAAACGAGATGCGTTTAGCCACTTAGCCATTGTTTAAATTCACCTGTTTTAGCCGGCTAGCTGTGTCTCGCGCTGAAGTCCCGTGGGAACGCAGCGGTAGCCGGAAAGTCGAGAAGAGCATCATGTTTATGAAGAGGCTCGCTCGTCGGTCCTCAGTATTGAACGTGTCCGAGAGAAACTGTTTTCGATTCTGTAACGTTACTGCTGATCCTGAGGAGAGGACCGCTGCTCATTCAGTTACTCGCTCATGCTCAGTATCAGCTGCTCGTGAGTTCATCAGATCTCTCGGCAAAACATGACTCAGTTCAGTGAACGGTTGGAGATGCAAAATATAATTCAAGACATTAGTTTATTTATATTCGGAGGGACTGTCACTCATGTCAGAAAGTGAGTAACTAAAATAACGTGTGTGGTCAGCGCTGATTTGAGACGCGAACCGTTGAGCACGATTCAGTCCGATTTGGTGAACTGGTTCGCCCGGTTCACTAAAAAGAACCGGTTCAAAAGTACGAATCGATCGTGACCAGACATCACTAGAGTGATGATCCGATCGGGCTCACGAGTGAAGAAGAAATGGTTCGAGTTTGTGCCTTTCTGAATTGTAAAAATTTGCAGCGAACAATTGACTAACTTATATAGACACAACACAGCCGGGCCGGTTGAAGAAAAATGCCATTCCATTGTTAAAGACGGGTGCAGCCACTGTGGAGGTAATGTAAACTTTATTTATCTTTCCATTTGGGCACACACAGCTTGAGGAAAGATGTGCAGTAGCCTAATAAAATAATCGTGCTTTACACACACAACGCTCTTCCCAACTGGACTGCCTATTTTCCGGCTACCGCTGTGTTCCCACGGGACTTCAGCGCGAGACACAACTAGCCGGCTAAAACAGGTGAATTTAAACAATGGCTAAGTGGCTAAACGCATCTCGTTGTCGTGTGAGGGCCCTGTTCATGTTGGACAGACATTTTAATTGCATTTTGTGTCTGTTAAGAGGCACAAAGATACCTGTTACGTGTATGCCCCCAAAGCTGCCGCTTTAGCTGAGGGGGGGCTCTGGGCATTAACTGTAATAACTCTGCGTTGCAAGCACCAATCTGGTTCATTTTTTTTCTATAGACTGTACTCACAAAGATATAAAGATCAAGATAAACTTAAAAATTTGCCGGAGTTGTCCTTCTATACTGTTTCTGATCCGTTTTTGCAATAAATAACAGTGACTGTACATTTATTTGCCTGTTATGTGTTTTATATTGTTGATTAGTGGGTAGGTTTAGGGTAGGAGTGGAGCTAGTTGCTCCGAAATATAAAAGTAACCTATAAATATTCATAAAATCATGTCTACTTTTACTAATGCAAATAATTAAATGTGTGAATCCGTGTGTGGACCACGGATGCTGACTGTCCCACGGATTTATGAGACTGTGAGACCAGGTTGCCCCCACAGTGACTCAATGATTATGTAGGGCAAGGTACCTAATACAGACAGAAAGACTAGTATGTTGATTTTTTTGGGGAAAAAAAACGAACCCAGTGGGAAGACACAGACCCGACTGGACCCGAATATCTCATATTCTACTATAAACTGCTCTTAACAAGTCAATAAACAAGCTGCGAAAAATAACTTTGTCTCAGCCTCCCTAACGTTATAGCTGTCGTCTCCCTCCTTGTACCTGATTGTGATGTTTAACAATATTCCTCTCTTGTTGTTCCAAGCATGCTTGATTCACTCATCATTTCAGCTGTAAAAGTCTACTTTATGTCATGGTGACGGATTTACAGCAGGGCATTTCGACTCGAGTTAACCCGCATATAATAACTTTGACTGTTTGCCCTTTTAAACTAATAACGATTGCCCGTTCAGTGCCATGGCTGCTGACGTTAGCATTATTTATTTGCCATAATCTGCTGCGTCTGACTACCAAAACGTTAAAGTTTCGGCTGACTCTCAAACAAGACGGATCATTCCCATTATTTTTACAGTCACAGCGGAAGGAGACTGCACTCGCGCGTTAGCTGGAGCAACCTGAAATATGAGCTTTTTTATGCAATTTGAGCGTTACAGAAAACATTTATGTGACAGTTCACCTGAGGTCTTGTTGCTGATTTGAAATATATTGTTGAGTACATTTACTGTGCGCATGCATTAAATCAGCCCACTTTCTAAACGGCTGAGCGAGCACGAAAGAGAGTTTGTGTTTTTTTTTGTTATATTTCTAAACTTTATTTCCTGGCTTAACTTTTCTCATCCTAATTTAGCAATTTGCAAGTTATATAAAACACACAAGCCGTGCTGACTATCACGTATTACATAGGCTACAACGTTAAACAGACCCGGGACCCAAAGTAATAGATTGGGATCCGACCCGGACCCGGCTGACCATTTCAAATATAGACCCGAACCCGTCCGGGTCCCGGGTCGGATGCCAGGTCCACGGGTCTCTGTTGCCCCATGAAGACCTCTACTTCCATCACTCAAGAAGAGAGCCAGGCGGGAGTGAAGCATTATTTTATTCTTTTTGTATAAATGCACATTATGCCATCATGGTTTAAGCCAGTCAGTAATGCTCCATCCGACATACTAGCATATGACTTATGCTGCATTCATGTGCTCTTGGAATTATCGTAAATATGAGTTTCCTGGGTAAAAATTTCACATGAACGCCCTCCCATTTCAAAATTTGAATGGGATGAGCTCGTAATCACGACTTCAGATGTGGAAATATCAAATTTCCGATAGCACGTGAAGGTGGCATTACTTAAACTCATTTCAATACTTGTATAAAAGTTACAAAGCCCTTTACAAAGCTGCCGTCACTTTAAGGCCGAACGCACGGATCATATACACTGATACACATCTGATTTCTCCAAACTGTTTACGTTCACTTAAGACATAATTTACTTGGTTTATCTGAATACTCCCTTGTTGACCCTACAAGAGTGATTCCTCAAAGGCTTTCTGCAAAACCCCAAACACCTTTTAAAGAAGAAAAAAAAAAATCATCCACTGACTTTCAAAGCTGCTACAGAAACGACTTTCGACTTTGTAGATCTTGACAGAAATGTAGTGGAGTAAAATGTATGATATTTGTCTTTCATATAGTGACGTTAAAGTCAGAAGTTTCCAGAAAAAATAATACTCAAGTAAAGTGCAGATACTCAAAAAGTGTACTTAAATACAGAACTCAAGTTAATGCACTTAGTTACTGTCCACCTCTCCAGCCAACTCCCTTGAGAGCTGACCAAGCCTGCTCCGCTCATACACAGATCAAACAGATAATGTGTGTCGTCCTTGGCACATGACAATGCACAACTTGTTGCCATATTTACTGATCTAATTTGATACCAAATAGATTAACAATATGACAAACACTCAGAGAAGCGGCTTCCTGAAGACAGAAGCTGATGACTGTAAAATGGAGATGCTACTCTACGTCACCTGACCTGATGATGGTACCATTATTGCTTTGGCCCTTTTAGCAGATACCATTATTTTTTGAATTTCTAACTGTTGTCCTTCTCTGGAAAAGATATAGCTATGCTCAGAGCTTAACTATATATAAACATCATACCAAAAGCATAAAACAGCCTCCTGCAGATCATTATGAATAAGCATGAGGTACAGTATAAGAACTTACCATAAAGGAGAAGGCACTGTCGTTCCTAATGTTGATCCCTAAATAAAGGGGTAGAAATAGTTTGTGAAAAACAGCCTCTAATGTGACATGTCCTGCATTATTTTCCTTAATTAATTCATAAACAAGTGAGTCTTTATATTTACCCGAACTTTACACCACACAAGGAAAGGTCAATAAGTCTCTTAAAATATCAGATAAGATGTTGAGAATATAATTTCAATTCATGCAAATTTTTAAAATTTATTTTGTATTTTTTGCTGGTCCGGTATGGGCTGCTGGTTTGCTGGTCCAGTATGGGCTGCTGGTTTGCTGGTCCAGTAGGGGGTGCTGGTTTGCTGGTCCAGTATGGGCTGCCGGTTTGCTGGTCCAGTAGGGGGTGCTGGTTTGCTGGTCCAGTAGGGGGTGCTGGTTTGCTGGTCCAGTATGGGCTGCCGGTTTGCTGGTCCAGTAGGGGGTGCTGGTTTGCTGGTCCAGTATGGGCTGCCGGTTTGCTGGTCCAGTAGGGGGTGCTGGTTTGCTGGTCCAGTAGGGGGTGCTGGTTTGCTGGTCCAGTATGGGGTGCTGGTTTGCTGGTCCAGTAGGGGGTGCTGGTTTGCTGGTCCAGTATGGGGTGCTGGTTTGCTGGTCCAGTATGGGCTGCTGGTTTGCTGGTCCAGTATGGGGTGCTGGTTTGCTGGTCCAGTATGGGGTGCTGGTTTGCTGGCCCGGTATGGGCTGCTGGTTTGCTGGCCCGGTATGGGCTGCTGGTTTGCTGGTCCGGTATGGGCTGCTGGTTTGCTGGTCCAGTATGGGCTGCTGGTTTGCTGGTCCAGTATGGGGTGCTGGTTTGCTGGTCCAGTATGGGGTGCTGGTTTGCTGGCCCGGTATGGGCTGCTGGTTTGCTGGCCCGGTATGGGCTGCTGGTTTGCTGGTCCAGTATGGGGTGCTGGTTTGCTGGTCCAGTAGGGGTGCTGGTTTGCTGGTCCAGTATGGGCTGCTGGTTTGCTGGTCCAGTAGGGGGTGCTGGTTTGCTGGTCCAGTAGGGGGTGCTGGTTCGCTGGTCCAGTAGGGGGTGCTGGTTCGCTGGTCCAGTATGGGGTGCTGGTTTGCTGGTCCGGTATGGGGTGCTGGTTTGCTGGTCCAGTATGGGCTGCTGGTTCGCTGGTCCAGTATGGGGTGCTGGTTTGCTGGTCCGGTATGGGGTGCTGGTTTGCTGGTCCAGTATGGGCTGCTGGTTCGCTGGTCCAGTATGGGCTGCTGGTTCGCTGGTCCAGTATGGGCTGCTGGTTCGCTGGTCCAGTATGGGCTGCTGGTTCGCTGGTCCAGTATGGGCTGCTGGTTTGCTGGTCCGGTATGGGGTGCTGGTTTGCTGGTCCAGTATGGGCTGCTGGTTCGCTGGTCCAGTATGGGGTGCTGGTTTGCTGGTCCGGTATGGGATGCTGGTTTGCTGGTCCAGTATGGGGTGCTGGTTTGCTGGTCCAGTATGGGCTGCTGGTTCGCTGGTACAGTATGGGGTGCTGGTTTGCCTTTTTCATGCCTGAGTAAGAATATAAATTGTTTAAAAAGTCTGTGTGTGTGTGTGTGTGTGTGTGTGTGTGTGTGTGTGTGTGTGTGTGTGTGTGTGTATGTGGTATATGTTAGGCTGATGGTGTCAGACTGTCCAATAATCGTTAAGTTGTTATTCTCCACGTCATCAATCTGAAATAAAAACAGAATTCATGTTTAGTGTCTAAATACATGATACTGCATAGAAAATAAATGTGCAACAATGAGAAGCAACATTCTTAAAAAATTGAGATTTAAGAACAAGTTTAAGTTAAAAATGGGGTGCTGGTTTGCTGGTCCAGTATGGGGTGCTGGTTTGCTGGTCCAGTATGGGGAGCTGGTTTGCTGGTCCAGTATGGGCTGCTGGTTTGCTGGTCCAGTATGTGGTGCTGGTGTGTGTATGTGTGTGTGTGTGTGCTGTATGTTAGGCTGTTGGTGCCAGACCCATAATTCTTAAGTTGTTATTCTTCACATCTGAAATAAAAACAGAAATCAGGTTAATTGTCTAAATACATTACAAAAACTGCATAAAAACAAATGTGCAATAAAGAGAGGTAATATTCTTACATTTGGACAGTTAAGAACAAAATATTTTAGGAGGTGTACATATTCGGCACTACTTGTCATCTGTATCAGGATTGACTCGATGACAGTTGCAGCCCATAAAAAAGCTAAGTCTGATAAGTAAACCAAATCAAAAAGACTTCAAAGCTTGTAATTAATACCTTAAACCAGTTGTGGAGATTGACATTGTCCAGTTTAATCCGCTTCTCTGGGTCGAGCTTCAGACAACAGCCAATAAAATCGCAGCATTCTGTGGAGAAAGATGTCTGATTATTACCTTAAACTTCACAAACACCACTAGGCTCACATGTTCATTTTTTCTGCATCTAGAAGGTTTCCGAATTCAGATTGTCCTCTGCTCAAATTAAGATCTCACCTTGTGACAAGCCATCTCTGCTCCACATGTTTGCTTTGAGGAGCTTCTCCATGTCTCGGCTCTTGGGAAAATGCCCAGACAGTATAACAAACAACAGTATGCCGAGTGACCACACTGTTGTTTGTTCCCCGTAGTACCTGCCCTTGATCCAATACTCTGGAGGGAAGAACTCTTCTGTGCCTGGAGAAAAATATTTTATTTGTAAGTTTTTACTAGAATATTTATTACCTTGCAAGAAATTATTTGATGCTAACAACATTTTTAACTTTGAGAAACCATAAATACCAGCAAAGGATGTGTAACCCGCAGAGGTAAGAAATTCGCCGCATCCGAAGTCTATTAATTTGACTTCAAGAGTGTCCGGGTTAATCAGCAGGTTTTCTAGCTTTATATCCCTGTGGAACACTCCAAGCTGGCAGCACGTCTGCACTGCAAATATTGTCTGCCACATGATAATACGGGCTAAATCCTCCTCATCCATGGTGCCCGTGTAGCTCTCTAAGAAGACATCCAAGGACTGACAGGGCATGGGCCGCTCCATCACCATAACGTAGCAGTCAGCTTCATCCTGCCAGTCCAGAAGCTGGATTATTTGAGGAACCCTGAGCTGATTTGCTCGAATATGTAGAGCAACCTCGAGGGGAACTGGTGTGGAATAGCGGTCCTAGAAAACACAGATATTATGAGGAGTAGAAGGATTTAAACTTGACACTGGTAGTTTGTCTATTCAAAAAACTGTTCATATGAGATGTATGAAATTAAACGCAGTAACTGAGTGGAAAAAAAGAGAGAGCGCAGAGTACTTACAACACTGACAAATTCTGCATCCTCTTTAGACGCAAATTTCACCGCCACCTGATGAAAAAAAACACACAGGATTTGCGTTAGAATTCATATGTTCAAAGTTTATATATTTCAGTCATTAAACCTGAATTCATGAAACACGTACAGTTTCATAAATAACACTTTAAACATGAAGAGCAGGTCTGACATGTCAAGTGCACTAAATAGTGAATATAAGACACCCTAAGAGTGCTTGGATATGAGAGAGTCAGACAAGTATAATACAACATAAATTAGCTTCTAGATAGATATTGTAAGTAATGAAAATTGATACCTGAAGGTTATCTTTTAAACGAGTCGCTGCATGAACAGCTCCAAAGCCTCCTTGACCCAGTTTGATGCCAATTTCATAGCAGCAGGAATTTATGTCTGTTAAAAGAAAAAAAAGATGTTTTGACATGAAATGTGAAGCAGTGACACCAGCTACATTATCTAAAACCATTTCAACAAGATTTTTCTGATACATATATTAATTGAGTTACTAAATTGAATATTTGTGCTTTCATCACTACAGGACTATTTAAAAAACGACATTTTTTATGTAGTAGGCATTAAAAAAATAAGTATAAAATATACAACTTCACCCATACATAATAAATGAAATATTTAAAAAACACTTTTCCACCAACCTTAACCAAAGCATGTTTTAACGTCAATTTAAAGTATAAACCATTAAACCGCTGATAAAAGTGTGTGTGTGTGTGTGTGTTGGGTTATGTTAGGGTTTTGTTAACAAACTGACCCATAAGGGTTCCCTTTTTAGCCAGCAGTGGGCTCAACTGAGGTGCCACAATGTCCTCTAGTGCACTGTAAAAGACATCGTCGTCACTCGAGTCCTCATCGTCGTCACTCGAGTCCTCATCGTCGTCACTCGAGTCCTCATCGTCGTCACTCGAGTCCTCATCGTCGTCACTCGAGTCCTCATCGTCGTCACTCGAGTCCTCATCGTCGTCACTCGAGTCCTCATCGTCGTGAGTGTCACTAATGATAAGGCCCTCAATTGACTGGTCGTAATGGTCATCTTCAACTTCAGGGTCACCAGTGACTGGTTCTCCCTTTGACTGGTCGTGATGGTCATCTTCAACTTCAGGGTCACCAGTGACTGGTTCTCCCTTTGACTGGTCGTGATGGTCATCTTCGACTTCAGGGTCACCAGTGACTGGTTCTCCCTTTGACTGGTCGTGATGGTCATCTTCGACTTCAGGGTCACCAGTGACTGGTTCTCCCTTTGACTGGTCGTGATGGTCATCTTCGACTTCAGGGTCACCGGTGACTAGTTCTTCCTTTGACTGGTCGTGATGGTCATCTTCGACTTCAGGGTCACCAGTGACTGGTTCTCCCTTTGACTGGTCGTGATGGTCATCTTCGACTTCAGGGTCAACAGTAACTGGTTCTCCCTTTGACTGGTCGTGATGGTCATCTTCGACTTCAGGGTCACCAGTGACTGGTTCTCCCTTTGACTGGTCGTGATGGTCATCTTCGACTTCAGGGTCAACAGTAACTGGTTCTCCCTTTGACTGGTCGTGATGGTCATCTTCGACTTCAGGGTCACCAGTGACTGGTTCTCCCTTTGACTGGTCGTGATGGTCATCTTCGACTTCAGGGTCAAGAAGATAAGAAGGCTCACCTAAAGATAGTAATGACAAATATTACAGTATTAATAAAATTTACTTCAACTGTGCTTCTACATTTTTGACTTTCCTCCCAAAAAACCCAAATAATAACAAAAATAAGCATAGAGCCAGTGCAGACTCCAATAAGCAAAAAGAGTTACATATTCTCATAACATGAACTTTATATTAGGTGGCCTTAACTACTATGTACTAACATTTGAATTAATCATTTTATACAATGCACTTATTGTGTACATGTGTGTTTTTACATTGTACTTGAACTAATTTTCTTACTTGTGCTTAGTTAAGAAGACATATTATATTAAGTCTGCAGAAATATATTTGAAAAACTTCCAGTTTCCAGTTAAAAATCCAGTTAGCATTTAGAATTGCAAATGTTGACTGGACTAAAAAACGCGAATCCAGTCAACATTTTATAAAAGTAGGCTCGTTGCAAAGTTTCTCATCCAAGCCACTCAGTTCTTCTTAAAGGGAAAACCTTTTCACCCAATAATGAAAATTCTGTCATTTACCCTCATGTTGTTCCAAACCTGTATGAGTTTCTTTGTTCTGCTGAACACAAAATAAGATATTCGTAAGAATGTTTGTAACCCAGCAGATGGAGCAACCATTCACTACCATAGTAGGGGGGAAATACTATGGTAATGGTTGCTCTATCTGCTTTGTTACAAACATTCTTCCAAATATCTTATTTTGTGTTCAGCAGAACAAAAATTATACAGGATTTGAACAACATGAGGGCGAGTAAATGAGGACAGAATTTTCATTTTTGGTGAACTATCCCTTTACCAGCTGAAACACTGACACGTAGCATGAATGCTCCACTGTATCTACTTTGACTGTGTGTGTAGTTTCAAAACTAAAGGTGCATTAAAGACATTATAGAAAAGTGACAAGGGCTTTGGTCATTTTTTTATTATTTAAAGAAATTTGAAATTCATTCTTATGAAAATGTATTGTTTTTATGACAAATGTTATAAATGCAGATGATACAATGTGCTTTAATTTGTTTTTATCCTCACTATAACATGTTGTAACTAGTTCCACCACTGCAATTTCTAGTAACAATTAAAACCATTTAAAAATGAAACCCCTAATTAAAACGTTTTAGTTGAATTAATTATAAAAACAGGTTGAGTAAACATACATTTTAAAGTTGAAGTCAAGTTTGAGCCAATTAAAAAATATTAATTCAGGTAACAATTTCTAGAACGAAATTGAGTGAAGGTAAAACATCTGTGGAACTAGTTACTAAATAATAATTCGTCGAAAGCACTAGAAATTTTTTACAGTGTACCCGTATCACACCTCATTATCAGCAAATGCTTTGCAATGCAATTTGAACACAGTAAGTACATTGCACTTATTTTTTGATGTATGTACATAGTAACGTTACTTAAGGCCACCTAATGTAAAGTGGGGCCACATGAACATCTCATTTACTTACCATCATCACTCTGGTCCTCGTTTTGGGTGTTGTTGGGTTTCTTCCGTTCTCGTTGGTACAAAGCGTACAGTCCTAGTAAAGTAAAAAGCATTTTTACGCCTTAACTAGGCTAACCGCCGACTGTCACTGCAAGATGTGAAGCGAGGTCAGCGGTTTGTTATTTATCGGTGCCGATTTGAGTCGTGTACAGATAAAAATGTTGTAATATTGGCAAATCTATTGCGTAATAAAACAAAGTATCCAAAAAGCAAGCAAGTTGTTGTGATTAAAGCACGAATCAAGTGAAATACACAAGAAAAACTGAAATGATCATCAACGAACAGCAAGTTGTGAAGATTCAACAGCATAAGCCTTTTTATACCTGTTTACTGTGATGTCACCTTTTAAATGACGTAACAGAGCCGCCGAGAACTTCCTACGTCATTGCTCTATTCTGCTGTTCGCGGGGCTTCGGCGTCGCCGCTGAACTCGTACTCGTAGCGCAAGTCCATTATTGTACTTAGGAAATGCAGAATACAACAGATTTATTAAAAAAAAAATCAGCACACACAATGATTGTTATTTAAGTCATGTATGGGGAGGGCCGTAGGAAGGGTTTCATAATCACAGAGGTCATACATTTGAGCTAGATAGGCTGGTTCGGCCTAAATAAATGTATTAAATTCATTAACAATATGTACACATTCGTTATTAATATTATTCCTAATTTGATGAACATGGCTTTCACATTGTAATTATAACATGAACCACATACTTTCCACTCTGAATAAACAAACAACACAGTTTACATGCTTCGTTGGATTATTCATTAAAGTGATAACTTAGTTCACCATGAAATGAGAATAAAGTCATGTTTTACTCACCCTGCTGTTGTTCCAATGTCCTCCTATGTCCTTCTATCTTCTATGAAAGTGTCCAGGAGGCACAGTATAAGGGTTTGCGAGAAAGAAACCTTATTATATTCAGTCAAAATACCGAGCTAGCAAACTCTTGAAAGTGCGAGTCAGCAGCCGCTCACGCAATGTTGCCATGACAATCGTACAAAACATTAACTTCAAGAGGTTTACCTAATTATTAGTATTACTTTATTATTTATTATTATTTACCGTATAGAAGAGAGTTTAGATTGAATTTGTAAAGCAAAATAAAATCGATCCAAACCTGTCTAATATTATAGATTGCATTTTTAAACAGAATGAATATTTTGGAAGTGAAATCTGAGAGGTGAATAATGGATTAAATTGTGTGTGAAATGTTATGAATTGAAATATTCACATCTTAAATATACAACCTTGTTCTATTTCAGCCCATAAAAATGCAAGCTCTGAAAATACAATGCATTAAAATACAAGCATATGGTTAAAGGTGCACTATGTAAAAATAACACACAAAAACAGTAAAATATCCCAAAACCTTATGCCAGTGTTATATATTTTATTCAATTGAGTACTTACAATATCCCAAATGTTTACAGCTATTTGTAAATTGCTATTTTAACGAGAGGTGTTCGATTCCAGGTTTTTTGGAGTCGACTCCGATTCCCGACTCCCACTGTGGAATCGACTCCATTTACTTTACATCAAAACAGGGTTAGAAATCAGACAAAATTGTCCTAAAATCCTCTTATTAGTCCAATTTAGTGATGACTTTCGTGACTATCAACATTTCAGTATCTATTGCCAATACATCATTTTAGAGGAAAAGTCACGAAAAAAGATGTTGTCGAGTGATGGCTCTAAACACACATGATCATTGTCTTAAAAGGTGAGTTAAAGATACTATACATTAAATAATGCACACTATTGATGCGTTTCTTCTTGATATTTTCATGATATATGGTTAGTCTTAATGAACACATGGTTAACCATGTGAAACTAAATCTATATTTTTTGCAATAATACACCATCAATTAAACTAAAGCTAGCATGGAGGAAGCTTGTAATTACAAACTAAAGTCGCTGTGATTGTTTTCTATTTCTGAAGTAAGCACTCAAAATAAATGTGTGTGACAAAGTTTCTGTGACAGCTGTCTGACCCGGTGTATTACGTTAGCATATTACCTCCTATTCACTCCTTGCTTATAGTGCACTCAACTGCCATGCACTTTAGATGAGAGATTCAGTAAACATTCAGTAAACAAGAGCGATTTCGGACACAGCAACAGAGTCGACACCGAGAGTTGATTCCTGTACTGGAGTCGACCCTGACTCTGGGGCTATTCAGAATCGAGGAGACTCTTTTGGAGTCGACTCCCCATCACTAATTTTAACCAATGAGCCGGGACGTCTGAGGGAGTCGCCTGTTAATGTCGTCATATCTGCGTTACCTTCGGTGTCCGGTTTTATTCTGCAGAAACGCTTTACTCTTAGCAGTGTGAACAAGTGTCACAGCAGGTGCCAGGCGAACACACAGAGTAACGTCATAACATCATTTTAAACACACTTAAATGTGTCTAATATGATAAACAGAGCTGCTTTACCTCATACTCATGACCGGAAAAGCGAAATGGCGGCGGCGACAGTGTCCCGTCATAATAAAAGTCCCGCTGCTCGCGAGCCGTGTGTTTGTTTAACAATCGCTCCAGCGGCCGTGCTCAGCTACTCAACACTCGGTCCTGCTCTGCTTCACACTACAGTAACTCTAATAACCGATTAACATAATTTCTGCAGAGTCCTATCACCAATTCTTTTCCACCAGCTGTGAGGTGAATTATTTTACTTCCATATGTAGCTTAAATCTTAGCCATAGACAAAAAAAATATGGACGTAGTCTCCGTGACGTCGCCTTCTGAAGAGAGGTTTTGAAGCCTTAAAGTCGGCCGTTGACATCTTTTCAGTGTGTCACTCTTGGATAACAGAAAATGGGCAAAAGATGCGGGACAAGGCCAGCCAGCTGAGGTGACATGATGACTTACAAACGGCGGATAAACAGCTATCAACCTGTCACTCAAAGTGGCCACGCCCTTAATTATGCAGAACTTTAAGGCTTTATATAATGTAAACGAATGAGTTATAAACAAAAATAAACCCCCCTCACAGTTGTCATGAAGGGCAAAATTAGCTGTATAGACCAAAACCACAATTTGTACCAGGCTGTAAATATGTTTTTTCTTCTGTAAAGTTGGGCATTTTAACATGGGGCTCAATGAGATTCTGCATAGATTGATGGCCAGTCGAGGAATTGTAGTTTAAGTCACTTCTGTATTGGCTTCAACAGAAACTGGGGGAGGTTGCATATAGGTGTGGGGTCTTCCTTCATTTTTAATTTGTAGCTGCGGTTTGAATGGTAGTTTGATAAATTTGTTTGCGATCAAATATTCATTATCGCTTCCCATTTAGTACATCAGCAGTAGCAGTTCAAACTAATATCACATCATTTTTGTTCCTTCAATCATTGGTTGATGTATCAAGGGAGGTTAGCCTCCTCCGTCATGTTACTTTTCTCAACACTCCTAATCGCTGAAAGTGAAATACACGATGGTGATTGACAAATTATTGACCCAATGGAGGCACAAGTCTACGGCTATGGATTAGCCTCCCCTCCCCTCGTGTTTCAGATTCAGCAGATTTGGGGAAGAGCGCGGTGGTTACAGAGGTGAAATTAAAAACAATAAATACATTCAGAGACATGAATAATCGGGTATTTTATTAACATTAAAATGTCCATTCTGCAGTTAAACAAACTAAATTAATTTCAGAAAATAAAATAAAAATAGAACTTGAGTTAAATGACAAGAAAACATATTTTCTGTCACAAAACAGACTGTGTTGCTCAAAAATATAATTCATATGCTTTAGAGAATTGCACTGGAGAAACCCTGGAGTATATTCAAATGATTGTGCTTTCCCCCCTTATATCTCCCTGAGACAAGAGATTTATGCATTTTATTTCTGGAAAAATTCCTCCTATGATGGAAATTGACGATATTTGCATCATAGGAGGAATGTTTGGAATAAGGCTAAAGACTACAGCCAGCAGAGGGAGCCATTTCCGCATGTTTTGAACTCACACATGGGGGATGGGAGATTACACTCAGCGCAGGGAGAGCTCAGCTCAGCTACAGGCACTCATTTAAACGGAGCTATGGTGAGCAATGTAAGTGTTTTAACTTCTCAAATTAATTTCTATGAAAGTTAAGCTTGCAAAGGCATGAAGTGAAACGCGCCAGACTGAACTCGCGTTGTGAATGTATGCCGCGAGTGTAGTCGCGATTACCTCAGCTCTCATCACGAGAGCTCATCAGCTCATTTCTCTCACTCCTGCAGTTAGTGCTCAGTGCTGTGATACTCATGCGGTGACTCACTTATTATATTTAAAAGACACGTTCAGGTTTAGTGTCTTCAACTCAGTCACAGTAATCCAGTAGGTGGCTTTGGGAATGGGCTAACAGAGCAGCGAAGCATTCTGGGAATTGTAGTCTTTCATCCCCATGAGACAAAAATACATTTTCTGTCTTTTCTCAGTCTAGAAGGCACCAAATTCAAAAATAATTTCACATTTCTACTACATTGATGACCCAGTTTAAATACAGATTCATCTTCCCAGCGCTGAAGTACCCCTTTAAAATTGCTCAAACTTCTGAATTTCATCCAAAACAAGGTCAAATGGTTTCGTCATGACAGTGAGAAGCCTGAAGGAGACACAGGAACCGAGAAAGTAGAGATGGAATATGGCCAATACAAATTTCGAAGCCTTTCTTTTTTTATGGTGGAGAGACGACTCGATCGCCCTGAAGCTAAATATCACTTGTGTGCTTTGTCAGATTACAACTATGTATTAATCACTGAAGTATTTCATTTGCGTAACTGTTCCACAATCTACAAACTTTTTCTGCTTTTGTATGTTTTTGTGAATTTTGAGATTTGCTATCATTAAATTATATTGGTCTCTTAAACTCTCCATATCCAATTAGCATGACATAAAGCTCAAAGAGGTAAATGCTATGAGATAACTAAATCTAACCTTTACTAACCTTCTAATCAACAAATGGTTTATAAATCATCCAGAGCTCACCCTGTTGAATTTACAGGCAACAATCCAATGTTGGTTTTGGTTGAAGTTCATTTGAATGTGATGAGGTAGTCTGGATAAGCCTGGCAGTCATGGAAAACCACAAACATGGAGGGATTCTGGATGTTATCCACCACGCTGTCAAAACAGTGGTCAGGTGGGAGACGAACAGGGGGAGTCTTCATGTTCGGCTGACCCTTATCATAGTGACCCGTAAGCACACGAGCCACAAACATGAGCTGAGTCCCGTCTGCTGCAGGAACCGCATAGGTAGGATTGGCAGAGTAGCTGGCGTCCACAGCAAAGTACGTCCCATGACCGTAGACAGTGGCTGAGAATAAATAAGATGTCACCATTATGAGTTAATCGAAGTCCCAGTCACAGATCAGTCTTGAACTAACCAATGAACAACCAATGAAATCATCAGTGGCGGATCAGTTGGCCATTAAACTATAAAGAGGAAGTTCATCAGATGAAATAAAGGTAATGTTCATCTAAATATAACAATTCTGTCATGACTTGCTGTTTAATGAACAAATGCTAAATGTGGGTTTATTGGGGTTATTGCATAACTTCAGAATACTTTAAATGAGTCATATGGATATTTTGGAGGGAAAAAAATTACAAATTAAAAATATTTAAACACAATACTAATACTAGTTTCGGGCTTGTTGGTTACATGAACACCAGTACTATCTCTGTTCATAACTTTTATACAGCTCTGGAAAAAATGAAGAGACCACTCAACATTGATTTTTAGATGTTAAGTGGTCTCTTACTTTTTTTTCAGAGCTGTATATGTGTAGGCTATATATATATAAATATAAAATATAAGATAAATATAAACAATTAAAGTGTTACAATTTAACATGTGTTAACACAAATGCAGAAATGTATCATTTTAAATTAATTTAAAATAAATAATTTGAAAACAACAAAATAAAAGTCCTGCTTATGATGCTTATTGGTCAAACTGAAAAATGTGCATCATTAAAAAAGTTAAATATCAGCCATGACGATATATATCGGTCACACACAAATAGTGACAGAATTCATAATTCTGGGTGAACTATTAATTTAAATGAATAAAAATGTTTTAAATAAAACAAAATAAAAAACAAGTACCATTTTGTCCAGCAAAATTGCGGTTAAAGTTTGTCTTCATGATGGATGAGCAGGACGTCTCTGATGTGCCGTGGTAAAGGATCTTCTCTCCTGCCCCATTAGGAGGACCATTTCTGACCTCCAGATCTTTTTTACGCCCCTCGTATAACTGCCGAAGACTCATGTTCTGGATGCGCTCAATCTATTGAAATGCATTTGTGCACAAACATGCATGAACAAATAATGGACTTCACATTCACACCTCTTGTTCTTCAAATGGTCACAACTATACTGCCATACAAAACAGACAAACACTTTCAATATGTTTAAAATAAAACAAAATGTATACATAGATAATGTTTAGTCCAGTAATCTAGGTTTGCTAATCTAGACTAACTCTAATCCAGAGATACAACACTTCTGCATGTTTAGATGATTTAAGACATTATGTGGTTCTTTTGTGTCCTTCAGGGTGTTTTTGGTCATGTAAAGCACACTAAGATGGTGTTGAGTGTCAAACCTTGAGCACTGTTTTTGCAACGGTCTTCTTGAAGTCTGCCTTCACGGTCTGGTACTCCGTAGATTGAGGATCTAAAGGAATCCCCTTTAACAGGTCACTTTGACTCATGTTGTCCCAGTTGATGGGCAAAGAGAAATCTGAAATGCAAAATAGTGATTGTTTTGATTTAATTTGTACCCAAAAAAAAAATGTTTTAAAAGATTATGTTAAAAAAGATTAAGATAATGTTAAAAAAGATGTTTTATTTTATATTATACATTATATTGCCAAAAGTGTTGTGCCTTTACATGCACACGAACTTTAATGACATCCCATTCTTAAAGGAAGTGTATGTAAGATTGTGGCCAAAACTGGTGCTGGAATCACTCTCCCCCTCCCCCTGACTCGAGGTTGCCAGATTGGCTGCAGGATCAGCAGGAACGTTTGTAGATCTGCAGCTGTGGTAACTAGAGCACACCTGGCAACCCAAAACACTACTGACTTTATGATTGGTCGATAGGTGGAGGGCGGAGGTTCAGGCCAAAACACAACACATGTCAACATCAGTTGAGCTGCAACAACAACTTTTAAAATGACAATATCCTGGCCGGACTACTGTTGTCAGTGATAAAAGTATTTGAAATTAACATGATTTCTTAATGTCTAGAGACATATCAGGGCCATTTTACATACAGTTCCTTTAAAGGGTTAGTTGACCCAAAAATGAAATTTATGTCATTAAAGGGTTACTTCAGCGATAAGCATATGGCTTTGTATTAGAAACCCTGGAATATATTCAAATGATCATGCCAAATGATTTAAATGATTCAACTTCTCAAATTAAATGTGAAAAGTTAAGCTTCCAAAGGCATGAACTGCTGAACGAGCGCTGAGAATCTATGCCGCGAGTGCGGAAGCATTTACCTCAGCTCTCATCACGAGAGCTCACTCAGCTCATCACGAATGTATGTAATCTGACTCCTGCTGCGTTTGTGCTGACACTCCCTCAGCGGCTAAATCACAATATATTGAACAGACACGTTCAGTTTTTAATTGTAGTGTCTGTTCTCTAACTGAACTGATTTTATGAAAATGAACGCGGTCGTGGTGGGAAAGTGATCAGTGATCCAGTAGCGGTGGCTTTGGGAGTGGCCTCATAGGGCAGCGAAGCATTCTGGGAATTAATGTCTTTCATCCCCATGAGACGAAAATAAAATTTCTGTCTTTTCTCAGTCTAGAAAGCACCAAATTAAAAAAATATTTTCACATTTCTACTACATTAATGACCCAGTTTAAATATAGATTCATCTTCCCAGTGCTGAAGTACCCCTTTAATGACTCGCCCTAATGTTGTTCCTCACCCGTAAGACCTCCGTTCATCTTCACACACAGTTTAAGATATTTTATATTTAATCCGACAGCGTATCTAAGGGTATGCACACTATACTGTCCATGTCCAGAAAGGGAATAAAAACATCAAAGTAGCCCATATGTGACATCAGTTAGTTGATTAGTCTCTTGAAGCATCGAAAATACATTTTGGGTCAAAAATAACAAAAACCCTTTAAACTGTAAGGTTTAAAATGGAGTCGGCCCACCCTTTGCAGCTCTAACAGCTTCAGCTCTTCTGGGAAGACTTTCCTCAAGGTTTAGGAGTGTGTTTATGGGGATTTATGACCATTCTTCTAGAAGCGCGTTTGTGAGGTCAGGCGCTGATGTTGGACGAGAAGGCCTGGTCTCCGCTCTAATTCATCCCAAAGGTGATCTATCTGGTTGAGCTCAGGACTCTGTGCAGGCCAGTCAAGTTCCTTCACACCAAACAATGCAGTCAGGCAAGTCCCGTTCTCCTGGTAATCGCCAAACCCAGACTCGTCCATGGGATTGCCAGACAGAGAAGCGTAATTGGTCACTCCAGAGAACACGTCTCACTGCTCTAGAGTCCAGTGGCGGCTGCTTTACTCCACTGCTTTGCATTGCACTTGGTGACGTAAGGCTTGGATGAGCTGCTTGGCCATGGAAACCCATTCCATGAAGCTCTCTACACACTGATCTTGAGCTTGAGTTCACTGAGCTCCTGAGAGCGACCCATTCTTACACTAATGTGTGTAGAAGTGTCTGCATGCCTAGTGCTTGATTTATACACATGGCAGGGATTTGAACACCCGAAGTCAATGATTTGGAGGGATGTCCCAATACTTTTGCAATATATTGTAGACATAAATCAGGGGTTTTCAACTGGACAACTAAATTGTATCAAACACAGAATCAAGCATAACTTGTATGTAACATAATCAAGGTTCCTCACCTGGAAGGTTCTCCAGTCGTTTGAGAGCCGTCACCTGTCCTGAATCACAGGCTGTGGCTTCGCTCTTTTTCAAATCCACAGTCCATTTCACACCCTGTGCATCCACAATTCCATCTTTCACATCTCCTCTCTCAAGCTTATAATTCGCATCTATGGGCACCTTCTGCCAAACCCCCCGTGGACCCAGAATGCACCACGTGACTTGCGTGTAGAGGGATGCCTGCTCCTTATCTCTTACCTTAGAGTTTGGGGGGACAAAAAGTTAGGCTTAGTTAAAACTGCACATTTATTAATAAAATTATTTAAAGGTGCACTATGCAACTTTCCGTCCACTGGAGGGCGCCTATTCTAAACAAAGGTGTAGTTTGATGACGCCAAGTGTGAGCGCAGCATCTTGGGACATGTGGTCTTCACCTCACAGCCGGTGGAAAATAGGACTCGGGCAGAAATCATGTTCATGCATGCGGTTATTAACGTTACTGTAGTGTGAAGCAGAGCAGGACCGAGTGTTGAGGAGCTGAGCACGGCCGCTGGAGCGATTGTTACACACACACACGGCTCGCGAACACCGGGACTTTTATTATGACGGGACGGGACACAGTCGCCGGGCGCCTGCACTGATCCGCTCTTCCGGTGAGGTAATGATGAGGTAATGGAGCTCTCATATTAGATACATTTAAGTGTGTTTAAAATGATGTTATGACGTTACTCCGTGTGTTCACTTGCTCACACTGCTAAGAGTAATGGGTCCTGCACACTGTGCGATTTTTCAAAATCCTTTGCGAATGTCCCTTGTCAGACTGTACGAACATGATCGCCATGTCACACTGTAAGATCTCATTTGTCATTAATGTCAGACTGCACGATAGTGAAGGCGCGCTAAAAACGGACGCGCGCAAGAAAACTCACCCGGAGCTTTATATCATCAAAGAATGACGCGTTCAGTGACAGTGAGCTGAATTACACGCGGGACTGAAATGCTGGCTACAAAGAAATCTATAGTTCTCGTTTTGGTCATAGTTTGTCTTGAAAAATGGAGATATTTGACTCGTCGTAGGAGAAGTCACACTGCAGGATTGTGTGCCAAATCTTCTGACACTGCCAGAATTTTGTCTGAGGTAAAATTTGATCGCAGCGCTCGTTAATCGGCCTCCGGTGAACATGTCAAACTAACGACCAAAGACGTCAGATTTTAGCCTAGGATCTGAGGAATCTTTTAGGATTTGCTAAATTGGTCTCAGACGGCCAAATCGTGGCCAAAATCGCACAGTGTGCACCCGGCTTAAAGCGCACCTGACAAATAAAACCCGAAACCGAGAGTAGTTCAGATATGACGCGATTAACAGACTTGCTGAAACGTCCCGGTCCTGAGTTAAAATAGCAATTTTCTCACAATTTACAAATATTTGGAAACATTTGGGATATTGTAAGTACTCAACTGAACAAAATATATAACACTGGCCTAGTGGTTTTTGGATATTTTACTGCAAAAATACTACATAGTGCACCTTTAATGAAACCTTTAATGAAATAAACGAGCGCCTGGAGGCGTATCGTGTGGGCGGAGCTAAAGAATGACGAGTGCGCACAAAGCGGTGACGTCCTCAAGCGTGGAGGAACCCATGGCTATCGATCTCAGCTAATAGAGATATAATCCAGAATCAGATTCGGAGGCTGAAATAAATTGAACAGGAGTCTCTGTGGTATGTACTGTATTTAGTGGCCTGTCAGAATTTGTGTGTGTTTACTCGCAGTTTATGAGGACATGATTCGGTTTATGGACTATTGTATGTGACTAAACCTTAGCAGTAGCAAGCAAAACGGTTTTGCACGTCAGACTAGTGTAACGTTATACAGAGGACAACAATGGAGTCCGTTAGTGCATTTGAATGACGAAGCACGCGATTGTGTCGTTTACTGATGTTTACTCACGCGACGATAGCCGACAGCACAGACATTTGAAGCAGATTTACTCACCGGCTGCTTCCAAAGCAGGACCGAACCTTTATCACTGGGAACGCTCCGTCAAAAACACACTTCTTTGGTATGATTTGGTGAAGTCCTGTGACAGCAGTGGCGTGGAGATCCACTATGCGACGCGACTGAAGCGATGTTGTGAAGCTTCCCGTCATTTCTGCGTTCAAATCGGTTCAAATGCAGCGCTGCCTTCCCGGAATGCTGTGCTGAAGCGCTGAAGTCGCTCGACGTCACCCATAGGAATAAAGTGGAGCGCGGCGCAACATAAGTGTTCACGGACGACTGGATCTGCAGCTGAGCAAGTGTTTATGGACGTGCATTTCCTCTCTCGCTCTAGTCACGCACGCGCGCACCCTACCGGGAGAAGAGCCCGTACGGCCCATACAAAGACCTTCCGCTCTATTAACGTCAAGTAGACCCATACTCAAAAAAAACTCTCCGAAACTTATGAGAAACCGGAAGGAGTATTTTTAACATAGAAATCCTCCATGAAAAAAACGTCCAACATTAGTTTTTGAAACTTTTTCTATGTTTAGTATGGGAATCCAAGTCTTTAACAGTGTAAAAAGCTCAGTATGCATGAAACAGCATTTCACCCCCCCCCCTTTAAACAACTAAATCGTTGCTACGATCCTAGAAATGCAGTCCTAAAAATTCAGCCTCCAACTATTTTTTTCTCACCCTCCAAAAAAATTACCATTTTAACATGCAATAATAAATTATCTGTGGAGTATCTGGAGATATCATAGACTTATTTTACATCTTGTAATACGGGGTATTATAGGACTCCTTTAATGTTGTCTCTCTCACCTGTCTGCGAAGTGCATCTTGTGTCAGTCTGACCACCTCATTCACTCCATCCTTCAGCCCTTTCACTACCCATTGTCCAGAGCTGATCTGTTCCAGCTGCAGGTGCAGTGAATCGACTTTAGAGAGCAGCTGGTCCATCTCATCCTGAGTGAGGTGTTCGATCTCCTCCGGGTGGAAAGAGTGTGTGGAGCACTGGCTGTCATACGCCCGCTGAAGTTCTCCGCAGGCATCAGACACTTCATTATCGGTGTAACCGACGACTAGAAATTCTGCTGTGTTCTCTTTGACTGGTAAAGCTGTGATTAGAGATTTCATTTCAAAAGAGCCTTGTAAAGAAAGTGATTGTGATCTGTGTGATCTAGCGGATGCACTGCGCCCTCTGGAGGTTACACTTGTAGGTGCAGGAACTGAAAAAGGTGAAAGTGCAATATTGTCAGTAAAGTGATGCAGGGGTGACATATTTTTATAGGCCGAGGTAACATTTGAGCATTTTGGTTCCATTGTCTGGAAGTCAAAGATTTCTTTTTTTTAAATACCTGAAGTGGTAACACAAGCTCAATATATTTTCACATTGTTATTCTACAACAGTAACACTACTTTGTTTTTGTTTTTTGTTTTTTTAAAAAGCCTTTAGCTTAAACTAATCTGCTAACTAGTTCACTTTTGCAACTTCATTGTTTATTATTGCGTGCTTGCAAAGAGCTTTATTTAGAGCTTATTTTTTCTGCAATAAAAGCCAATTGAAAAACCCTATTGGCCTCTTGTCGAGGGAACCAGGATGATGCTAATGCCACTGTTAACTTACAAAAATACATCATGTCTCATTGTAAAATACCATAAACATTGACAAAAACTAAGACATATTTATTTAAAAGTATGAGATGGACATATTTAATATGTTACTGACATTACCACAGATGGCACAGATTTATCCTCACCTGTCAACTGCGTACTGCCACCAAAGATTTGCTCTGCCATTGCTTTAAACTCCAGGAAAACATTAATCTTCAGCAGAATGATCCGAATAGTTCTGAGATATTGAAGATTCGCTCCTTTAATACCATCCTTTACCCCCTCTAGAATGGACTTGGCCACCACACTAGGATCCAAACCTCCTTGTCCTGCAATTTTTTTTCCAGCAAATGGAAAAAAAATGCATCAACATACATCAAATGGTCTTAAAAGACAAATGGTTTATTATTTGGCATTATAAGTAAAAAGTAAGCTCCTGACCAGCACAGATTGCAGGAATGGCCACAGACTGGTAGCGGCCGTGCTCACACTGAACCACTATTTCTTTCGCCAAAGTCTTGATAACACCGGCGTCCCTCAATCCACACACATGCATGATCGTCTTACATGGGAATCCTCCTGGCGGGGTTGTAAAGATCTTTCCACTCGGTACCTGAGCTAGAGAACATATATAAGAGGTAGTGTTAGATGACTTTGGATATATCATTAAAGCATTTTACTTTTATGCAGTCAGTGTAACCCCTCCTGTTCGAACCACTCGCTCAGTCGGACGCTCTAACAAGGAGGTTAAAAGCGGTAACTTCTAGCGTCAGTCGCTAGAGCGTCTCTTGAGATCGGAGGAGTGAGGTTTACTTGATTTACTATTTGCTTTTATCCAAAGATAAATCCCATTTTGCACACACACAGTCACATTCACATATAGTTCTGATTATAAGATGACCCCCCCCCCCCCCCCCCCCCGGAAAGGCTTTTCGAGGACCAAATCTTGTCTTTAATAAAGAAAATTATTTTAAA
Organism: Pseudorasbora parva; assembly: GCF_024679245.1. Taxonomy (NCBI): domain Eukaryota; kingdom Metazoa; phylum Chordata; class Actinopteri; order Cypriniformes; family Gobionidae; genus Pseudorasbora; species Pseudorasbora parva. Next base: position 60,848,981 of record NC_090172.1, on the reverse strand, counting down.
ATAAAATCATGTTTAAAAAATATAGCAATTATCAGGGCCAATCATAGAAAGGACCAATGAGACACTGACAGATAAGAAAAAGTTTTGTGTCATACGCCAAAGCGTTGCCAAGTTACAGCCTGAGAATCAAACTGGCATCATGCCAACAAATTTGTTGATGAACGTTAGAACGTTTGCTCTGTCAAAAAGCAGAAAAAAAGCAAAAAAGTTTTGATAACTTTTTGCTCACATGGTATGAAGATGATCTGAGCTAATTTTGGTTAAAAATCGGAGAGTCTGAGGGCAAGTGCTGGGCAAGACTTAATGGTGTAAACCAAAATACTTACAGACTGGGACTTTGTACTGCATTTAAACTTTTTTGAAAACTTTTCATTTAATAATAAATTATAAATCGAAAGCTTATTTTATAAAAGAAGCTGTGGTTTATTTCCTTACCCCCTGTCAGCTGACCCTGGACAAGAGGTCCTGCCTTGGTGAGGATGTCTTTACACACTCCTGTGACAGATTAGATAAAAAACAAACACACTCTTATGGCTTAAACTGTAAAATTTGATATCAACAATGCTTTGGTTATTTAGAAATCTGCATGAATACCACTTGTCTGGAAGTCCTTAAAGTCAGTGGTGTTCACGATGGCATCCGTAGTCTCATTGGTGATGTCCCCAAACACTAGATGAAGTTCAATCCCATCTACTCGCATGAGGATCTCATCGAGGTCAGAGGTCAGTGAGTGAAACAGAGCTGTGAAGAAAAACCTTTTTATCCTTTTTGCAAAATCTTTGTTTTGAGAACTGGGCTGCCAATAGTTTATGAAAACAGAAATGTTTGATCCTCTTATGTTCATATTTATTTATATTCATGCTATTTGATGCCCATGTGCAATAATTACAAATATTTGTTTTTGCTCTTATAAGTCGGGAGCAGTTCAAAATAACAAGGATCAATGAATGCAATACACGATCTTTGAATCTCTTGCCTTGTCCTTTGCTGTCCACCATTTCTGCACTCAGATTCCCACAGACTGTCTGGAACATCTGCAAAATATTTCCAAAGGGTTAGTAATAAACATCACTGAAATAAACATCATTGTAAAGAGGACGTATAATATGTAGATTGCTTACTTCCTCAGAATGGGCGTAATTAGGCATTACTGCGATACAAATGGTGTGCAGGCGACCAGTGGATTTAGGTAAAAATGTGCAGATCTCATGAGTAAGGATATTGACAGCATCTTTGACTGGCATTGACAGCACTATACCAGGTCCGATTATTGGCAGTGCGACTGAACCCCAAGAGTTCAGCTCACACAGTTCAAAAACTCTGCCAAGTCCGCAGTGAAGTGCCTATAACAAAATATAGATTATTGATGGCAAATCTACTAAATCTTTTCTGTAAATCCAATCGATTCAACCCTTCTTACATCAAAACACGTCTTAAACCTTTTTAATGTTATACGCTTCTTACATTTTCACTGTTGTGCTTTTTTCCTTTGGGCACACATTCAATGAAGACAACCTTTGAGCATCCCAACGCTGGAGTCGCATCCACCTCCAGCACTTCTCCAGGCGTAAGTGTGCGTTTTCCCTTGGCATTGTTGAAGTTACTCTGAAGCTGCTGTCCGGCTTTTTTCAACAGGGATGATCCAATCAAAGTTGAGGTCATGTTTGTGTTTGTCATCGGAGCAACAAACACATCGGCCTGTATTGATGCAAATCACAAAAATTATTTAGAAGAGTTGCTTGAGAAGTATCACATATAAATACTGGTCTGGTTTACTTGTTAAAGTGATACTCCACCCAGAAAATATTTTTTTAAAGGGGTCATGAACTGAGAAATAAAATGTTCCTTGACCTTTTGACATATAAAAGAGGTCATTATACTATAAGTTTCAGAACTGAAAATATAGGAAAAACAAAATATATGATTTTTTAACTATTTATTTGTATGATACAGCTGCTAATAAGTATTTGAACACCTGTCTATCAGCTAGAATTCTGACCCTCAAAGATCTGTTAGTCTGCCTTTAAAATGTCCACCTTCACTCCATTTATTAGCCTAAATTAGATGTACCTGTTTGAGGTCGTTACCTGCATAAAGACACCTGTCCACCCCATACAATCAGTACGAATCCAACTACTAACATGGCCAAGACCAAAGAGCTGTCCAAAGACACTAGAGACAAAATTTTACACCTCCAGAAGGTTGGAAAGGGCTACAGGAAAATTGCCAAGCAGCTTGGTGAAAAAAGATCCACTGTTGGAGCAATCATTATAAAATGGAAGAAGCTAAACATGATTGTCAATCTCCCTCGGACTGGGGCTCCATGCAAGATCTCAGCTCATGGAGTCTCAATGATCCTAAAAAAGGTGAGAAATCAGCCCAGATCTACACGGGAGGAGCTGGTCAATGACCTCAAAAGATCTGGGACCACTGTTTCCAAGGTTACTGTTGGTAAACCACTAAGACGTCATGGTTTGAAATCATGCATGGCACGGAAGGTTCCCCGCTTAAACCAGCACATGTCCAGGCCCGTCTTAAGTTTGCCAAAGACCATTTGGATGATCCAGAGGAGTCATGTGAGAAAGTCATTTGGTCAGATGAGACCAAAATAGAACTTTTTGGTCATAATTCCTCTAAACGTGTTTAGAGGAAGAAGAATGATGAGTACCATCCCAAGAACACTATCCCTACTGTGAAGCATAGGGGTGGTAGCATCATGCTGTGGGGGTGTTTTTCTGCACATGGGACAGGGCGACTGCACTGTATTAAGGAGAGGATGACCGGGGCCATGTATTGCGAGATTTTGGGGAACAACCTCCTTCCCTCAATTAGAGCATTGAAGATGGGTCAAGGCTGGGTCGCATAGCAGGGCAGGGTGTTCAGATACTTATTTTCCTCACTGTATATATATATATATATATATATATATATATATATATATATATATATATATATATATATATATATATATATATATATATATACATACATACTGTGCACTACACACTAATACTGTGTTTGACCCCCTTTCGCCTTCAGAACTGCCTTAATTCTACGTGGTATTGATTCAACAAGGTGCTGAAAGCATTTATTAGAAATGTTGGTCCATATTGATAGGATAGCATCTTGCAGTTGATGGAGATTTTTGGGATGCATATCCAAGGCACGAAACTCCTGTTTCACCACATCTCAAAGATGCTCTATTGAGATCTGGTGACTGTGGGGGCCATTTTAGTACAGTGAACTCATTGTCATGTTCAAGAAACCAATTTGAAATGATTCAAGCTTTGTGACATGGTGCATTGTCCTGCTTGAATTAGCCATCAGAGGATGGGTACATGGTGGCCATAAAGGGATGGACATGGTCAGAAACAATGCTCAGGTAGACAGCAAGGTTATTTTCGTAAACGAAAACTGAAACGAAGACTAAAACTATTGGTCAAAAAACATTTTCGTAAACTGAAATAAAATTAAAAAATCTGAATAAATAAAAAACTAAAACTAAACGAAACTAACTACTCTTACTAAAAAACTAACTGAAATAAAATAATAATTAGCAAAAATAAATATTCGTTTTCGTTATTAATAAGCCCTATTTAATGTGGTGGAAAATCTGACTGTGGCGGTTGAGGGAGTGTCTGAATATTGCGCTACGGCGCGTGAAGTGATCTGAGGAGGAGATTAACCGCTGTCCTGTAACGGACGCGTGCAGACAGTCAACACGCTAGTCCTAAACGGCAGTTCACAAAGAATCAACTCGTCCGTGGCAGTGAAATGGGAAATAACACAAGGTAATGAGATGCACGTTGAACTTCTTTTAACTTAAGCTCACTGTTTTAGAATGCCGTTTCTTACGTGACGATAGACGCAGGTGCAAAAGTCAGCAACTAGTAGCAAGTACTAGCCTACTGTGCGTTTGAGATTTCATGTTTGCATAATATTGACAGGCTCAAAGGTGTTATCATAATCATTTACTTCTAATAATATTATTATCTGTGTGGAGACATTTCCCCACAAAGTAACGTTAGGGAATACCAGGACACACACACACACGTTTGTTTCACTATAAGTGAGGACATTGCATGGACTTCCATTGATTTTATATCAGGTTAATGATATTTTATATCCCCTAACCCAATCCCTAAACCTACCCATCCCAAGAACGTGCAAAACAATAGATTTAAATAAAAACATGTTTTGGCCGATTTATAAGCCTTTTTAACTAGTGAGGACATTTGACTGGTCCTCACTAGTTAAAAAGGCTTATAAATAATAATAAAGTTATCGTAATATTTTACTAGATAAATGAGGACATTGGTCCCCTTTACAATTATAGCACAACACACACACACACACACACACACACACACACACACACACACACACACACACATGTCTGGTGCGCTATCTTTGTGGGGACTTGCCATAGACGTAATGGTTTTTATACCATACAAACCATATATTCTATCCCCCTACACTGCCCCTGCCCCTAAACCTACCCATCACAGGAAACATTCTATATTTTTACATTTTCAATAGAACTCATTATGTATGATTTATAAGCTTTTGTACCCATGGGGACCTCAATTTAGGTCCCCACGGTGACACGAGTCCCCATGAGTCTGTGTGCATTCAGTTTGAAGTCCTCACCAGGCTAGAAAAACATGTACACACATACACACACACACACACACACACAAACCACAACAGTGTGTGTTGGCTGTATTCAGATGACTTTAGCTAGCCTACATTGTACTACTGAGGAAATTAAAATAAGCTTTTAATTGTTTAACAATATTTCATCTTTGTTATGAATGAGTTTGTCTGGAATATTTCATCTTTGTTATGAATGAGTTTGTCTGGAATTTATAATTTTTACTTTTATATTTTACGTTGCATTTATTTTGTTCTTTAAGATAGATCCTCTGAGTATTAGCCTATGTCAAAAATATCAAATATAATTTTTTTAATATCAAAATATAATTTATTTCATTTTTAATCTCCAGATCGTTGTTTGTAGGTCATAGTTTGACTCAAGCTTTTTTGCTCAAAGGTGAAGACCCAACTTTATGCATGTTTTGTAAGACCGTCCTGGGTTTAAACAATACTGCTCGTTTATCAAGTTATTTCACTTAAGGATGTTTAGTAAGATTAAACTCTAATCTGTGCAAACATTAAACTTTGCTGAAATTAAAAACCTTGATTTGGTCTCTACACTTCATTATGCTAACTCTGCTAAACTATAATTACTAAAACTAAAACTGAAACTAAATAAATAAAAACTAAATAGAAATGTATTTGCAAAATAAAAACTAAACTAAAACTAGCAAAACCATTTGTAAAACTAACTAAAACTAAACTGAAATTTGTAGCAAAATTGAAAACGATACTAAAATAAAAACTAATTTCAAAAAGCAAAACTATAATAACCTTGGTAGACAGTGGCATTTAAAAGATGCCCAATTGGCACTAAGGGGCCTAAAGTGTGCCAAGAAAACATCCCACACTTACACGACCACCAGCCTGCACAGTGGTAACAAGGCATGATGGATCCATGCTCTCTCTCATATTAGGAACACCTGTTCAGTTTCTCAATAATGCAATTATCTAATCAACCAATCACATGGCAGTTGCTTCAATGCATTTAGGGGTGTGGTCCTGGTCAAGACAATCTCCTGAACTCCAAACTGAATGTCAAAATGGGAAAGAAAGGTGATTTAAGCTATTTTGAGCGTGGCATGGTTGTTGGTGCCAGACGGGCCGGTCTGAGTATTTCACAATCGGCTCAGTAACAGGGATTTTCACGCACAGCCATTTCTAGGGTTTACAAAAAATGGTGTAAAAAGGGAAAAATATCCAGTATGGGGCAGTCCTGTGGGCGAAAATACCTTGTTGATGCTAGAGGTCAGAGGAGAATGGGCCGACTGATTCAAGCTAAAAGAAAAGCAACTTTGACTGAAATAACCACTTGTTACAACCGAGGTATTCGGCAAAGCAATTTTGAGGCGGATGGCCTACAACAGCAGAAGACCCCACCAGGTACCACTCATCTCCCCTACAAATAGGAAAAAGAGACTACAATTTGCATAAGCTCATCAAAATTAGACAGTTTAAGACTAGAAAAATCTTGCCTGGTCTGATGAGTCTCACTTTCTGTTAAGACATTCAGATGGTACAGTCAGAATTTGGCGTAAACAGAATGAGAACATGGATCCATCATGCCTTCACAATGAGTTCACTGTACTAAAAAGGCTCCACAGTCACCAAATATCAACCCAATAGAGCATCTTTGGGATGTGGTGGAACAGGAGCTTTGTGCCCGGGATGTGCATCCCATAAATCTCCATCAACTGCAAGATGCTCTCCTATCAATATGGGCCAACATTTCTATCTAAAAAATGCTTTCAGCACATTGTTAAATCAATGCAACGCAGTTCTGAAGGCGAAAGGGGGTCAAACACAGTATTAGTAGGGTGTTCCTAATAATCCTTTAGGTCTATGGGTTTTGACTTGGCGTGTGCCAAATTAACAGTGATTTTTGCTTGTTAATTTTGTTTGGAAAATTTATCTAGCTTTTTCTCAAAATTGACTTTGCTGATTCAATATCAATATACAAAATAACAATAACTCTTTGACAATAACAATTGCTCTTTGTGACAATTTTTTTAATTGTTCGTCTGAAGGAAGTAAGTCATATACATCTGGGATGGCATGAGATTGAGGAGATGATGAAATAATCTTTGTGTTTAGGTGGAGTATCCCTTTAAGGGAAAGTCATTTGAAAAAAAAGATAAGTTTTATAGCCATACCTGTTGTTGCTCAAGACTACCAACCACAACTTTAATGTGTATGTCATTGTCAAGAAAGTCTTGGGTGGATGCAGCAGATGGTAAGCTCTGCAAATTCATAATGTTCATGTATTTGGGCATGTTACGCCCATCATTAATTGGCAGTATCCGAACCTGACAAGAATCTCTCACTAATTTCAAAGTCTTTGACCCATCAGCCTGAAAAAACTGTTGAACTCCAGGTCCTTTCACCTTAAATTCTTTAGTGACAAGACAGAGAAGAAACGACTCAAGGCTGTCCTTCAAACTCTCAACTTCGCAACGAGGTCCTGTGAGGTGGATGCAAGGGGAAGGCGAACTTATTGGCCTTATTTCCACGCTGCTCTTCTTCACGCCAGCCATCGACAAGATCTCAGAGAAATGGTCTGCCATTTCTAGCCTGGGAAGAGGCAGGGTTTCATGGTGTTTCAGATGGTTTCTGTTGTATTCCTGCACAATGTTCTTCAATGTACTTACTTCAGTAGTGTAGCCCACCATTTGCACTTTGGGGTCTGAACTTGACTCATCCAGGTATTTAAGCTCTACTTTAACACTGTCACGATTGGCCTGCTTGATGGCTTCACTCAAATCCTCCTTTAATGTATTAAACGCAGACGACTTCTGTGTGTTTTCCAGGCACACAGTCTCCAAACACAGTTCTCTCTGCATGGCAGCGGCCGCCTCCTGAAGCGCTCCATCAGACAAACTCAACAGAAGCAGATCTGAACCTAGAGTCTCGAGCATAACTGGGCTGCGGAGGCTCTTCTGAAATCGGGTTTGGAAGTGCTCTATACCGCCACTTGATTCCAAGAAGGTCACAAGAGGACGATGTGATGTGATCCTCTTCTCTTTGATTTCTTTTGCCAAGTCTAAAAGCTCTTTCTTGCCTGCATGGACCTCTTTTTCAGGACCCTTCAAAAGAACACCCGTTTTTCCCTGTGCGATCTGAATTGAAGGAAAATTAAAAAACTCAAACTGCTCTTTGATGAGGGTGAATTGCTTCTCAGACACAGGGCACTCTTCCTGAATCTGCTGTTGATCATACAAGCCACTTGCAACTTTTAAAAGCGTATCTACTTGTTTCTGCTCTCCAACCACGACGGCTAAACTCGTCACTTCTTCAAAATAGATTTTCAAGTTCTCCCCAGTGAGGCAAAGGTGTTCTCTCAGAATTTCAGATTTTTCCCTATCAACCTCAAAGTAGATATTATAGCGTGTCTTTAAGGGCTCGAACACTTGGTCAACCGCATATTCCCATTGCTTCAGGGGACAAACGTCTTCAGCTGCCGGGTCCCTCCTCACCACAACCTCTTCAGAGTCAATGTGGATGTCAAAGGTGCTGAAGAGCGCAGAGAGAAGTTTCTCCAAGCCTAAATTCGCATTTTTACACTCACTGAGATAGCGTAATAGATAATAGTCCAGTTTAAAAACCTTCTCCCCACTTTTAGCGATTGCACATTTCTAAAAAACAAAAAAACAAACAATAAGACATGAATTAATTGTTAAATGCTTTTTTTGAAGTCTGATGTTTGAGAAAATATAAGGATCATTATGTTTGTCAGTTCGTTTTACTGAAATGTGTCCTATGGTGTGACAGAAAGAATTAAGAATAAAGGGGTGTCGCACCAAAGGACAGCAGAAATTAACACTTTTATAGTGGTTCCAAAAAAGTTAAATATTTTAACAATTCTGAGACAAAAATCTTTCCATTTGCATGTCACAGTAACATGACCTTGAATGGGGTCCTTCAAATAATTAAACTTTTCAGTGCAATTGCCCATTTTAAATCAGGATATGGTGTCACATCGGAGGACATGGTTTTCATGGTATTTATTAACATTTGTGTGCTTTTCTTTTTAATTTATAAAAATTGTAATTTATTGAACCATGCTTCAGACAGTCACACCATAGGACAATTTTGGGATTTGGCTCAAAACATCTAAACAAACAAAGCAGTTTTTATATCAACAGGTCCATGTAAGACAATTAAATGTTTAACCATTTACTACATTTTAAATGACTATACTAATTATATAAATTTTTATCTTGTGTAACAGTAAAAAAAACCATGTCACCTCAACAACCCAAATATAAAAAGTTGTATGTCCTGGCGCTCGGGCTGTATTTTATGCTTTTCAACCAAAGACACCCTCAATATGTTGGATATGTCACTAACTGGAGTGCTAAAATGGCATCAAAGGATCATATAGTCTTGTATAATGGCTCATTTAGAGTCGGAGTGACTGTCAGACACGGCCGGAAATGTGTTTTGATTGAGTAACTCTTAAATCTTTGCTGACTAGACCTGTAAACTGTTTCTGACGGATTTGGTGAACTGGTTCAAAATTTGATTTCGATCGTGAATTGGACATACATAACCTTTCACATTTCTAATTAAATTTATTGTGCGATTTTGAAAAATAATATTATGTATACATGTAATAAGGAGAGAAAAAACCTGTAAAAAGGCAAAAAATGTTTGCAAATCAATTTAAAGACACAACTATGGGCCGTTAACTTGTCACTTTTATGAATTTGTGATGGCACAGCAGAAAATATTAATAATTATAACTAGTCCCAGGCCATCCTTATTGTCAAGCAGGTGATTTCCGAGAACTACTCATGGTATTTACTTTACGCAGAGAGTTGGTCTCTCTCTGGGCATCGGGAAAAACAGGTTTTGCTACATTGTATCAGCAGAAAATAAGGTAAAGCAGGCCTATAAATCTGAGCTAAATATGTTTGTATTATGATTCTGCCACTTACCTGATTGGCAGATGCTTCAGGTTGTTTGCTGCTTTCAGCAATATTGTCACGGCTTAATAAAACACGGAGCTCCTCTCGTCCATGTATCTTGATGACATGATCCCGGCTTAGTACTCTTTCCTGGGCTTTGAATACAAAAATGCACGTTTATAAGTATAAAAACTATAAGAAGTCATAATTTTAAATGGAATATTATTATTAAAGTTGTTTTGACAAGCTTAAGTGAGATAAAAGTATAACACAGATTGAAACAAGGTGCAAAAATGGCAATTCAAAAAACACTTACCTTCTTTGTTTATAAAACTTATCTTGTAAGTATTGTCACCCACTTTGCTGATTTCACATTGTTCTCCTCCTGATTTTCTTCTTATGCTAAAGTATTTACGTATTTGTTCAACTTTCACATCAGAGAGATCATTTGCCTCAAAAAACACAGAGTGCTCATTGCTCTCCATCTCTAATCGGTTGTTGTGTTGGGCTTTGACGTGAATATTAGTGCTCTGAGATGCTTTCACTTTTGCTTTAGCTCATATTTCAGACAGTGGTTTCCATGGCCACTCCTCCAGCTTCCTCTTTAAGCTTGTATGTGGCACAAAAACATATTATAGTCTATACCCCCCCCCCCTTTTTTTTTCTCTCTTAATAAAAATCCAATTACTGTTAGAATGTTTTTAAAAAAAAATAAATAAATAAAACATGTCCGCTTTCAGTTATGGCTCATACAAATTCTCCAACAACAAATATGATGAATTTTGAAATAGTTTCACAATATTTCCATCAAGTATGCATGCATGTGTGCTACGTTTATTCATTCACTGTTTTGCTAATTACTTGCATTATATTTTGGATTTACACCAGTGAATCATAACATTATGACCACCTTCCTAATATTGTGTTGGTCCCCAGCCCATGTTACTCAATAGGTTACCGATTAACTGAAGATTACAATATGACGGAAGATGCAATTAATGGGGAGAGTGATTTAAGGGATGTTCGAGGACTTCTTGGAAGGTTTGTCATGCTACAGCAATCTGAAACAGAGAAAAAACCAACAACAACAAAGAACTGCAGCTGCACAGAACATGTGAGGAGGGTTGGTGGCACGTTTGGCTTAGCTGAAGGGGAAGTGATAGTGCCAACATTGCACAAATGCCTCCTATATCTCATCCAAAAGAACATCAAATAGTTTGGTCATGATAGCAAAGAGCTAAAGGGAACTTGGGAACTGAGAGGTTTGAAGTATCATTGTAACAAGTTCATAGGTAAGGAAGGAAGAGGACAAGGGGGTCGGCTGGACTGCTGATGTCTCTTTTATTCGTAAACAACTCAAATACAGCTTGCACACTACAAGCGGGGGGGGGGGGGGGGTGAACGTCAGCAGTCCGTTTTATACTCTCTCCGCGCCCATTACTGAAACGAGATACAGGTGTTAACAATCTGCGTCCAACCCGCTCACTAACTGCTCGTCCCGCGGCTCTCTCTCCCGCTGCAGACCTCGCTGAACCACGCCCCCCTTGCCACAATCATATTCCAAGATTTTATTTTTATTTTAATTCTGGAGTAATAAATCAGTTGCCTTCAGACTTGGGAATTGGTATCTCCATGGAAGATGCCACAATTGCTGCCACTTCCAGCATCCCGAATAGGCCACCTGTGGCTGGCGGAATTGGAGGCGATGGATCCCAGGGTTCAGATGGAGAACTAATGAAGCAGAGTGATGTCGTTGGCATCAGAGGCCTAGACAACATCGCAGCAAGGGACAAGGGAACTCTGTTGAGACTGAAGGCCGAGGGGGTCAGGTGGAGCCAAAGATGGGAGGAGCTAGGGTGACGGTCCAAGACGGAACAAGGCGGAGGCGAAGCCACAGGATACACTTACTCAGACGATGATGGAGGTTGCTTAACCTGAGGCTCAACATCACGGCCTGGCAAATCTGGAGATGGTGTAGGGCTGCAAACCTCCAGCACAGGCAGGGCGGGAGGACTGACTGAGAAGGTAGGTGACGGAGGGTGATGGAGAACAGTTAAAGGTAATGTATAGTCTCTGTGCTGTTTAGAAACAGTGATGAGGGTTATGAGGAAACTGCTAAATCACAGTCCAAACTGTCTATTGTGCTATCTAAAAACAGGTGAAGAATGAGAATTGGGGGGGGGGGGGGGTAGGGTGGACGATGATACCTCTGTATGAAAATCCATCAACCAGTCCTCAGTTACTATTTCCACCAGTATAGCCTTAGCCACCGATGTCGTAGGCTCGCACTCCTGGGTAAGACTCATTTGAGGGCTCTTCTTTCAGGGTGAGGGTCAACACTGTCTATGTATCCTCTGGCTCTGGTACCCATTTTCCACCAAGGCAGTCCTTGTGCTATTTCGAAGCCAGAGCCTAGTTTCAAATCGGTTCTTTGTCTTTCCACACCCAAAGCACCAGCTCCGAACCAGAATAAATGTTTCTTAAGTAGCACCAGAACCGTTTGAGTCAGGGGCTGGAGGCGGGGTTCCCGTGACCGACCGTGACCAGCAAGACGAGCACAAACTTGTCACTCCCATTTTTAAAATAGCAGCTAATCAAGCTAACATCTGTTCGATCTCCGTCAGATCTCCGATTAACATCTGTAATCTCCGTCTATACAAATCATGGTGAGATGCACGAATGCGTTGGATTCGCAACGTTTTGATGCCAATGTATGATCAGCCATGAGCCATTGTTGATGAAAGGCTAATTTGAGATGCATCGGCGCACACTGTGCACACCCGATCGCCGTATGAGATCAAAGTAATGTTACAGCGAGAGAGAACGACTCCTTATGCTTTTAAATCACACACGCTGTATTTTGATATCATACGCGGATCGGTCCGCGCAGCGCCGATGCATCTCGAATAAGCTTGGTGTGTTTGTATTTCCCGCTACTGCGCTATCGTTGCTGGTAAAAAAAAAGAGACATATACAGTGATGTAAGACCTGGCTCTGTGGTGGCTCTCTAGCATGTGGAAAGCAAAACTGGTTCTTAAAGGCTCATCAGTCGAACCAACTTAGAACTGACACTAGCATTGGCTCTAAACTAGCACCCGATTCATTCTGGTGGAAAAGAGGTATGGCGGACACGTTGCGGCATGTGGTAGCTCTCCATCTGCAGGGAGCTCACAAAATTTCTCTGTTGTTGCAGGTGGTGAAACAGGTTCTGAGTCCAGCTGTGTTCTGGACCCGGGACAGATGCTCTCCAGACACTGGATGATGGCTTCTCTCCAATTTAACCCAGCGATGTTTGGGAATATATCAGGCGGTGATAATTGACCCCGATCAAGAACAAAGACTTAATGGTCTCATTGTTGTAGGGGCAGTGATGTTCTTACAAGACGAAAGAACTGGTTGGTGAACAAAAAAGTCTAGGCTCATTTGAGCCACCACAGCAACTTCTCTGTTTAGTTCATTTTGGGTCTGGTTTTCTGGTTCCAATGATGTTTAATAATATTCCTCAAAGTAGTATAACTGTCATGAAGGTAAGAGGATCAAACAGCAGATGCGGAGAAATAATGTCACTAATAGAAATCGGGCTTGCCAGAGAGTTCAATACAAAACAGAAAAAGTTCTTAAAGAAACTCAGAGCAACAGTTGTAGAATAAAGTTCAAAGTCAGGTCTCTGCTTGTAGACAGCACAACCGCAAAAGAAATGAGCAATGTCTAAAAGCTGATATGTGACAAGGTGTACAGAAAACAAGCTAAAAAACCCAGAACCAAAACCCAGTTCTTATAAGCTGTTGACCCCCCAAAAACAGTGTTTAAAGACATAAAAGTGCATACATGCAATAGAGACAGAGCGCGACATGTTATATTACACTGAGAACTACGCCCACTGGAGGGGAAAGTAATCAGCGACAGCGACATTAAATATAATATATAAAACTGCTATTTGCATTTTACAAAATGTTTACTGCACAAGTAGGCATACAGAGTGTCATGATCCCAAAATTTACTCATTATTCTCGCTGAAGCTACACGTCTTATTGTCTGTATCCACTTGTTGTTATATAAATATAAAACAATATAAATATTGTTACCCAAGAATCATAATATCTCAAAATAGCATAGGAAAACAAGGGGAAATATGCGTGTAAGTGCCTTTTTTTCCTTTCAGGGAAAATTTTATGAGATTTTAATGTTAAAGGCCTGAAAACAACCTAAATATAAAGCTAAATGTCTGATCATGTTTTGATTCAAATTTGAGGGTGATTCTCTCAAAAATGTAGCTTCTGTAAGCTTTTATGTCAAAAAAAGACTGGGCGTCCTTTCAAAAAGGCCAATTAAATTAGAACAATTGTGATTGTAAAGAGTACTTTTTTATTCAAAATAATTTAGCAATAAACTGCTAATTATAATGCATTTACAGTCCCTGAAAAATTAAAGCAACTATTTACAGAATTTACAAGTGTAAAAAACGTATTTAGTTGATAAAAACAGTCTGTCATAAAGTCTGCGTGCTACTATTAAGTTTGTGCGCTAAAAACTGGCAGGCTGAGCTGGTGCTATGGAGACAGTAAGCATGAAGTTTATTCATTCAATGCTTACAACATAGCTTACAAACACTGCGCAAATTTTTTTTATTTGCAATTATTTATTGCAAAAACTGACCAAAACAGTATAGAAGTATTAACTCATGTTGCATTCCAAGTCTTCTGAAGTCATACGATATCTTCATGTGAAGAACAGACTTGATCTTGATGTTTTAATCGCTGAACGAACTCATTCATATCTCATTCAAATAAGTCAAAAGACTCTTGAGCATGACACAATCAGTCACAAGACACAGGAGAGCCAATGACAATTCACAATCAATGCTGACGTAATGACGCAATTGGTCACAAGACATATGAGAGCCAATGCAATTTCACTATGAAATCTGACAAAATGGGCGGCAATATTTGAAATTTGATGTGTTCATGATCTTCGGCGGATGGAGATGCCTATCGCTTTTGGGGATTTTCTTCATACAAATCAATCGTTTGGCCTCGGAAAACTTGGATTATTTAACTTTTTGAATAACTCGTGGATGCAGACGTATGTTATATCCTGTGTTTTATATCATATTCACACAAATTGGTAGGTTTAGGGATGGGGTGGGGTTGGGTTACATGTTAAAACGTGTCTAAATAGCGTAAATAAAATAAATGTAAATGAAATTATGCTTGATGATTAAATTAAGAATCACACTCCAACATGTCATAATGGCAAAATTATAAACCAACAAATAATTTCAATTAAAAAAAAATCACCGTTGCGATAATATTCCCATACCCAGTGCGTCTGTGTATGACACCAAAGTTTCTTATTGAAATGAATGGAGCACCCAGCGTGTCGAAAAATGATGCCAAGGGGTACCTTTAGCGTCTTCATTGTGACGCAGAAGGCACTTGACCATGCTTCGGATTTTGACGCCTTGGGAGTGAGAATGGGTTGGACTTTCATGAGGGTTACTTGAAAGCCAAGGCTTCACTAACGGAATATTTTGGAAACAAACTCAAAATATCTTCAGCATATATGGACAAAGTGCTCTCTTGAAAGTGCATAAAATCTGAGGATACAAATGCTTTACAAGATTATAATCTTTTTCTTAGAGCTTAGTGTATACAGCAGCCATATCACCCTGCAGCCTAAGACTCGTTTCCCACTGAAGCTAAGCAGGGTTGAGGCCAGCAGGGGCTGCTCACCCAGTGGTCTGTGTGGGTCCTAATGCCCTAGTATAGTGACGGGACACTATACTGTAACAAGCACCGTCCTTCAGAAGACATTAAACCGAGGTCCTGCCTCTCTGTGGACATTAAAAATCTTAGGATGTCATTTGGAAAAGAGTAGGGGTCTAACCCTGGCAGTCAAATTTGCCCATTGGTCTCTGCCCATCATGGCCTCCTAATAATCCTCATATACTGATTGGCTTCATCACTCTGTCTCCTCTCCACCAATAAGCTGGTGAGTGGTGGGCATTCTGCAAAATATGGCTGCTGTCACATCATCCAGGTGGTTCTGCACATTGGTTGAGGTGGTTAAGGAGATTCCCTCCTTCTATATGTAAAATTATTATTATTATGCCATGGAGGATGGTCGTTATATAAAAGAGTTAAACTTGGCTAACATCATGCAAATTATTCTTTCAAAGTTGTCTTATAAGCTCCGAGACAATTGGAGAGCAGTGGTGTGTGATTTGCAGGAAAAACACAATGAACCATCAGCATTTAAAGTGTATTTTTTTAGGGAAGCAGGTAAAAATTGCTACAGATCCTTTATTTGGAAACATATTAAAGGCTCCTTATTGTGGAGGTTGAAGCATGCTTTGTTCTAAGACTAAGGGAAGTAGTTTTGCTACCACTGTAACTGTAAAATGTATGGAAGACATTAGAAAAACTATTAAAGTATGTGTATCATTTGTTGCGGCGAAGAAATTTTTTTTAATCCTGTATTGTACTTGCAAAAAATCCATAAAGAAAAGGTGGATTTTCTGAAGAAGAAAGGAATCTGTTTCAGCTGTCTATGTACTGACCAAATTAGCAGAGATTGTAAGAAGTGTAAGAAAAAAATATTTGAAGTGTAATTGTATTATTTAGTTTGCCTCACGTCCATTAGAAAACACAGAGGGGCGGCTATACTGGGACCGGTCACCAGGGGGGCGATCGAGGAGCGAAAGCTTCAGTATCTGAGAGGGAGACTGCAGGCTTGATTCTGACATGTGTGCCATTGTAACAGAGGCCAGCTGGTAGTAGTTGCTGTGCGAGTAAACCTCACTCCTCTGACCTCAAGAGACGCTCTAGCGGCTGACGCTAGAGGTTGCAGCCTTTAGCCTCCTTGTTAGAGTGTCCGACTCTCATGCCGGCGGACCTGGGTTTGAGTCCCGGTCCGAGCAGTAGGGGTTATATTGGTGCCGTGACCCGGATGGGAGTGAGGTTTAAGGGGGTGAGTGTAACAGAGGCCAGCTGGTAGTAGTTGCTGTGCGAGTAAACCTCACTCCTCTGACCTCAAGAGACGCTCTAGCGACTGACGCTAGAGGTTGCAGCCTTTAGCCTCCTTGTTAGAGTGTCCGACTCTCATGCCGGCGGACCCGGGTTCGAGTCCTGGTCCGAACAGTAGGGGTTACACCATCAATTACACCACTTATTCGAGGAAACCCCGCTTTCCGAAAAAAAAGAGGTTTGAATGGCATCCAGTTCAACACGCGATGGAAATGTCACAGTTTGGCTTAAATGACGGCAGAGAGCCCCTGCAACCCGTGAATAACTCTACTAACTGACGATTTATGAACATGGAAAACATCTCCCACTACAGACTGGAAACTCCCAGTTGCAAAGAACCGAAGTGCTATAAGAACTGTAACACAGAGGGTAGTGAGTGGATGCGCTGGGTAACATGATCAAGATCGCCTTCCAGTTTGTTAGCGATCTCATATATCCCGCGGTGATCAAATCTATATTCGCGAAGCAGTTTTTCATCGCTAAGATGGTCCAGAGGATTCTCCCTATCGCATAAAATTTGCCTTGGCACATTTACATTTTCAACAGGATCAATAAACTCAGCCATTTTCTTCTCATTAATGTTCGTCAATCTTAAGGTAAAGTTTTCCTAACCTTAAACTATACTTAGGAAAATGACAGTTAAGGGGCTTTATGCAACACTTAACGGTTTTTAAGGGATTACTTAAGTGAAAAATAGACACTTGAGAATAATTCTAAGGGTTTATGACGTTTCAGTTTACTTAAGGGTGACACTTAAGGGTTATTTTCTGCAAGACCCTTAAGTTTAAGGGAAACCTAAAGGGTGCTCTTAAGGGAAATTTTCACTTAAGGTGTTTTATGCAACCGGGCACTGGACCTCAGACTGGGGCGAAGGTTAATTTTCAGACAGGACAATGACCCTCAGCTCACAGCCAAGATGTGTCCTGAGTTTTGCTGACCGGATACGGCGAATGTTTAATCTATCAACGAGCTCTGCTTCACCTTCATTGCTCTGGTTGGTGTAGCGCTATCCTATCGCGTGCAGAGGGAGTTTGAAAGACAACCGTTTATCCGCCCCTCGGATTGAGCTGTCAATGGTGAGTTTCCAGACCAAACATCTTGATGTGGATCTGGCTTGTCAGGCTAGCTCGAAGGAGGAGGAGTGAGGAATCTGGACAGATGCTGGCGTCTTATTTGAAGAAGCAACAATGATGAGCGTTTTGACTGGTAGTGTACATCATGTGTCTGCATTTGAAGAGTTGCTTTGGTAAGTTTTCATACTCACATGATCTTCTCCTTTTTGCATTGTGGTCGAGGAGAAAACACCGTCAACAAAATAATTTTTTTAATAGGAATCGGTGGATTTGAATGGATTTTAGTGCACTGGCAGCGCAGAAAGAAGTGCGGACCTCCACCAGCTGTGACAGAGAGAGAGAGAATTGGTGTAAGATGCAGCATGAAATATCTGCAAATGATTTGATTTAAAACGCATATAAATGTTATTCTGCTTACCTTTCTGGAGCCGTGCTGTTGTGGACAGCAGTGCAGTTGAGCAGATCAGAAACATGAAGGCTGCGACGGTGAACTTCATTCTGAGACAGTTTTGTGCTGAGCAATGTCAGTGAGTGAGTCGAGTGAGCGTCTGCTGTAGTCTAACACAGGCCAACACTCTCGCTTTTAAAGAGGGAAACTCCCACACTATATGCCACGGCTATTTTTTCATTTTGGTTTTAAATTTGTCTGAAGTAAATGGATTACTTGTCAACTTTTGAAATTTGTGTTAGGTCAGGCAAAACTGGCCATTTACATAAGCAGGAAAAATAAGGTTGAAAGATTTTCAGGTGAAGATGTAGCAATACTGTTTTTAAATTTGGTGAAATCACTTGTGTTGATAGAGTTTCTTTTTTTATAAGTCTACTAAGGATCAATTAACATTTGGAATGAAAGGGTGCAGTAATGGAACATTATTATTTTTTACAGTTAGTGTAATTTATTATTTATGATTTATCTACATGTGGTAATGATTTACGTGGTACTTAAGTGATATAAGGTAATTTTGTAACTTGTTAAATGTACAGTGAAGTGTTTTTTGTAGTAATTAAAAGCTTTTTCAAAATTCTTTCTCCCAAAATCACATACACATATCCACAGCGTGTGAATGTCATTTTAAATCTATTGAAAGTATTCAGTGTTTTTTTATATAAATGTTTTTGACATTTTGTTATGTTACAGCCTATTTCAAACTGGGTTAAATTCACTTTTTCCCCTCAATTCTACAAACAATTTCCATAATGACAACGTGAAACAAGTTTGTTTTTTAATCTTTGCAAGTTTATAAAATAATACTAATAAATAATTATTATTAAATATTAATAACATTATTAAATTATAGTATTCACAGCCTTTGCCATGACACTCAAAATTGAGCGCAGGTGCTCCTGTTTCCACTGATCATCCTTGAGATGTTTCTACAAATAAATTGGAGACCACCAGTAGTAAATTCAGTTGATTGGACATGGTTTTGTCATATTACCCACAGTTAACAGTGCATGTCAGAGCACAAACCAAGCCATGAACTCCAAGGAATTGTCTGTAGACCTCAGAGACAGGGTTATATCGAGGCACAGATCTGGGGAAGGGAACAGAAAAATTTCTGCAGCATTGAAGGTCCCAATGGGCACAGTGGCCTCCATCATCCGTAAATGAAATAAGCTTGGAACCACCAGGACTCTTCCTACAGCTGGCCGTCCAGCCAAAATGAGTGATCAAGGGTAGAAGGGCCTTAGTCAGGGAGATGACCAAGAACCCGATGGTCACTCTGACAGAGCTTCAGCTTTTCTCTGTGGAGAAAGAATAACCTTCCAGAAGAACAACCATCTCAGGCCTGTATGGTAGAGTGGCCAGATGCCACGTGACAGGAATTTGCCAAAAGACACCTGAATGACTCTCAGACCATGAGAAACAAAATACTCTGGCCTGATGAAAGAAAAGATTGGACTGTTTGGCCTGAAAAATGAGGCACTGATCACCTAGCCAATACCATCCCTAAAGTGAAGGGGCGGCAGCATCATGCTGTGGGGATGTTTTTCAGTGGCAGGAACTGGGAGATTAGTCAGGATCGCGGGAAAGATGAATGCTGCAAAGTACAGAGACATCCTTGATGAAAACCTGCTTCAGAGTGCTCTGGACCAAGATAACAAAGGAGTGGCTACGGAACAACTCTGTGAATGTCTTTGAGTGGCCCAGCCAGAGCCCAGACTTGAACCCGATTGACAATCTCTGGAGAGACCCGAAAATGGCTGTGCACTGACTCTCCCGATTCAAACTGAAAGATTTTTTAGAGGTCCTGCAAAGAAAAATGGGAGAAACTGCCCCAAAATAGGTGTGCCAAGCTTTTAGCATCACACTCAAAAAGACTTGAGGCTGTATTTGGTGCCAAAGGTGCTTTAACAAAGTATTGAGCAAAGGCTGTGAATACGTATGTATATATGTACATACGTATTCAAAGGTGCTTTAACAAAGTATTCAGCAAAGGCTGTGAATACGTATATACATATGTACATAATGTGTATAATGAATTTAATCCATTTTGGAATAAGGGTGTAACATAACAAATTGTGGAAAAAGTAAAGCTCTGTGAATTGTTTCCAGATGCACTTGTATGCAACAACACACTTTAACAGAAAAAAAAAATAAGAGAAAAAAAATTAATTGAACCCAAATGCTACACAATAACAAATTAATATGTCTGTGCTGTTGCATGTATCAAAAAATGAGCTTATTGTAAATCCAAGTTTATATTTTGCAACTGCAACGATAAAAAAAATGATGGTAGCTATACAATAAGATAATTTATCAACAATGTTAATCTCAACATTTACTAATGCATTTTTTAAAGATCAGAAGTCATGAGATTAGAGTTATTTATTTTATTTAATTCATAAGTTATGAATTAAAGTTAATAAATGCTATAAAAATATATTGCTAATTGTTAGTTAATGCCAAAATGATATAGATCTGCAGTATTGCAAGCGTGAAAACTGTCTAAACAACAAGAAATTGTTGCAAACAAGAAATGAATCACTGTGTAGCCTACAATAATTAAGAGTGAAGTGTTTAATACATTGACGACAGTGATGATTAATGATATTTTATTAACAAAGAGGTCATATACATGACATTATAATGATAACACTATTGTAATAAAGCAGTAGTTGTTGTGGGAAGAGCGCGTCTACAGCTTACACATTATGATTAGTTCAAGCTAATATAAATCGTAATATTAAGTTAGTTAGTATAAATATCTGATTAATCTCATAGTGATGTGTTTCATTGAGGTAAATAATCTGCAGCATCTTTAGCTTCAGCACGTGTGCTCAAAAAGTAACAGAAAAACATAACTAGGATTGGGGCTGTCATATTCATAACATTATAATTATATACACTATTACAATAAAACCTTGTGAATTTTTTGGGATTAGTTGCCGTGTTTCAGCATGTTGTTACAGGAAAAATGCATCCAGAACATGCTCTTCAGTTTATCCGTGAAGTAATATTCAAGATGTTTACTATTACTGTAATATTAAAAATGTTTCATGTTTTTTCGTGCAGATGCTATTTATTTTATTTATCCATGGCAGCCTATGTCGTTTTTTGCATTTAGGTATTTAATTTTATTGTATTGAATTATATTTTAAGGCAAAATATTTTTTGGTAAAACTCTCTCCAGTATATGGCGATGGATTATGTACAAGATATTGCCATCTTATTCTTGGGGGCGATTCTTTTGTATAAATATCAATATATATTTACAGGGAAAGGCAAACCAATTATTATTGTTGTATTGTTTTTCAGTATACAAATACCTACAAAAAAATTCAATTAAGATGCATTTACTTAAGAAGCACAGTACTCACTGTTCCTGTTTAGAAGACTTTTATAGCTTTAATAAGGATTACTCTATATTTATACATTGAATAAATATTTATACATAAGCAAGAGAGGGAGGCTGCTGCTCTTCTGAAACCCCCGGAACCTCCTAATAACTGGATAAAGCTAACAATAGGTCTACAAACACCAAATAGATTAAAAATACAGGGAGTGCAGAATTATTAGGCAAATGAGTATTTTGACCACATCATCCTCGTTATGCATGTTGTCTTACTCCAAGCTGTATAGGCTGGAAAGCCTACTACCAATTAAGCACATTAGGTGATGTGCATCTCTGTAATGAGAAGGGGTGTGGTCTAATGACATCAACACCCTATATCAGGTGTGCATAATTATTAGGCACCTTCCTTTCCTTTGGCAAAATGGGTCAAAAGAAGGACTTGGCAGGCTCAGAAAAGTCAAAAATAGTGAGATATATTGCAGAGGGATGCAGCAGTCTTATAATAGCCAGGCTTCTGAAGCGTGATCATCGAACAGTCAAGCGTTTCATTCAAAATAGTCAACAGGGTCGCGTGTCAAGAAGCTTGTGGAAAAACCAAGGCGCAAAATAACTGCCCGTGAACTGAGAAAAGTCAAGCGTGCAGCTGCCAAGATGCCACTTGCCACCAGTTTGGCCATATTTCAGAGCTGCAACATCACTGGAGTGCCCAAAAGCACAAGGTGTGCAATACTCAGAGACAAGAAAGGCAGAAAATCGACCACCACTGAACAAGACACACAAGCTGAAACGTCAAGAATGGACCAAGAAATATCTCAAGACTGATTTTTCTAAGGTTTTATGGACTGATGAAATGAGAGTGAGTCTTGATGGGCCAGATGGATGGGCCCGTGGCTGGATTGGTAAAGGGCAGAGAGCTCCAGTCCGACTCAGACGCCAGCAAGGTGGAGGTGGAGTACTGGTTTGGGCTGGTATCATCAAAGATGAGCTTGTGGGGCCTTTTCGGGTTGAGGATGGAGTCAAGCTCAACTCCCAGTCCTACTGCCGGTTTCTGGAAGACACCTTCTTCAAGCAGTGGTACATGAAGAAGTCTGCATCCTTCAAGAAAAACATGATTTTCATGCAGGACAATGCTCCATCACACGCGTCCAAGTACTCCACAGCGTGGCTGGCAAGAAAGGGTATAAAAGAAGAAAATCTAATGATATGGCCTCCTTGTTCACCTGATCTGAACCCCATTGAGAACCTGTGGTCCATCATCAAATGTGCGATTTACAAGGAGGGAAAACAGTACACCTCTCTGAACAGTGTCTGGGAGGCTGTGGTTGCTGCTGCACGCAATGTTGATGGTGAACAGATCAAAACACTGACAGAATCCATGGATGGCAGGCTTTTGAGTGTCCTTGCAAAGAAAGGTGGCTATATTGGTCACTGATTTGTTTTTGTTTGGTTTTTGAATGTCAGAAATGTATATTTGTGAATGTTGAGATGTTATATGGGATTCACTGGTAAAAAGAAATAATTGAAATGGGTATAAATTTGTTTTTTGTTAAGTTGCCTAATAATTATGCACAGTAATAGTCACCTGCACACACAGATATCCCACTAAAATAGCTAAAACTAAAAACTAAAACTTCCAAAAATATTCAGCTTTGATATTAATGAGTTTTTTGTGTTCATTGAGAACATGGTTGTTGCTCAATAATAAAATGAATCCTCAAAAATACAACTTGCCTAATAATTCTGCACTCCCTGTATGACAAACACTCAGAGAAGCGGCTTCCTGAAAACAAAGAAGCTGATGACTGTAAAATGGAGATGCTACTCTACATCACCTGACCTGATGATGGTACCATTATTGCTTTGGCCCTTTTTAGCAGATAACATTATTTTTTTAATTTCTAACTGTTGTCCTTCTCTGGAAAAGATATACAGTTGTGGTCAAATTTGTTGGTACCCCTGCTGTAAAAAAATAATCTGCATTGTTTATCCTTTTGATCTTTTATTTAAAAAACAAATCACCAAAATCCAACTTTCATTTAAGTAAAATAATTGACAATGGGGGGTAAATCACATTATGAAATAAATGCTTTTCTCCAAAACACATTGGCCACAATTATTGGTACCCCTAGGATGTCAAATGAGTAAAATATCTCTGAAGTATATTTACATTAATATTTACATTTTTAGCACGCCAAGGTGACAAGGAAAAGGAAATTGTCCAGCTATGATGTCTTGTTTCACAGGAGTATAAATATAAGGAGGCATAAAAGCCAAATTCCCTTCATCATTTACAATGAGTGAAACCAAAAAATATAGTTCTGATGTGCAGCAAAAGATTGTTGAGCTTCACAAAATAGAAAGAGGCTGTAGGAAAATAGCTAAAAGCATTGAAAATCCCCATTTCCACCATCAGGGCAATAATTAAGGAGCTCCATTTAACTAAAGATGAGACGAATCTGCCTGGAAGAGGGCGCGTGTGTATATCGTCCTAATGTACGTTGAGGAGGAACGTTTGAGTGGACAAAGATTCTCCAAGGATCACAGATGTAGAATCGCAGAGATTAGTTGAGTCTTGAGGTCAGAAAACCTAAAAATAAAAATAAAAATTCAAACAACCCCTACATCACCACATGTTGTTTGGGAGGGATTCAAGAAAAATCTCCTTGCTCATCCATAAACAAACTCCAGCACAATCAGTTGTCAGACACGACTGGAAAGTCAGAAGGGACTGGGTTCTGTGGTCAGGATGAATCCAGGATGGATTTTAGCAAATACCAAAAGATAAAAAATCAAAACCTGATGGATTCTGCTAGAAATCTTATAATGGGCTGTGGTTGGATCTCCCAGCAGGACAACGATCCAAAACAAACAAAATCAACACACAAATGTGTCACTGAGCACAAAATGAAGCTTCTGCCATGACCGTCCCAGTTTTCTGACCTGAACCCAACAGAAGATGTGTGGCTGAACTGAAGAGAAGAAGCACCAGCATGGATCTGGGAATCTGAAGGATCTGGAGAGGTTCTGTTTGGAGGAATGGTCTCTGATCTCTATTCAGGTGTTCTTCAAACTCATCAGGCATTACAGAAGAAGACTCAGAGCTGTTATCTGGGGAAAAGGAGGTTGCAAAAGTATTTAATAAAACCCTTACTTTAATGGAAGGGTTCGATTTTTGTGATTTTTTTAAATAAAAGATTAAAAGGATAAACAATGCAGATTTATTTTTTACAACCATATTTGATCATATTTACCAGGGGTACGAACAATCTTGACTACGCCTGTAGCTATGCAAAAAAAAAAAGACAAGAAAAAGAAAATAGAAAAGAAAAAAGAGCGGTGTATTCTTATGACTCCAAGCTTAACTATATATAAACATCATACCAAAAACATAAAACAGCCTCCTGCAGATCATTATGAATAAGCATGAGGTACAGTATAAGAACTTACCATAAAGGAGAAGGCTCTGTCGTTCCTAATGTTGATCCCTAAATAAAGGGGTAGAAATAGTTTGTGAAAAACAGCCTCTAATGTGACATGTCCTGCATTATTTTCCTTAATTAATTCATAAACAAGTGAGTCTTTATATTTACCCGAACTTTACACCACACAAGGAAAGGTCAATAAGTCTCTTAAAATATCAGATAAGATGTAGAGAATATAATTTCAATTCATGCAAATTTTTAAAAACCATTTTTTATTTTTTGATGGTCCAGTATGGGGTGCTGGTTTGCTGGTCAAGTATTGGCTGCTGGTTTGCTGGTCCAGTATGGGATGCTGGTTTGCTGGTCCGGTATGGGGTGCTGGTTTGCTGGTCCAGTATGGGGTGCTAGTTTGCTGGTCCAGTAGGGGGTGCTAGTTTGCTGGTCCAGTATGGGGTGCTGGTTTGCTGGTCCAGTATGGGGTGCTGGTTTGCTGGTCCAGTATGGGGTGCTGGTTTGCTGGTCCAGTAGGGGGTGCTGGTTTGCTGGTCCAGTAGGGGGTGCTGGTTTGCTGGTCCAGTAGGGGGTGCTGGTTTGCTGGTCCAGTATGGGGTGCTGGTTTGCTGGTCCAGTATGGGGTGCTGGTTTGCTGGTCCAGTAGGGGGTGCTGGTTTGCTGGTCCAGTATGGGGTGCTGGTTTGCTGGTCCAGTATGGGCTGCTGGTTTGCTGGTCCAGTATGGGGTGCTGGTTTGCTGGTCCAGTATGGGCTGCTGGTTTGCTGGTCCAGTATGGGGTGCTGGTTTGCTGGTCCAGTATGGGGTGCTGGTTTGCTGGTCCAGTATGGGGTGCTGGTTTGCCTTTTTCATGCCTGAGTAAGAATACAAATTGTTTAAAAAGTCTGTGTGTGTGTGTGTGTGTGTATGTGGTATATGTTAGGCTGATGGTGTCAGACTGTCCAATAATCATTAAGTTGTTATTCTCCACGTCATCAATCTGAAATAAAAACAGAAATCATGTTTAGTGTCTAAATACATGATACTGCATAGAAAATAAATGTGCAACAATGAGAAGCAACATTCTTAAAAAATTGAGATTTAAGAACAAGTTTAAGTTAAAAATGGGGTGCTGGTTTGCTGGTCCAGTATGGGGTGCTGGTTTGCTGGTCCAGTATGGGGTGCTGGTTTGCTGGTCCAGTATGTGGTGCTGGTGTGTGTATGTGTATGTGTGTGTGCTGTATGTTAGGCTGTTAGTGCCAGACCCATAATTCTTAAGTTGTTATTCTTCACATCTGAAATAAAAACAGAAATCAGGTTAATTGTCTAAATACATTACAAAAACTGCATAAAAACAAATGTGCAATAAAGAGAGGTAATATTCTTACATTTGGACAGTTAAGAACATAGTTCAAAATATTTTAGGAGGTGTACATATTCGGCACTACTTGTCATCTGTATCATGATTGACTCGATGACAGTTGCAGCCCATAAAAAAGCTAAGTCTGATAAGTAAACCGAATCAAAAAGACTTCAAAGCTTGTAATTAATACCTTAAACCAGTTGTGGAGATTGACATTGTCCAGTTTAATCCGCTTCTCTGGGTCGAGCTTCAGACAACAGCAAATAAAATCGCAGCATTCTGTGGAGAAAGATGTCTGATTATTACCTTAAACTTCACAAACACCACTAGGCTCACATGTTCATTTTTTCTGCATCTAGAAGGTTTCCGAATTCAGATTGTCCTCTGCTCAAATTAAGATCTCACCTTGTGACAAGCCATCTCTGCTCCACGTGTTTTCTTTGAGGAGCTTCTCCATGTCTCGGCTCTTGGGAAAATGCCCACACAGTATAACAAACAACAGTATGCCGAGTGACCACACTGTTGTTTGTTCCCCGTAGTACCTGCCCTTGATCCAATACTCTGGAGGGAAGAACTCTTCTGTGCCTGGAGAAAAATATTTTATTTGTAAGTTTTTACTAGAATATTTATTACCTTGCAAGAAATTATTTGATGCTAACAACATTTTTAACTTTGAGAAACCATAAATACCAGCAAAGGATGTGTAACCCGCAGAGGTAAGAAATTCGCCGCATCCGAAGTCTATTAATTTGACTTCAAGAGTGTCCGGGTTAATCAGCAGGTTTTCTAGCTTTATATCCCTGTGGAACACTCCAAGCTGGCAGCACGTCTGCACTGCAAATATTGTCTGCCACATGATAATACGGGCTAAATCCTCCTCATCCATGGTGCCCGTGTAGCTCTCTAAGAAGACATCCAAGGACTGACAGGGCATGGGCCGCTCCAGCACCATAATGTAGCAGTCAGCTTCATCCTGCCAGTCCAGAAGCTGGATTATTTGAGGAACCCTGAGCTGATTTGCTCGAATATGTAGAGCAACCTCGAGGGGAACTGGTGTGGAAAAGCGGTCCTAGAAAACACAGATATTATGAGGAGTAGAAGGATTTAAACTTGACACTGGTAGTTTGTCTATTCAAAAACCAGTAAATATGAGATGTATGAAATTAAAAGCAGTAACTGAGTGGAAAAAAAGAGAGAGCACAGAGTACTTACAACACTGACAAATTTTGCATGCTCTTTGGGCGCAAATTTCACTGCCACCTGATGAAAAAAACCCACAGGATTTGCGTTAGAATTCATATGTTCAAAGTTTATATATTTCAGTCATTAAACCTGAATTCATGAAACACGTACAGTTTCATAAATAACACTTTAAACATGAAGAGCAGGTCTGACATGTCAAGTGCACTAAATAGTGAATATAAGACACACTAAGAGTGCTTGGATATGAGAGAGTCAGACAAGTATAATACAACATAAATTAGCTTCTAGATAGATATTGTAAGTAATGAAAATTGATACCTGAAGGTTATCTTTTAAACGAGTCGCTGCATGAACAGCTCCAAAGCCTCCTTGACCCAGTTTGATGCCAATTCCATAGCAGCAGGAATTTATGTCTGTTAAAAGAAAAAAAAGATGAAATGTGAAGCAGTGACACCAGCTACATTATCTAAAACCATATGATACATATATTAATTAAGTTACTAAATAGAATTTTGTGCTTTCATCACTACATAACTATTTAAGAAACTACATTTTTCATGTAGTAGGCATAAAAAAAATAAGTATAAAATATACAACTTCACCCATACATAATAAATGAAATATTTAAAAAACACTTTTCCACCAACCTTAACCAAAGCATGTTTTAACGTCAATTTAAAGTATAAACCATTAAACTGCTGATTAAAGTGTGTGTGTGTTTGTGTGTGTGTTGGGTTATGTTAGGGTTTTGTTAACAAACTGACCCCTAAGGGTTCTCTTTTTATCCAGCGGGCTCAACTGAGGTGCCACAATGTCCTCTAGTGCACTGTAAAAGACGTCGTCGTCACTCGAGTCCTCATCGTCGTGAGGGTCACTAATGATAAGGCCCTCAATTGACTGGTCGTAATGGTCATCTTCAACTTCAGGGTCACTAATGATAAGGCCCTCAATTGACTGGTCGTAATGGTCATCTTCAACTTCAGGGTCACTAATGATAAGGCCCTCAATTGACTGGTCGTAATGGTCATCTTCAACTTCAGGGTCACTAATGATAAGGCCCTCAATTGACTGGTCGTAATGATCATCTTCAACTTCAGAGTCACTAATGATAAGGCCCTCAATTGACTGGTCGTAATGGTCATCTTCAACTTCAGGGTCACTAATGATAAGGCCCTCAATTGACTGGTCGTAATGGTCATCTTCAACTTCAGGGTCACTAATGATAAGGCCCTCAATTGACTGGTCGTAATGGTCATCTTCAACTTCAGAGTCACTAATGATAAGGCCCTCAATTGACTGGTCGTAATGGTCATCTTCAACTTCAGGGTCACTAATGAAAAGGCCCTCAATTGACTGGTCGTAATGGTCATCTTCAACTTCAGAGTCACTAATGATAAGGCCCTCAATTGACTGGTCGTAATGGTCATCTTCAACTTCAGGGTCACCAGTGACTGGTTCTCTCTTTGACTGGTCGTGATCATCAACTTCAGGGTCACCGGTGACTAGTTCTTCCTTTGACTGGTCGTGATCATCGGCTTCAGGGTCACCGGTGACTAGTTCTTCCTTTGACTGGTCGTGATCATCGGCTTCAGGGTCACCGGTGACTAGTTCTTCCTTTGACTGGTCGTGATCATCGACTTCAGGGTCACTGGTGACTAGTTCTTCCTTTGACTGGTTGTGATCATCGACTTCAGGGTCACAGGTAACTAGTTCTTGCTTTGACTGGTCGTGATCATCGACTTCAGGGTCACTGCTGACTAGTTCTTCCTTTGACTGGTCGTGATCATTGACTTCAGGGTCACCGGTGACTAGTTCTTCCTTTGACTGGTCGTGATCATCGACTTCAGGGTCACCGGTGACTAGATCTTCCTTTGACTGGTCTTGATGATCTTGATCATCGATTTCAGGGTCACCAGTGACTGGCTCCTCTGCAGTGCAGCAAACTTCAGGGTCACTGGTGATATCCTGATAAGAAGGCTCACCTAAAGATAGTAATGACATAAATATTACAGTATCAATAAAATTTACTACAACTGTGCTTCTAAAATTTTGACTTTCCTCAAAAAAAAAAACAAATAACAAAAATAAGCATAGAGCCAGTGCAGACTCCAATAAGCAAAAAGAGTTACATATTCTCATAACATGAACTTTATATTAGGTGGCCTTAACTACTATGTACTAACATTTGAATTAATCATTTGATATAATGCACTTATTGTGTACATGTGTGTTTTTACATTGTACTTACATTTTAAAAATACCTGCATGTAATTACATCTGTAATTAATTTCTGTAGTCACATTTGTAATTACACAGTTGACACTTCCCTTACACCTAACCCCCTTAAACTGACCCACATCACCACACCTGACCCTAACTCTACACTCTAAAAACTCCAATTAATAAAATGTTGGAAGAGCAAAAAAATATATGTTGAACTAATTTTCTTACTTGTGCTTAGTTAAGAAGACATATTATATTAAGTCTGCAGAAATATATTTGAAAAACATTAAATGAATTGATATTTTCAAATCCAGTTAACATTTAGAATTGCAAATGTTGACTGGACTAAAAAACGCGAATCCAGTCAACATTTTATAAAAGTAGGCTGTATGGCCAACACAATAGCCTATTTTACACACAATATTTTATTCTGGTAAATAGATTATTGTTTGTGCTGTTGAAATGGGCTGTTGGAAACATTTGATAAAATAGCCTATATCAGAACAATATTTGTGAAATTAGATGTATTTTCGATGTTTTGTTTATGATGGTATCTGCATTATAAAGAGAAGATGGGTCCTACAACACTTACAGATTACATATTTAATATACATATATAATTCATGAACATATGTAGTTAATTGTGGCATTTAATCTGCCTAATTTTAATGAATACGTACAAGAGCTTGTTTGACTACGCGGAAGGATCTGTATTGCTCGTTTTTCGCGGAAGCATCTCTGGGGTACTTGTTTGATTTCGCGGAAGGATACAGATCAAAGGACTTTGCGAGGTTCACCAAATAATGTACGCTATTTAGGGTTACGTGGTTGTGTTGAACGTGATTTTTTTCGTGTTCCAACTTTTGAAATTGTCCCGTAAATTAAGGGAACAACATAACCATGAATCCTATGATAAAATGGCGCTTATTTCATCGTCCTCGCAAGTGGGACGAATTCTAAACTTTAGTTTAGTCACACATGCTAGTAAATTCTTAATATTGATAAAATGTATAAAGAATATAATTGTATTTTATTTTTATTAACTTTTCTCTTTCTTTCTCCAACAGAGTGTGACCAAGATATCCATTGATGCTGACTCGTTGCAAAGTTTCTCATCCAAGCCAGTCTGTCATTTACCCTCATGTTGTTCCAAACCTGTATGAGTTTCTTTGTTCTGCTGAACACAAAATAAGATATTCGTAAGAATGTTTGTAACAAAGCAGATGGAGCAACCATTCACTACCATAGTATTTTCCCCCTACTATGGTAGTGAATGGTTGCTCTATCTGCTTTGTTACAAATATTCTTCCAAATATCTTATTTTGTGTTCAGCAGAACAAATAAAATTATACAGGATTTGAACAACATGAGGGCGAGTAAATGATGACAGAATTTTCATTTTTGGTGAACTATCCCTTTACCAGCTGAAACACTGACACGTAGCAAGAATGCTCCACTGTATCTACTTTGACTGTGTGTGTAGTTTCAAAACTAAAGGTGCATTAAAGACATTATAGAAAAGTGACAAGGGCTTTGGTCATTTTTTTATTATTTAAAGAAATTTGAAATTCATTCTTATGAAAATGTATTGTTTTTATGACAAATGTTATAAATGCAGATGATACAATGTGCTTTAATTTGTTTTTATCCTCACTATAACATGTTGTAACTAGTTCCACCACTGCAATTTCTAGTAACAATTAAAACCATTTAAAAATGAAACCCTTAATTAAAACGTTTTAGTTGAATTAATTATAAAAACAGGTTGAGTAAACATACATTTTAAAGTTGAAGTCAAGTTTGAGCCAATTAAAAAATATTAATTCAGGTAACAATTTCTAGAACGAAATTGAGTGAAGGTAAAACATCTGTGGAACTAGTTACTAAATAATAATTCGTCGAAAGCACTAGAAATTTTTTACAGTGTACCCGTATCCCACCTCATTATCAGCAAATGCTTTGCAATGCAATTTGAACACAGTAAGTACATTGCACTTATTTTTTGATGTATGTACATAGTAACGTTACTTAAGGCCACCTAATGTAAAGTGGGGCCACATGAACATCTCATTTACTTACCATCATCACTCTGGTCCTCGTTTTGGGTGTTGTTGGGTTTCTTCCGTTCTCGTTGGTACAAAGCGTACAGTCCTAGTAAAGTAAAAAGCATTTTTACGCCTTAACTAGGCTAACCGCCGACTGTCACTGCAAGATGTGAAGCGAGGTCAGCGGTTTGTTATTTATCGGTGCTGATTTGAGTCGTGTACAGATAAAAATGTTGTAATATTGGCAAATCTATTGCGTAATAAAACAAAGTATCCAAAAAGCAAGCAAGTTGTTGTGATTAAAGCACGAATCAAGTGAAATACACAAGAAAAACTGAAATGATCATCAACGAACAGCAAGTTGTGAAGATTCAACAGCATAAGCCTTTTTATACCTGATTACTGTGATGTCACATTCTAAATGACGTAACAGAGCCGCCGAGAACTTCCTACGTCATTGCTCTATTCTGCTGTTCGCGGGGCTTCGGCGTCGCCGCTGAACTCGTACTCGTAGCGCGAGTCCATTATTGTACTTAGGAAATGCAGAATACAACAGATTTATTTTAAAAAAAAAATCAGCACACACAATGATTGTTATTTAAGTCATGTACGGGTAGGGCCGTAGAAAGGGTTTCATAATCACAGAGGTCATACATTTGAGCTAGATAGGCTGGTTCGGCCTAAATAAATGTATTAAATTCATTAACAATATGTACACATTCGTTATTAATATTATTCCTAATTTGATGAACATGGCTTTCACATTGTAATTATTACATGAACCACATACTTTCCACTCTGAATAAACAAACAGCACAGTTTACATGCTTCGTTGGATTATTCATTAAAGTGATAACTTAGTTCACCATGAAATGAAAATAAAGTCATGTTTTACTCACCCTGCTGTTGTTCCAATGTCCTCCTATGTCCTTCTATCTTCTATGAA
The DNA here is from genome assembly GCF_024679245.1 of Pseudorasbora parva. NCBI lineage: Eukaryota > Metazoa > Chordata > Actinopteri > Cypriniformes > Gobionidae > Pseudorasbora > Pseudorasbora parva. The sequence goes on along the minus strand of NC_090172.1, from coordinate 60,816,330 downwards.
AGTGTCCAGGAGGCACAGTATAAGGGTTTGCGAGAAAGAAACCTTATTATATTCAGTCAAAATACCGAGCTAGCAAACTCTTGTAAGAGCTAGTCAGCAGCCGCTCACGCAATGTTGCCATGACAATCGTACAAAACATTAACTTCAGGAGGTTTACCTAATTATTAGTATTATTTATTATTATTTACCGTATAGAAGAGAGTTTAGATTGAATTTGTAAAGCAAAATAAAATCTGTCCAAACCTGTCTAATATTATAGGTTGTATTTTTAAACAATGAATATTTTGGAAGTGAAATCTGAGAGGTGAATTATGGATTAAATTGTGTGTGAAATGTTATGAATTGAAATATTCACATCTTAAATATACAACCATGTTCTATTTCAGCCCATAAAAATGCAAGCTCTGAAAATACAATGCATTAAAATACAAGCATATGGTTAAAGGTGCACTATGTAAAAATAACACACACAAAAACAGTAAAATATCCCAAAACCCCATGCCAGTGTTATACATTTTATTCAATTGAGTACTTACAATATCCCAAATGTTTCCAACTATTTGTAAATTGTGAGAAAACTGCTATTTTAACGAGGGGTGTTCGATTCCAGGTTTTTTGGAGTCGACTCCGATTCCCGACTCCCACTGTGGAATCGACTCCATTTACTTTACATCAAAACAGGGTTAGAAATCAGACAAAATTGCTGTTGTTACACACTTAAATTATTCCCCCCGAGACAAAGTCCTAAAATCCTCTTATTAAAACCACACACTTTTAGAGTGACCATCCAAATTAGTCTAATTTAGTGATGACTTTCGTGACTATCAACATTTCAGTATCTATTGCCAATACATCATTTTACAGGAAAAGTCACGAAAAAAGATGTTGTCGAGTGATGGCTCTATGTAATGCTCTGTTTTCGCCTTATCTGGAAGAGTCATGGATATTAATGTTGAGCTCTGCTCTGATTGGCTTATTTCAGCAGCTCACAGCAGTTCAGTGAAGCGGCTCGTGAGTCCTGACAGAACACAGACCAACTGAATGATACTTTAAGCCAAACATCTCAAATGGAGATTGATAAAATGCAGCTTACTGGTTTATTGGTGTTTTCAGATCACCCGCGCACGAGAAAGAGCTCGATTTCAGTAATTAAATCCCCCAAACAGAGCTTTTCTGTGAAAAGAAACCCATATATACTCCGGTTTTTATCTAAACATGTCCAATCTGGCAACCATACGCACGCGAGCTCTCTCTCGCGCACGTGTAACGAGGTTGAAATGGTTTTATTTCACAAGATTTTCCTGTTAATATACATTTAAATTACATTTACACCCCCCCCCCCCTCCTGTTACAACAAAGTGGTTCAGGCCAGGCAGCCATACCTGCCGTTTTGCTCTTTTAGCGGTCTTTTCCGTCTTTCTCCCGAACGAAAGAGTTGTGCTTTGTTCTATGCTGCAGATTAGTTGTTAGCATTTGAGAATAATCCACACACATAAATACACAATGTTTAAGCTCTTTATTTTATTCATTTTGGCACTTACAAATGTAAGATCATATATACTCAACATATATTGTGAAATGTTATTTTTGTTGGCAGTGTCACTAACGTGAGCTGAAGCTGTCGTGACGGCCTGTCTATATAAAAATACATTTTCTATGCAGACCCAATCCGATGATCTCCTGTCATTCTTCACTGATTTTCAACACAACGCAGACTACAAGAAGCATACGGTTACACTGGTGACGTGACCCATTCGATTGTTCAGCGGCTGCTGAACTCCCGAGGTTGCTCCACGGAGAGACAACGTCGGATTTCACCGCTTTCCAGTTTCGGCGAGGTGACGCGCGGACTGATGCACGGAGAGACGACGTCGGATCTCACCGCTTTCCAGTTTCGGCGAGATGACGCGCGGACTGATGCACGGAGATTAGACGACGTCAGACTTTGCTGTTTTACTGCTTCACCGAGGAGACGCATGAACTAAGATTACGGTATCTTTGAATCAGCGAGATTAAGACATAGCAAGCAAATATTGATTTGATAGCGTATTAAATGTTTTAAGTAATTCGTCAAATTGATAGATATGTAAAATCAAAAGGGTTGAATCATTTATTCAGCTGTGAAAGATTTTTTTTATTTTTTTTATTTATTTTTTTTTTTCTGGGGGGTATGGTAATCAATGATGCACTCAAACAATGATACCAGTAATTTTGGTGGCTTCCATTTTGGGAGAGGCAGAGGCGTTTTACCATTTACTGGTCCATGTACTCCCGGGAAGATGAATAGCATTGATTCTGATGGTAACAGAGTACATTTTTCTACTCCAATGTCTCATAACATACCACCACTTGAAATGAGCTTCTCAGAATCAACTGTAGCACTATCTAATGAACAGGTAAAACAATTGAGCTCTGATATCAGTCAGTCGATTAAAGCCAGCTTGTTTCCTAACAGTCAGCTACCTACATCCACCTTGTTCCATGACTGTCAGAGGTGCTCACAAGTGAATCAGTGTGGGACCACCATCATTGATGGTTCAAAAATGAATCTTGTACTGAAAGGTGGTAGAGAGCCACCATACTTTCGTGGTGACAGCTCAGATAAGTGTTCAATCTTTGAATGGGAAGATTTGATGAGAGCTTACCTTGAAAAAGGGAATTATTCTGATCAAGAGCGCATTGATGAAATCATAAACAAGTTGATGGGCCGGGCAAGAGATGTCATTCAGATATGGCTGCGCAATAGTGCTTCAGTCTCTAGGACTGGTGATGTAGATATGGTGTTTCGTATCCTCAAACAGCACTTCGGGGGTGTGATATCTACAGGTCTCCCCCTAGCTGACTTTTATGCAACCAAGCCATACCATAACGAAGGCCCTTTTGATTATTGGATCAGATTAAACAAAGCTGCTGACCTAGCTGAACAGCATCTTAAAAGTGAGGGCAGAACATTGCAAAATCGTGACATGGAGCTTGCAGTTATGTTCATACGTAATTGTCCTGATAAAGGTCTTTCCATGATGTTCTTGAGCAAACCACAGCGCGAGTGGACAGCTGCAGAGGTCCAAGACCGTTTGGATGAATTCGTAAGAGACCGCAAAGTGTACGAGTGTCAGCTCTCACAACAAACAGCTAGTGCGGTCAGTACTGATGTGGGTGGTACACCACCTTGTAGAACCCAAGTGGTTAGGGCTTCAGGGGGTGCATTTGAGCCTGATCATTCAACATGTGAAAGTGACACAATGGATAGAATACTAAACATGCTAGAGAAAGCATTGACATGTAACGCACAGTCCTCCAAAGCAGTTGCGCATCGCAAACAGATTATTAAGAGACCACAGGTGTGTAAAGTTTGTCAAAGTATTGACCACAGTACAATTGCTCACTGTAGATTACACAAATTGTGTTTCACTTGCTACCTTCCTGGACATACACGTGACACGTGTGAGATGTCTGCGTCACAGGTTAGGCCAAACAGCTCGACTGCTGCTGTCGATGGTCACAGTCAGAGGCCCTCTCAGGGAAACTATTGAGCCTCCATCTGGAGGAGGGCGATGGTAGGCACATAAGTTCAACCTCCTTTGATAGTGATGACATTGAGTCTGTATATGCTTTCTTTTGTGAAAATATCCCAAAGTCCAGCAAAGTAATCCTGCAAAACACCATGAGAACTGCTCAGAGTGAAAGTTTGTTCTACACTAATATTTTAGTGCAGGATAAAGTTGAGTTGAAAGGAATGATGGATACTGGTTCGATGGCAACTACCGTCAGTGCTGACATGATACCTATGTTAAAACAAGCAGGTGTGATGAGAGAAGACATGCTGACCCCTGCAGACATTGTTTTAGTGGGTTGTGGGGGTAAACAAACCAGCCCTTTAGGACTATGCGATTTGAAACTTGAGGTTTATGGGTACAAGTTTTTAGTCCCAGTCCTGTTTGTTGAAGGACAGATTGATCCAATTGTTATGGGTACAAATGTTCTTAAGCCACTTATACGACATTTCAAGTCAAATGATGGATTTTGGCGTGTTGTGAGTAAACCTGATGCACCAGGCCAGAGTGACAGTAGCCAGTTTCTTCGTCTGCTGTCTAGCTTAGAGAGATGGCGAGGGGAGTACATCCCAGACAAGGTCGGAACTTTGAAGTTGAAAAGTGCTGTAACCCTTCAGCCTAAGACGGAACATTTAGTGTGGGGTCGTTTGCCAACAGGTGCTGTGCTATCAGCTGGCAGCACAGTACTTGTTGAGCCATGTGCATCACCATGTGTGAACAAACAGATAATGGTTGGGCGAATAGTTTCTCCGCTGTGGGGAGATGGGTGGCTACCCATGAAGATTATCAACCCCACTACTGCAGAAATTACTCTACGCAGAAACTCAAAAATTGCAGATGTTTTCCCCTGCGTTGCCTTAGAGGACTTTGATCAGTTGTCCGACATTTTGACCGTTCACCAAAATGTGGGGAAAGTGCAAAGTAGTTCCTGTGGGAGCCTTACTGCCAGAAGCGTGTGCAGTGACATCTGTGATGTGAATGATAAGTTGGAAAAGCTAGGGCTTAGCTCCATTCCAATTGGTGGCTGCGAGGTTTTCTTACAGTGCAAAGAGAAACTTGTCGATTTGATTGGGGCTTACGAAACAGTCTTTTCGAGGCATCATCTAGATTGTGGGGAGGCGCGGGAGTTCTGCCTTAGTATTAGACTAACGGATGACCGACCATTTAGGTTACCATATCGCAGAATATCGCCTGCTCATTATCACAAATTGAAAGAGACTTTGGATGAGATGGAGGCAAAAGACATCATTCGTAAATCCTGTAGTGAATTTGCCTCTCCCTTGGTTCTCGTGTTAAAAAAGAACGGCGATCTACGAATCTGCACAGATTTCAGATGGCTTAATGCCCGAACTGTTAAAGACGCCCACCCGCTTCCACATCAGAGTGATGTCCTGGCTGCGTTGGGGGGAAACATCACCCTTAGGTCTGCACGAATACAATCGTCTTCCACAAGGGCTGTGTAATAGCCCTGCCACGTTTATGCGTATGATGCTTACCATATTTGGTGACCAGAACTTTTTAAGTCTTCTGTGTTACCTGGACGATTTGTTAGTGTTCGCCAAATCTGAAGAGGAAAGCTTCGCCCGATTGGAAATGGTATTTCAACGCCTGAAAGAGCATAACTTGAAACTTTCACCTTCAAAATGTCAGTTTTTGAGGCACTCAGTTAAATATCTGGGTCATGTAATTTCACAGCATGGAATTTCGAGGGATCCAGATAAAGTGGAAGCTATAGTCAAGGTGGGAGAGGCTGATTTGATGGAGTTAGATGGTGTCACTCCATCACCTTCCAAAATACGGTCCTTTTTAGGGATGGTAATCTACTACCAGCATTTCATTGAAAATTGTTCTGTACTGGCCAAACCCTTGTTTGCTCTGACTGGTGTGTGAACAAACTCCCAAGCTCCCAGTGACAAAACAGAAGGCTTACCAATATGTTGTACCTGAAGCGCTTAGAATGGCAGTTTTGAAAGGCATCCATGATGATGCGGGCCATCAGGGTCAGCAGCGTTCATTGGGGTTGGCCAGACAGAGGTTTTATTGGGATACAATGGAGAAAGATGTCAAGGATTACGTCCACAACTGTAAGAGATGCATTGTGAGCAAAGCTCCTGAACCAGAGGCTAGGGCCCCATTAGTTTCCATTACCACTTCGTCGCCACTTGAACTAGTCTGTATAGACTTTTGGTCTGCTGAAGATCACAACAATAAGTCTGTTGACGTTTTAGTAGTCACTGACCATTTTACGAAGTTGGCGTGTGCATATCCGTGTCCTAATCAATCTGCGAAGACAGTGGCACGGGTTCTTTGGAACAACTTCTTTTGCGTGTATGGTTTCCCTGTTAGTATTCACTCTGACCAGGGTGCCAATTTTGAGAGTTTATTGATTGCGGAGCTGTGTCAGTTGGCTGGTATTGACAAATCGCACACCACACCATACCACCCAATGGGCAATGGTCAGGTGGAAAGAATGAACCGAACTCTTGGTAACATGATCCGTGCATTGCCCCCCAGATCTAAAGCCAGATGGCCGCAAATGTTGAACACCTTGACTTTTGCATATAATTGTACAGTTCATGAAACAACGGGTTTTTCGCCTTTCTTTCTCATGTACGGCCGTACTCCGAGACTACCTGTTGACCTTATGTTTGAACCCGTACTTTTGAGTGGAGAAACAGTTGACATTGACAAGTATGTGCAGTCACTCAAGCGAGACCTCTGCAAAGCTATGAAGCTTGCAGTCAGAAAAACAACAACACAAACAAGCAGAAATGTACAACAAAAGAAGTAAGGGACATCCAGTTGACATTGGCCAAAGAGTTTTATTGGCCAACAAAGGCGAAAGAGGTAAAAAGAAACTGGCAGATCGTTGGGAGAGCACAGTTTATGTAGTGATTGACAAAAATTCCGTGTTGAACACATACAAACTCAGAAGCCCTTCGGGTATTGTTAAAACTGTTCATAGGAATTTGATTATGCCGGTTGACTTTCTGCCATTGCTTGATGCAGACGCAGTCGAGGAACAGTTATCCAGTTTGAGTGGTGATGTACCTGAGGACTCTAGTTTTGAGCAGCTTGCAGAAGAAAGGACTACTCAGTGGGTTGCTGACCTCTCTAGCAGCTCTGGTGGTTCTGTAGCAAACAGAGATGAATTGGATGAGCAGAATGTGATGTGTGAGGAAACTGCTCAGGCAAGTGATGGTGTGGAAGTTGAAGGGGAGTTGGTGACATCTGCTAACAGTGAGTGTGAGGTTACTTTTGCTGGTGCTGATTTCCATGTGGGCTATGATAACCGTGGTTGTGACCCCTCTGAATACACAAATAGGAATCAGGATGATTCTGCCTCAGGTGTCAATTTGAGTGGGGAGTATGTCACTGAAGTTAAGGCAGTACACGAATATAGCAAGGTTAATGAGACTTCTCCTACTGTACAACCATCTACCTCTGAAAAGACGGAGTTGTCAGGGAAAGAACCTGATCAGAGTGAGGGTTATCGTACTAGACATGGCAGACTCGTAAAGCCGTTAAATAGGCTCATTCAGACTATGTCTTGTCAATTTGTTAAGAATCTCTTTGGGTAAACCAAAATGATACTATGAGTTACTTATTCTTGTATAACATTTTGTTTGTTTGTTTTTGGTTCTGTTGTTGTTAATATACTATCTATTGATACAATTTCTGTGTTATATTTTCGTAAAGAGAAAAGAATATGTAATTGTGTGTAGTCTGTTAAGACTGGTAAAGCCGTTAAATAGGCTCATTCAGACTATGTCTCACCTATTTGTTGTGAATTTCGTTTGGAGAAAACGAAATGAGTTGATACAGAGTTTGGGCGTTACTTCTTTTTTTCCTCTCTTTTTTTTCCCTTTTTCTTATTACTTCATGTATTTCGCACTTTGAATTTTTTTATAAGGAGTAATGCACTTTTGTGTGTAGTCTATTAAGATAGACAATTATGCAAACTTGGATGTAATCTGTCGATAGGATGTGTATATGGCATGTCTTCCTATGGTTGGGTAAAGGAGTAGCTAACCTTTGCCTTTCCTAGTCCTTCAATGGACAGCAATAATGTTGGTAGACTTTCTTCAGTCTATGTTTGGGGGTTACACCTGATTGCTAAGTAATCTCATTGAGTATTTTGTGCATGATTTTGTTTATTTTATTTTGTTTCTTTTTGATGATGAATTAATCTTTTGTATGCTATTCATGGTGTTACGCAAAATCTAGTGAAATCAGTGGGGGTGAGTGTAACGAGGTTGAAATGGTTTTATTTCACAAGATTTTCCTGTTAATATACATTTAATTCTGTTCTACAATTGTTTTAACCAAGTTTCTAAAAATACATAAAAAGGGTCTGTAAGGAGGCAATGGTTAAATTTTTCATTTTAGGGCACCTTTAAACTTTACGTGACTTTACAGACTGCCGACAGCTACAGAAAAGACAAGCAAATGGATCAAACAACTGGACTCGAAACTTGGATTCAAATAGATTTTGTGCCAATATGTTGAATCATGTAGGGTAAAACCATCCAAATATTGTATTGTTACATATTTCATAGACAACTAATCAATGAAATATTTTAATTGTCATACACCCTCATCTTTTCAAGCGACACCCACACACAACTTTAAATTAATTTGTAAGTCTTGTTTTACTATTTGTACTCGAATGAAGCGGTATAAAAGTTTTTGACTTTTTATTTTTCTTTCTTTTTTTGTGTGTATATTCTGCACAATTAGATTTTTTTTAAACAAAAATATCGTATGACTTCAGAAGACTTGGAATGCAACATTAGTTAAAGGACAACTCCGGTGAATTTTTAAGTTTATCTTGATCGTTTATCTTTGTGAGTACAATCTATATATATAAAAATGAACCGGATTGGTGCTTGCAACGCAGAGTTATTACAGTTAATGCCCAGAGCCCCCCTCAGCTAAAGCGGCAGCATTGGGGGCATGGACGTAACGGGTGTCTTTGTGCCTCTTAACAGACACAAAATGCAATTAAAATGTCTTTCCAACATGAACAGGGCCCTCACATGAAAACGAGATGCGTTTAGCCACTTAGCCATTGTTTAAATTCACCTGTTTTAGCCGGCTAGCTGTGTCTCGCGCTGAAGTCCCATGGGAACGCAGCGGTAGCCGGAAAGTCGAGAAGAGCATCATGTTTATGAAGAGGCTCTGCTCATCGGTCCTCAGTATTGAACGTGTCCGAGAGAAACTGTTTTCGATTCTGTAACGTTACTGCTGATCCTGAGGAGAGGACCGCTGCTCATTCAGTTACTCGCTCATGCTCAGTATCAGCTGCTCGTGAGTTCATCAGATCTCTCGGCAAAACATGACTCAGTTCAGTGAACGGTTGGAGATGCAAAATATAATTCAAGACATTAGTTTATTTATATTCGGAGGGACTGTCACTCATGTCAGAAAGTGAGTAACTAAAATAACGTGTGTGGTCAGCGCTGATTTGAGACGCGAACCGTTGAGCACGATTCAGTCCGATTTGGTGAACTGGTTCGCCCGGTTCACTAAAAAGAACCGGTTCAAAAATACGAATCGTTCGTGACCAGACATCACTAGAGTGATGATCTAATCGGGCTCACGAGTGAAGAAGAAATGGTTCGAGTTTGTGCCTTTCTGAATTGTAAAAATTTGCAGCGAACAATTGACTAACTTATATCCCTCTATGGTACGCAATATGATTTCAATGAAGAAAAAAATATTTGTGGTGTTTTTCCTGCTTAAAATAGGACACTTTAACAATAGCAATAAAAAAATTCATAATTTTAATTTTTATTTATTTTTTAAAAGTTTGTTGCCTCAAGGCAACATTGTACCACAATGGACAAATTTAAACTTTTTACGTTTTCATGTAGAAAAAATAAATATATTTATTTATTGAAAAAATCAATTTCTTTAACCAGAGACCTGAACAAACACATTTACCCAGTTTATAATGTATTACAAATTTCATATTTAATAAAAAGCAACATTTCAAATTCAGCTGTTGCGCTCAGGCAACATTGTACCATCGTGGAACACAAGTATTACCAAACCATTACATCAAGCCATCACATCAAGTTATTACATCAAGTTATTACATCAAGTTATTACATCAAGTTATCACATCAAGTTATCATATCATGTCATAACCATCTTCATCCTCATTTCCATCTTCGATCTCACCCTCACTCTCTCCCTGCCGGACTGTCACTTTGGCCTCATCTTCCTCATCACGACACCTCATCCTCATCAGTTGTGTTTTATACCTTTTTTGAGTGCTATAGAAAATGTGCAGATCATAATATATGCAGTTATAGTATGTGTATTACTATTTTTATACATGCATTACAATATTGTGCAAATATGCAGATATATTTAGATAATTCTAACTCTTTTCCTTACAAATATGCTGTATTTGTATCAAACCTAGTGTATCTGCTATGGCCTTACGCGATTCCATTATGGTACAATGTTGCCTTGAGGCAACACACAGTTTTTTGTTTTTTACTCTAAAACATTTGATGATATATAATGTAAAGTTCTTGAAAATAATTTTTTACTAACCAGTGAAGGTGACTAATATTTTTGTGGGTGATTATCTGGACAGGGAATTAGTGAAAAATGCCGTTTTCATTTTAGAAAATATGGAACCATGTGACCTGTGCACATGACTGAAGCAGGACACAAAATGGACCCCTGTGGGTCATGTGACCCATTTTTTTACACTTTCATTGATTAGTATTTGAGTTCTTCGTCCCGGGGATAGGTTTGAACAATACATCGGTGTTTCATTTGATTAAGAATAATCTAAAATAGACTATGTTGCCTCGAGGCAACACCGTACCATAGAGGGATAAAGACACAACACAGCCGGGCCGGTTGAAGAAAAATGCCATTCCATTGTTAAAGACGGGTGCAGTCACTGTGGAGGTAATGTAAACTTTATTTATCTTTCCATTTGGGCACACACGGCTTGAGGAAAGATGTGCAGTAGCCTAATAAAATAATCGTTCTTTACACACACAACGCTCTTCCCAACTGGACTGCCTATTTTCCGGCTACCGCTGCGTTCCCACGGGACTTCAGCGCGAGACACAACTAGCCGGCTAAAACAGGTGAATTTAAACAATGGCTAAGTGGCTAAACGCATCTCGTTGTCGTGTGAGGGCCCTGTTCATGTTGGACAGACATTTTAATTGCATTTTGTGTCTGTTAAGAGGCACAAAGATACCTGTTACGTGTATGCCCCCAAAGCTGCCGCTTTAGCTGAGGGGGGCTCTGGGCATTAACTGTAATAACTCTGCGTTGCAAGCACCAATCTGGTTCGTTTTTTTTCTATAGACTGTACTCACTAAGATATAACGATCAAGATAAACTTAAAAATTTGCCGGAGTTGTCCTTTAATACTTCTATACTGTTTCTGATCCGTTTTTGCAATAAATAACAGTGACTGTACATTTATTTGCCTGTTATGTGTTTTATATTGTTGATTAGTGGGTAGGTTTAGGGTAGGAGTGAAGCTAGTTGCTCCGAAATATAAAAGTAACCTATAAATATTCATAAAATCATGTCTACTTTTACTAATGCAAATAATTAAATGTGTGAATCTGTGTGTGGACCACGGATGCTGACTGTCCCACGGATTTTTGAGACCGTGAGACCAGGTTGCCCCCACAGTGACTCAATGATTATGTAGGGCAAGCAGGGCCGGCTCTAGCTCTTTGGTTGCCCTAGGCGAGATGGAGTTTTGCGCCCCCCACCCCTCCCCACCCCACTCACTTTTATCGTCTCTATTCTAATTCAGCACGTCTGTTTTCCTAGGCCTACCCCTAACCGAGAAGCACTTATTATTAAACACGTTCGACGCTTTATTTCCACTTTTCAAACATTTTCTCACTTTTTATTGAAAATAAATGCCTTTCCGATCTGATATGTGATGGGAAAAGGGAATAGAGCGAGTGTGGTAAAAGGCAGGATCGAACCTCTGATCAATCTGCATCAAATCTTGATGCCATGCGTCTTACCACTACACTACAGTCACTGTGAAGAATTTAGTGAACACAGCATATTTCTGTTTAATGTAAATAATATGGTATCTATCGTTAGGCTGCTCCAGTAAAAAAAAAAAAAAACGAGAGGCCGTATTTATTTCCTTCTGACGCCCACGTAGAGAGCGTTATTCATATTCATAACGAACTGGACTTTTGATATTTAAATGACATCCATGTAGGTTATTGTAGATTATTGTCAGTGAAGTTATGTTTGCAATACGTATAGTAATTATGTAGAAAACTAGCAAGTGATAGCTTGGTGACAATATTAATAATATTTATAAAATAAATATTAGTTGATAAGATTGATACTAAGTAATTTTATTTTGTTTGACAACTTATTGGCTGAGATAAGAAGACTAACCTCTATACTGGGCTTTCTTTCGATTTTCTTCCTTTCTCTTTTTCTCTTTTTCCGTCCCTGTGCACCCGCGGGTTTAGGCGCCTCATTTTTGATGAACGCGCAAGATGAGCACTTGCCTGACCTAACGCCTGAACTAATAATCAATAATCACCATCAATTCAATCTAATAATCAGGTTGATAAGTAATTAAACGTGTGGCTGAGGGGGCGCACTATGATGATCATGTTTCATGAACATTATGTTGTATTTCGCTTGTTCCGATTATATGCTTAATGGGAAGTAATGGGCGGCACTAGAGCGCTCGCGCCCCTAACACAATTGTCGCCCTAGGCAACCGCCTAGCTCGCCTATAGCAAACGCCGGCCCTGAGGGCAAGGTACCTAATACAGACAGAAAGACTAGTATGTTGATTTTTTTTTTTTGCCGCCCTTCACGAGGGCTTCCGTCACATGGGTAACGCTGACCAATCGGAGCACAGATACTTTTTGTACACTGCTTTCAAACACGGCCAAACGAACCCAAAGAGACCCGCAATGTTCCACACAGAACCGACCCCGACCCGTTTACTATTTGATAGCTGGAACCGAACCCAGCAGGAAGACAGACCTTACTGGACCCGAATATCTCATATTCTACTATAAACTGCTCTTAACAAGTCAATAAACAAGCTGCGAAAAATAACTTTGTCTCAGCCTCCCTAACGTTATAGCTGTCGTCTCCCTCCTTGTACCTGATTGTGATGTTTAACAATATTCCTCTCTTGTTGTTCCAAGCATGCTTGATTCACTCATCATTTCATCTGTAAAAGTCTACTTTATGTCATGGTGACGGATTTACAGCAGGGCATTTCGACTCGAGTTAACCCGCATATAATAACTTTGACTGTTTGCCCTTTTGAACTAAAAACGATTGCTCTTTCAGTGCCATGGCTGCTGACGTTAGCATTATTTATTTGCCATAATCTGCTGCGTCTGACTACCAAAACGTTAAAGTTTCGGCTGACTCTCAAACAAGACGGATCATTCCCATTATTTTTACAGTCACAGCGGAAGGAGACTGCACTCGCGCGTTAGCTGGAGCAACCTGAAATATGAGCTTTTTTATGCAATTTGAGCGTTACAGAAAACATTTATGTGACAGTTCACCTGAGGTCTTGTTGCTGATTTGAAATATATTGTTGAGTACATTTACTGTGCGCATGCATTAAATCAGCCCACTTTCTAAACGGCTGAGCGAGCACGAAAGAGAGTTTGTGTTTTTTTTTGTTATATTTCTAAACTTTATTTCCTGGCTTAACTTTTCTCATCCTAATTTAGCAATTTGCAAGTTATATAAAACACACAAGCCGTGCTGACTATCACGTATTACATAGGCTACAACGTTAAACAGACCCGGGACCCAAAGTAATAGATTGGGATCCGACCCGGACCCGGCTGACCATTTCAAATATAGACCCGAACCCGTCCGGGTCCCGGGTCGGATGCCAGGTCCACGGGTCTCTGTTGCCCCGTGAAGACCTCTACTTCCATCACTCAAGAAGAGAGCCAGGCGGGAGTGAAGCATTATTTTATTCTTTTTGTATAAATGCACATTATGCCATCATGGTTTAAGCCAGTCAGTAATGCTCCATCCGACATACGTATGTGTATGAGGATATGACTTATGCTGCATTCATGTGCTCTTGGAATTATCGTAAATATGAGTTTCCTGGGTAAAAATTTCACATGAACGCCCTCCCATTTCAAAATTTGAATGGGATGAGCTCGTAATCACGACTTCAGATGTGGAAATATCAAATTTCCGATAGCACGTGAAGGTGGCATTACTTAAACTCATTTCAATACTTGTATAAAAGTTACAAAGCTGCCGTCACTTTAAGGCCGAACGCACGGATCATATACACTGATACACATCTGATTTCTCCAAACTGTTTACGTTCACTTAAGACATAATCAACTTGGTTTATCTGAAAACTCCCTTGTTGACCCTACAAGAGTGATTCCTCAAAGGCTTTCTGCAAAACCCCAAACACCTTTTAAAAAAGAAAAAAAAAAAATCATCCACTGACTTTCAAAGCTGCTACAGAAACGACTTTCGACTTTGTAGATCTTGACAGAAATGTAGTGGAGTAAAATGTATGATATTTGTCTTTCATATAGTGACGTTAAAGTCAGAAGTTTCCAGAAAAAATAATACTCAAGTAAAGTGCAGATACTCAAAAAGTGTACTTAAATACAGAACTCAAGTTAATGTACTTAGTTACTGTCCACCTCTCCAGCCAACTCCCTTGAGAGCTGACCAAGCCTGCTCCGCTCATACACAGATCAAACAGATAATGTGTGTCGTCCTTGGCACATGACAATGCACAACTTGTTGCCATATTTACTGATCTAATTTGATACCAAATAGATTAACAATATGACAAACACTCAGAGAAGCGGCTTCCTGAAGACAGAAGCTGATGACTGTAAAATGGAGATGCTACTCTACCTCACCTGACCTGATGATGGTACCATTATTGCTTTGGCCCTTTTAGCAGATACCATTATTTTTTGAATTTCTAACTGTTGTCCTTCTCTGGAAAAGATATAGCTATGCTCAGAGCTTAACTATATATAAACATCATACCAAAAGCATAAAACAGCCTACTGCAGATCATTATGAATAAGCATGAGGTACAGTATAAGAACTTACCATAAAGGAGAAGGCACTGTCGTTCCTAATGTTGATCCCTAAATAAAGGGGTAGAAATAGTTTGTGAAAAACAGCCTCTAATGTGACATGTCCTGCATTATTTTCCTTAATTAATTCATAAACAAGTGAGTCTTTATATTTACCCGAACTTTACACCACACAAGGAAAGGTCAATAAGTCTCTTAAAATATCAGATAAGATGTAGAGAATATAATTTCAATTCATGCAAATTTTTAAAATTTATTTTGTATTTTTTGCTGGTCCAGCGTGGGCTGCCGGTTTGCTGGTCCAGTAGGGGGTGCTGGTTTGCTGGTCCAGTAGGGGGTGCTGGTTTGCTGGTCCAGTATGGGGTGCTGGTTTGCTGGTCCAGTAGGGGGTGCTGGTTTGCTGGTCCAGTATGGGGTGCTGGTTTGCTGGTCCAGTATGGGCTGCTGGTTTGCTGGTCCAGTATGGGGTGCTGGTTTGCTGGTCCAGTATGGGGTGCTGGTTTGCTGGCCCGGTATGGGCTGCTGGTTTGCTGGCCCGGTATGGGCTGCTGGTTTGCTGGTCCGGTATGGGCTGCTGGTTTGCTGGTCCAGTATGGGCTGCTGGTTTGCTGGTCCAGTATGGGGTGCTGGTTTGCTGGTCCAGTATGGGGTGCTGGTTTGCTGGCCCGGTATGGGCTGCTGGTTTGCTGGCCCGGTATGGGCTGCTGGTTTGCTGGTCCAGTATGGGCTGCTGGTTTGCTGGTCCAGTATGGGGTGCTGGTTTGCTGGTCCAGTAGGGGTGCTGGTTTGCTGGTCCAGTATGGGCTGCTGGTTTGCTGGTCCAGTAGGGGGTGCTGGTTTGCTGGTCCAGTAGGGGGTGCTGGTTCGCTGGTCCAGTAGGGGGTGCTGGTTCGCTGGTCCAGTATGGGGTGCTGGTTTGCTGGTCCGGTATGGGGTGCTGGTTTGCTGGTCCAGTATGGGCTGCTGGTTCGCTGGTCCAGTATGGGCTGCTGGTTCGCTGGTCCAGTATGGGGTGCTGGTTTGCTGGTCCGGTATGGGGTGCTGGTTTGCTGGTCCAGTATGGGCTGCTGGTTCGCTGGTCCAGTATGGGCTGCTGGTTCGCTGGTCCAGTATGGGGTGCTGGTTTGCTGGTCCGGTATGGGATGCTGGTTTGCTGGTCCAGTATGGGCTGCTGGTTTGCTGGTCCAGTAGGGGGTGCTGGTTTGCTGGTCCAGTAGGGGGTGCTGGTTCGCTGGTCCAGTAGGGGGTGCTGGTTCGCTGGTCCAGTATGGGGTGCTGGTTTGCTGGTCCGGTATGGGGTGCTGGTTTGCTGGTCCAGTATGGGCTGCTGGTTCGCTGGTCCAGTATGGGGTGCTGGTTTGCTGGTCCGGTATGGGGTGCTGGTTTGCTGGTCCAGTATGGGCTGCTGGTTCGCTGGTCCAGTATGGGGTGCTGGTTTGCTGGTCCGGTATGGGATGCTGGTTTGCTGGTCCAGTATGGGGTGCTGGTTTGCTGGTCCAGTATGGGCTGCTGGTTCGCTGGTACAGTATGGGGTGCTGGTTTGCCTTTTTCATGCCTGAGTAAGAATATAAATTGTTTAAAAAGTCTGTGTGTGTGTGTGTGTGTGTGTGTGTGTGTGTGTATGTGGTATATGTTAGGCTGATGGTGTCAGACTGTCCAATAATCGTTAAGTTGTTATTCTCCACGTCATCAATCTGAAATAAAAACAGAATTCATGTTTAGTGTCTAAATACATGATACTGCATAGAAAATAAATGTGCAACAATGAGAAGCAACATTCTTAAAAAATTGAGATTTAAGAACAAGTTTAAGTTAAAAATGGGGTGCTGGTTTGCTGGTCCAGTATGGGGTGCTGGTTTGCTGGTCCTGTATGGGGTGCTGGTTTGCTGGTCCAGTATGTGGTGCTGGTTTGCTGGTCCAGTATGGGGTGCTGGTTTGCTGGTCCAGTATGTGGTGCTGGTGTGTGTATGTGTGTGTGTGTGTGCTGTATGTTAGGCTGTTGGTGCCAGACCCATAATTCTTAAGTTGTTATTCTTCACATCTGAAATAAAAACAGAAATCAGGTTAATTGTCTAAATACATTACAAAAACTGCATAAAAACAAATGTGCAATAAAGAGAGGTAATATTCTTACATTTGGACAGTTAAGAACAAAATATTTTAGGAGGTGTACATATTCGGCACTACTTGTCATCTGTATCAGGATTGACTCGATGACAGTTGCAGCCCATAAAAAAGCTAAGTCTGATAAGTAAACCGAATCAAAAAGACTTCAAAGCTTGTAATTAATACCTTAAACCAGTTGTGGAGATTGACATTGTCCAGTTTAATCCGCTTCTCTGGGTCGAGCTTCAGACAACAGCCAATAAAATCGCAGCATTCTGTGGAGAAAGATGTCTGATTATTACCTTAAACTTCACAAACACCACTAGGCTCACATGTTCATTTTTTCTGCATCTAGAAGGTTTCCGAATTCAGATTGTCCTCTGCTCAAATTAAGATCTCACCTTGTGACAAGCCATCTCTGCTCCACATGTTTTCTTTGAGGAGCTTCTCCATGTCTCGGCTCTTGGGAAAATGCCCACACAGTATAACAAACAACAGTATGCCGAGTGACCACACTGTTGTTTGTTCCCCGTAGTACCTGCCCTTGATCCAATACTCTGGAGGGAAGAACTCTTCTGTGCCTGGAGAAAAATATTTTATTTGTAAGTTTTTACTAGAATATTTATTACCTTGCAAGAAATTATTTGATGCTAACAACATTTTTAACTTTGAGAAACCATAAATACCAGCAAAGGATGTGTAACCCGCAGAGGTAAGAAATTCGCCGCATCCGAAGTCTATTAATTTGACTTCAAGAGTGTCCGGGTTAATCAGCAGGTTTTCTAGCTTTATATCCCTGTGGAACACTCCAAGCTGGCAGCACGTCTGCACTGCAAATATTGTCTGCCACATGATAATACGGGCTAAATCCTCCTCATCCATGGTGCCCGTGTAGCTCTCTAAGAAGACATCCAAGGACTGACAGGGCATGGGCCGCTCCATCACCATAATGTAGCAGTCAGCTTCATCCTGCCAGTCCAGAAGCTGGATTATTTGAGGAACCCTGAGCTGATTTGCTCGAATATGTAGAGCAACCTCGAGTGGAACTGGTGTGGAATAGCGGTCCTAGAAAACACAGATATTATGAGGAGTAGAAGGATTTAGTCTAGTCCTGGACAAACTGTTGACACTGGTAGTTTGTCTATTCAAAAAACTGTTCATATGAGATGTATGAAATTAAACGCAGTAACTGAGTGGAAAAAAAGAGAGAGCGCAGAGTACTTACAACACTGACAAATTCTGCATCCTCTTTAGACGCAAATTTCACCGCCACCTGATGAAAAAAACACACAGGATTTGCGTTAGAATTCATATGTTCAAAGTTTATATATTTCAGTCATTAAACCTGAATTCATGAAACACGTACAGTTTCATAAATAACACTTTAAACATGAAGAGCAGGTCTGACATGTCAAGTGCACTAAATAGTGAATATAAGACACACTAAGAGTGCTTGGATATGAGAGAGTCAGACAAGTATAATACAACATAAATTAGCTTCTAGATAGATATTGTAAGTAATGAAAATTGATACCTGAAGGTTATCTTTTAAACGAGTCGCTGCATGAACAGCTCCAAAGCCTCCTTGACCCAGTTTGATGCCAATTTCATAGCAGCAGGAATTTATGTCTGTTAAAAGAAAAAAAAGATGTTTTGACATGAAATGTGAAGCAGTGACACCCGCTACATTATCTAAAACCATTTCAACAAGATTTGTCTGATACATATATTAATTGAGTTACTAAATTGAATATTTGTGCTTTCATCACTACAGGACTATTTAAAAAACGACATTTTTTATGTAGTAGGCATTAAAAAAATAAGTATAAAATATACAACTTCACCCATACATAATAAATGAAATATTTAAAAAACACTTTTCCACCAACCTTAACCAAAGCATGTTTTAAAGTCAATTTAAAGTATAAACCATTAAACCGCTGATAAAAGTGTGTGTGTGTGTGTGTGTTGGGTTATGTTAGGGTTTTGTTAACAAACTGACCCATAAGGGTTCCCTTTTTAGCCAGCAGTGGGCTCAACTGAGGTGCCACAATGTCCTCTAGTGCACTGTAAAAGACATCGTCGTCACTCGAGTCCTCATCGTCGTCACTCGAGTCCTCATCGTCGTCACTCGAGTCCTCATCGTCGTCACTCGAGTCCTCATCGTCGTCACTCGAGTCCTCATCGTCGTCACTCGAGTCCTCATCGTCTTCACTTGAGTCCTCATCGTCGTCACTCGAGTCCTCATCGTCGTGAGTGTCACTAATGATAAGGCCCTCAATTGACTGGTCGTAATGATCATCTTCAACTTCAGGGTCACCAGTGACTGGTTCTCCCTTTGACTGGTCGTGATGGTCATCTTCAACTTCAGGGTCACCAGTGACTGGTTCTCCCTTTGACTGGTCGTGATGGTCATCTTCGACTTCAGGGTCACCAGTGACTGGTTCTCCCTTTGACTGGTCGTGATGGTCATCTTCGACTTCAGGGTCACCAGTGACTGGTTCTCCCTTTGACTGGTCGTGATGGTCATCTTCGACTTCAGGGTCACCGGTGACTAGTTCTTCCTTTGACTGGTTGTGATGGTCATCTTCGACTTCAGGGTCACCAGTGACTGGTTCTCCCTTTGACTGGTCGTGATGGTCATCTTCGACTTCAGGGTCAACAGTAACTGGTTCTCCCTTTGACTGGTCGTGATGGTCATCTTCGACTTCAGGGTCACCAGTGACTGGTTCTCCCTTTGACTGGTCGTGATGGTCATCTTCGACTTCAGGGTCAACAGTAACTGGTTCTCCCTTTGACTGGTCGTGATGGTCATCTTCGACTTCAGGGTCAAGAAGATAAGAAGGCTCACCTAAAGATAGTAATGACAAATATTACAGTATTAATAAAATTTACTTCAACTGTGCTTCTAAATTTTTGACTTTCCTCCCAAAAAACCCAAATAACAAAAATAAGCATAGAGCCAGTGCAGACTCCAATAAGCAAAAAGAGTTACATATTCTCATAACATGAACTTTATATTAGGTGGCCTTAACTACTATGTAGTAACATTTGAATTAATCATTTTATACAATGCACTTATTGTGTACATGTGTGTTTTTACATTGTACTTGAACTAATTTTCTTACTTGTGCTTAGTTAAGAAGACATATTATATTAAGTCTGCAGAAATATATTTGAAAAACTTTAAATTAATTGATATTTTCAAATCCAGTTAGCATTTAGAATTGCAAATGTTGACTGGACTAAAAAACGCGAATCCAGTCAACATTTTATAAAAGTAGGCTCGTTGCAAAGTTTCTCATCCAAGCCACTCAGTTCTTCTTAAAGGGAAAACCTTTTCACCCAATAATGAAAATTCTGTCATTTACCCTCATGTTGTTCCAAACCTGTATGAGTTTCTTTGTTCTGCTGAACACAAAATAAGATATTCGTAAGAATGTTTGTAACCCAGCAGATGGAGCAACCATTCACTACCATAGTAGGGGGGAAATACTATGGTAATGGTTGCTCTATCTCCTTTGTTACAAACATTCTTCCAAATATCTTATTTTGTGTTCAGCAGAACAAAAATTATACAGGATTTGAACAACATGAGGGCGAGTAAATGAGGACAGAATTTTCATTTTTGGTGAACTATCCCTTTACCAGCTGAAACACTGACACGTAGCATGAATGCTCCACTGTATCTACTTTGACTGTGTGTGTAGTTTCAAAACTAAAGGTGCATTAAAGACATTATAGAAAAGTGACAAGGGCTTTGGTCATTTTTTTATTATTTAAAGAAATTTGAAATTCATTCTTATGAAAATGTATTGTTTTTATGACAAATGTTATAAATGCAGATGATACAATGTGCTTTAATTTGTTTTTATCCTCACTATAACATGTTGTAACTAGTTCCACCACTGCAATTTCTAGTAACAATTAAAACCATTTAAAAATGAAACCCCTAATTAAAACGTTTTAGTTGAATTAATTATAAAAACAGGTTGAGTAAACATACATTTTAAAGTTGAAGTCAAGTTTGAGCCAATTAAAAAATATTAATTCAGGTAACAATTTCTAGAACGAAATTGAGTGAAGGTAAAACATCTGTGGAACTAGTTACTAAATAATAATTCGTCGAAAGCACTAGAAATTTTTTACAGTGTACCCGTATCACACCTCATTATCAGCAAATGCTTTGCAATGCAATTTGAACACAGTAAGTACATTGCACTTATTTTTTGATGTATGTACATAGTAACGTTACTTAAGGCCACCTAATGTAAAGTGGGGCCACATGAACATCTCATTTACTTACCATCATCACTCTGGTCCTCGTTTTGGGTGTTGTTGGGTTTCTTCCGTTCTCGTTGGTACAAAGCGTACAGTCCTAGTAAAGTAAAAAGCATTTTTACGCCTTAACTAGGCTAACCGCCGACTGTCACTGCAAGATGTGAAGCGAGGTCAGCGGTTTGTTATTTATCGGTGCCGATTTGAGTCGTGTACAGATAAAAATGTTGTAATATTGGCAAATCTATTGCGTAATAAAACAAAGTATCCAAAAAGCAAGCAAGTTGTTGTGATTAAAGCACGAATCAAGTGAAATACACAAGAAAAACTGAAATGATCATCAACGAACAGCAAGTTGTGAAGATTCAACAGCATAAGCCTTTTTATACCTGTTTACTGTGATGTCACATTCTAAATGACGTAACAGAGCCGCCGAGAACTTCCTACGTCATTGCTCTATTCTGCTGTTCGCGGGGCTTCGGCGTCGCCGCTGAACTCGTACTCGTAGCGCGAGTCCATTATTGTACTTAAGAAATGCAGAATACAACAGATTTATAAAAAAAAAAATCAGCACACACAATGATTGTTATTTAAGTCATGTACGGGTAGGGCCGTAGGAAGGGTTTCATAATCACAGAGGTCATACATTTGAGCTAGTTAGGCTGGTTCGGCCTAAATAAATGTATTAAATTCATTAACAATATGTACACATTCGTTATTAATATTATTCCTAATTTGATGAACATGGCTTTCACATTGTAATTATTACATGAACCACATACTTTCCACTCTGAATAAACAAACAACACAGTTTACATGCTTCGTTGGATTATTCATTAAAGTGATAACTTAGTTCACCATGAAATGAGAATAAAGTCATGTTTTACTCACCCTGCTGTTGTTCCAATGTCCTCCTATGTCTTTCTATCTTCTATGAAAGTGTCCAGGAGGCACAGTATAAGGGTTTGCGAGAAAGAAACCTTATTATATTCAGTCAAAATACCGAGCTAGCAAACTCTTGTAAGTGCGAGTCAGCAGCCGCTCGCGCAATGTTGCCATGACAATCGTACAAAACATTAACTTCAAGAGGTTTACCTAATTATTAGTATTACTTTATTATTTATTATTATTTACCGTATAGAAGAGAGTTTAGATTGAATTTGTAAAGCAAAATAAAATCTATCCAAACCTGTCTAATATTATAGGTTGTATTTTTAAACAATGAATATTTTGGAAGTGAAATCTGAGAGGTGAATTATGGATTAAATTGTGTGTGAAATGTTATGAATTGAAATATTCACATCTTAAATATACAACCATGTTCTATTTGAGCCCATAAAAATGCAAGCTCTGAAAATACAATGCATTAAAAAACACACAAAAACAGTAAAATATCCCAAAACCCCATGCCAGTGTTATACATTTTATTCAATTGAGTACTTACAATATCCCAAATGTTTCCAACTATTTGTAAATTGTGAGAAAACTGCTATTTTAACGAGGGGTGTTCGATTCCAGGTTTTTTGGAGTCGACTCCGATTCCCGACTCCCACTGTGGAATCGACTCCATTTACTTTACATCAAAACAGGGTTAGAAATCAGACAAAATTGCTGTTGTTACACACTTAAATTATTTCCCCCCGAGACAAAGTCCTAAAATCCTCTTATTAAAACCACACACTTTTAGTGTGACCATCCAAATTAGTCTAATTTAGTGATGACTTTCGTGACTATCAACATTTCAGTATCTATTGCCAATACATCATTTTACAGGAAAAGTCACGAAAAAAGATGTTGTCGAGTGATGGCTCTAAACACACATGATCATTGTCTTAAAAGGTGAGTTAAAGATACTATACATAAAATAATGCACACTATTGATGCGTTTCTTCTTGATATTTTCATGATTTATGGTTAGTCTTAATGAACACATGGTTAACCATGTGAAACTAAATCTATATTTTTTGCAATAATACACCATCAATTAAACTAAAGCTAGCATGGAGGAAACTTGCAATTACAAACTAAAGTCGCTGTGATTGTTTTCTATTTCTAAAGTAAGCACTCAAAATAAATGTGTGTGACAGTTTCTGTGACAGCTGTCTGACCCGGTGTATTACGTTAGTGTATTACCTCACAGATCGGTTTATTTCATTCACTCCTTGCTTATAGTGCACTCAACTGCCATGCACTTTAGATGAGAGATTAGTAAACATTCAGCAAACAAGAGCGATTTCGGACACAGCAACAGAGTCGACACCGAGAGTTGATTCCTGTACTGGAGTCGACCCTGACTCTAGGGCTATTCAGAGTCGAGGAGACTCTTTTGGAGTTGTTATTTAGATTTTTGTGCGCACAATATCTATTTTCGTCGCATTGTAAAATTATTGTACAGCCACGGTAGTGAGATGGACTTTGTAACGACATCTTTAGTGCCTTTGGGCCTTGTGAGTGGGTCAGTGTAAATGTACTGAATGCCAATGGAGGCCTTTCTGAAGCCTTTCTCAGCCATCAGCTTTCAACAAAAATATCCTCATTTGTGTTCCGAAGATGAACGAAGGTCTTACGGGTCCAACGACATGAGGGTGAGTAATTAATGAAATAATTTTAATTTTTGGGTGAACTAACCCTTTAATCTCTCCTCTCCTGACTGCTTTGTCGGACAAACCGGCAGATTCGGCGATGTGATTGGTCAGATCACCTGTCAATCAAACTTGCGGTGAAGGTGAATTTGAAGATAAAATGGACAAACTACGACCTGCTTACCTGGAGTAGCTCTGTTGCTTTTAAATGTGCTATATAAATACAATTGGACTTGACTTAAAATAACTTTTTTTTTTGGTTTAAAGACTTGACACTGAAACTGAAAAATAGTCACACTTAGGCCTAGTTGTAAATTTAGAACCGTTTATTCTTAATGATTTTGATACCATGTTTCATTCGGAGCTTAATCCTGATATAACTTTGTTAATAAAATAAAAATATTGAAAGAAATCTTCATAATCATTTTTAATATGGCAATACAGCCAAACAGATATTCTAACTCTAAACAAAAAGCATAGTAACTCCAATTTTAGTTCAAATGTAAAGTTAATGAATTTGCACAGCAGGATAATTAGTCACAAAAAAAGCATGTTAAGATTCGTTTTGGGAATCAGTGTTACTCCCAGAATCGGAATCGGATCTTTAAGTGCGTTAAGTTCCCTTTCGAAAGGGAACTCGAGCTGCGTCAGCTGACGCTATGGGGAACGCCTCCAGCGTGACCGGTGTCTGAAACGTTTATCCAATCACATCAGTCCTACTGACCGGCGACAGCCTCTGACGTCATAGACGTGCGACCAGGAAGTATAAAAGGGCGCCTTGCAAACACAACCGCATCCAATTCGTCTTCAGGGACTGTTTGTCTGATTCAAAAGAAAAAGCATCATGTCGAAGCGCACGCACAAGTCGAAGCATGGCTTCAGAAAGTGTGCAGACCCGTGTCCCAGGTTCCTCACACCTGAGGACACACACACACTCTGCGTGTTCTGCCTGGGTGAGGAGCACGCACGGGAGGTTCTTGAGGAAAGTGCCTCCTGTGCGAACTGTGAGCGTCTGTCACTGAAGACGCTCCGCTCTCGTCTGGCCCTCTTCTCGAGGGAAGAGGGTCCAGCGGCTGGGAGTGGTCCCGCTTCGGCCGAGGCCGAGCGGCGACTTATGTCCTGGGGCTCCCAGCTGGATCTGGCCCGCCGTCTAGAGACGGAGGTTGTGCTCGGCGAAGGGCCAGATCACGAGGGGCGGCCGCCGGAGGAGGAGTTGGGTGATAACTCCTCCTTATCGTCGGCCGAGGAGCTCCCACATCAGCAAGGGATGGAAGTGGAGGGTGGTGAAGCGGCCGAGGCCGAACCCTCCCAGCCATCCTGCCCCGTGTACGGGGAGCTGTTGGAGGTTGTGGAGCGGGCCGCCGGGCGGCTACAGTTGCCGTGGCGGCGCGCTAGGGGAGAAGCCGCTCGTCCAAATCGCCTGGACGATCGGTTTCTCTCCGGCCATAACCCCCCGGCTCTTGGGAGCCTTCCATTCCTCCCCGATCTCCACGAGCAGATCGCGGGGGCATGGAGAACCCCGTTCTCGGCTCGCTTATTCCGCCATCAGCGGGCGAATTTCGCTGATGTGGAGGGAGTGGCCGAGGCGGGGTACGTGTCGATGCCGCCGGTTGATGAGACGTTTGCGAACTATCTCGCATCCGGCCGGGCATCGACATTGAGAACTCCCACCCTGCCGTCTAAGCCGTTGAGAACGACCTCACGGTTAAACGGCAGGGCGTACACGTCAGCAGGTCAGGCGGCGGCGGCGCTGCACACCATGGCGGTGTTGCAGGCTTACCAAGCCGACCTGCTGAGGGACCTCGATCAGGGGGAACGCCAGGGTGGCCTACCCCCTGAGGCGATGGCTGAGCTCCGCCGCACCACGGATTTAGCTCTCCGGGCCACCAAGCAAACAGCAGTCGCCATCGGACGGTCGATGGCGGCTATGGTGGCCACGGAGAGACATCTGTGGCTGAACCTTGCGGACATCGGGGGGAAAGAGAGGTCCTTTCTCCTCGATGCCCCGGTTTCGCCCTCTGAGCTCTTCGGCACCTCCGTCGAGGCGGTGGTGGGAAGGTTTAGAGAGGCGAAGGCGCGCTCAGCGGCTTTTAAGACCTGCATCCCACTGAGGTCCGGGGCCGCGCCCAGGCAGGCGGGTGTCCCTGGTACGTCACGGTCTGAGGACCGGAGACAAGACCAACGAGCGAGCGTGGCCTCTCGGGCGCCCCCTCCATGGCGGAGTAGGGCGCAAAAGAGGCGGGACACCCGGAACTGGAGGAAGGGTGCCGGTGCCGAAGACCGGAACCAGCGTAGGCGGGGGGAAACTCCGCCTACGAGGGCGAAGCGGAGGTAGTAGGTGAGCCCTTCCTTCCACCCTTTTCCTTGGCGCTTGACATCAGGCCGGGCGGGGCCAATGATGAGCGGACGTGAGACTCTGACGGCCCGTCTGGTCTGGTGAGCAGGCGCCCCCGTCAGGTTTGGGGTGCTTTCGTTTATGAGCTTATAGAGAAGTTATCATAAGCACTAGAAGCGGAAAAGTGGCGTTTTCCTTGTGGGAAAGGAGTCGTCTGAGTAAACTCGACCGCTTCCCTGAGTGGGCATGAGGAGGAAGATTCAGCGTTGGACGCCTCATCGGGAAACAACCCTCGGGGTCCGCGCAATGGATACTGTGAGTATATGCCTGTGCACGGATGTCATCACGCGCCGGTGGACAGCGGGTAAGCCTCAGTATGAGGGACGTTTTATGTTCTTAAAATGCTGTGTGCTCCCCGCCGAGGGTGTGTTGTACGGTGTCCCCGTTTGGTGGCCGGAACGATTTATTTAAGGAAGCCGTGAGACGGCTGGTGAGAGAAGCTAGCCTCGCTAGTGGAGAGTAGCCGTCACGTTAAGCCAGTAAAGTAAACATGTTACTTGGTGTGTTCTCTCAGTGCGTTGAGAGCGGTTACCGCTCATTTTCGCGGAAATATGTTTCAAGAGGGAAACTAAGCGAGTGTGGGTGTCCCTAGCGGTTCGGCTAAAAGCTCCGGGCCACCGGAGGGCAAGTGTTGTAGCATTAACCCCTGCGGACGTAAGTAAGCGCGAGGGTGAGTAGGCTAACACACGAACGAAGATATGTGTACCCAACCCTCGAGATATGGGCTTGGGACGTTAAGTTGCTATGGTGGCAGCCTTAGCAGAGACTGGTATACAGGCAGCTAGCTTAGGCTGTGTTTTTACAGGATGATAAAAACCCCTATTCAGCCTCCTCTCATGTGAGAGTCGCCTGGCCAGGGCCCGCCCCCGGGTCTGCGCTCGGGGGTGCGGTAATACAGATGGG
The DNA here is from genome assembly GCF_024679245.1 of Pseudorasbora parva. NCBI lineage: Eukaryota > Metazoa > Chordata > Actinopteri > Cypriniformes > Gobionidae > Pseudorasbora > Pseudorasbora parva. The sequence goes on along the minus strand of NC_090172.1, from coordinate 60,789,413 downwards.
AAAAGGTGAGAGCATTATAGTTTTGCAACCTAGCCTGTAAGGCGGTAAGTAAGGTTTGTGGGTCACCTGGGCCAAATACTTTTACCCCATCCAAGGGATGTGGGACTGTGGTAACCATTATTCACATATTGCAATAATTTGCCCTGTGTTTTTTGCTCCACCTTTCGTAGGGCTCGGGGTGAGCGACACGCACAACCTGTGTGCCTCTTGAGGGCCCAGCGTTGGATGCTCCCCTGGGAAGCCAAGCATCACCATGGCGACGCCTTGGAGGAAACTGCGGGTTGCTGGAAATAGCAGCGGTCTCCCCGGGGCTGGTGTGGTAAGGAATGAACTCCCCTTACTTAAAGGGGTTGTAAGAGCAATGTGTTGAGTACACCGCTCTGGCGATGCAATTAGGTCTGTGTTGTAGGTTCTGCCGGAGGACTGGGCTTCGCAGGGAGGACCCCGTGAGCCTCCGAATGAAGCCAGCTGTGAGCAGCCAGCCCGGACAGTCCAGGCAGTAGTCTCTGAACAGGAGGCCTCGACGGGCCTTCTAGTTGGAGTGACGACATCGGGGCCCGTGTGCGGGATGGTAAAAAAAAAAAAAAAAAATCTCCCTTTTGTTGTCACAAACAGTATTGTCTCGTCAACAGGCTTCGTCAGCCAAGCAGACAGCCATGGTTAGCCCGACATGGAGCGGCCAGCATTCATCCGACCTGCCAGCGAGTATTCATCGCTGGCATGGCTACAAGCCCAGTTAGTAGGCCTCCCTAGGCCTCCCTGAGGGCCTGCTGGGGTGCAGCAGGCCTTGCCGGGCCTCCCTTGAGAGGGTATTCCCGTGCTTCAGGTGTGAGACGGCAGGTAGTAGGCCTCACCAGGCCTCCCTGAGGGCCTGCTGTGGTAACAGTAAGCCTCGTCTGGCTTCCCCTAAGGGGTCGTTCCTGGGCTTCAGTCACTGGATGATAGGTAGTAGGCCTCGCGGGGCCTCCCTGAGGGCCTGCTGGGATGCAGCAGGCCTCATCTGGCTTCCCCTGAGGGGGTACTCCAGGGAACCAGCGCTGGATAACAGCTCCCGGGCTCCAGTCACCAGATAGCAGGTAGCAGGCCTCACCAGGCCTCCCGGAGGGCCTGCTGGGTTGCAGCAGGCCTCATAGGGCTTCCCCTGAGGGGGTGGCCCAGGGCCTCGGCCTCTGGGTGACAGGGGTTAGGCCTCGCTAGGCCTCCCCGGAAGGTGAGCAGGGAGCATGGTTGCTAGCCGGGGCGGTTAGCATGATCTGCTATCAGGTAGCAGGCCTCACCAGGCCGCCCTGAGGTCGTTCCCCGGCCGAAGTGCCGGCTATGAGTAGCCTGGCAGGTAGTAGGCCCTGCGGGGCCTCCCTGGGGGAACGAGTTCCTTGGAAGGAGACACAGAACTGGAACTCAAGCTGACAGCTAGTGGTTCCTGCCGTCAGGCTTCGGTCCTAGCCGGCAGCACCTGATGGCAGGTGCATACTCTAGCACGACGAGTTTACACTGCTGCTATGCGGTCCTTATAGGACAGGGACCTGCATAGGTTGCCTACAGCATGGTACCTACCAGGCAGGCTTAAGAGCTCCCCTCTTAGGAGGGTTGTCTGTGAGCTTACGGCCGCCTGGGCCTGGTCAGTTGGTCGTAGGCCCCTCGGGGCCTCCCTGTGAGATCAGCCTGTAGGCCTTCTCAGGCCTCCTGAGCACCCCTGTAATGTATGTGCTCGGTAGATCCTAGGATTGAGCAGCTAACTCCCCTCGCTAGCAAGGGTGGGAAAGCATTACGCTGAGCGCTGTTCTCCAGGATAGCCCGTCTCTGAGTTCCGGCCTGAGGCGGACACTGCCAGTTCGCAGTCCCTCAGCTTGATGCCTCTCCAGAGGCGAGTTTCCAGAGGCTCTGTTGTTAACAGACTGGGCTGGCAGACGGAAGCGTCCCACATAGTGACGCCAGGTCAAGCCTCCCTGGTGGCATTCGGTGAAGTTCTTCCCGAATAGTGACTGGCTGGGGCGCCCTCGGGTCCCCTAGCCACATTCCCTTAAAGGAACCCCTTCTGTCGAACAGGTTGGTTCCAGGCCTTTGAGCGGCCGGGGTAGGGTACATGAAGGTGCCCCAAGGCCACAGCTCGGGCTATGACCGTAGGGAATGCTGTCACTGACAGCCTAATGTGACCAGAGGGGGAGTGGTTCAGGCATTTCAGTTGAATTTGCGTGTCCTGACAGTGGTCACTGCCAGTAGGCATGCACTCCCCTCGGCATGGCGGCGTGGGTATATCGTTCCCCATAGCGTCAGCTGACGCAGCTCGAGTTCCCTTTCGAAAGGGAACGTCCCTGGTTACGACTGTAACCTTAGTTCCCTGAGAACAGGGAACGAGACGCTGCGTCACTTTTGCCATGCCTCGGGGCCTGCCTGCGAACAGTCCCTTCAGACGAATTGAATGCGGTTGTGTTTGCAAGGCGCCCTTTTATACTTCCTGGTCGCACGTCTATGACGTCAGAGGCTGTCGCCGGTCAGTAGGACTGATGTGATTGGATAAACGTTTCAGACACCGGTCACGCTGGAGGCGTTCCCCATAGCGTCAGCTGACGCAGCGTCTCGTTCCCTGTTCTCAGGGAACTAAGGTTACAGTCGTAACCAGGGACGATTCCCACCCCTAAGCCCCACCCACCGACTCTAAACACAATGTGATTGGCCCGACCAGAGTTTGGCTTTTACAGCTCAGAAGTGTATTGAGAGTTGCTCGACGACACTCACGGCAGATTAGATTTGCTGCCGCATGGCGGCGTCTAGATTTCTAGACTAGTGTAATGTTGCTGTTTGAGCATAATCAACATCTGCAAAGTTACAACACTCAAAAATATATTTTCTTTTAAAGAAATCCCTTACGGTAAACAACAAATTGCTGGTTGGGAAATCTGGCCAAGGGGAAATTGGAGGGACTTGAAAACACAATGGTCATATGACCACAAATGTGTTCTGTTGACTATATAGAGGGGGTGTCTCACATTACCCCTCTCTCCCCTGTGTGGACTGTAAAGACGGAGGGATTTGAAAACGATGATGCATATTTAGTCATGAGACGCATATTTAACCAAGATATGCATGTTTATGAAACTGGTCTGTTCTCTCTGCGTTGTGTGGCCAACAGCGCGCACGAGACATCTAGCCTTTATTATGGATATCTATGGTTATATATCAGGTATGTGAACAATTTTGGGTGAATTCTAATAAACAATAGCCTATATATAATTAACAGGAAACATTCTGTACTGGTTACATTTATACCGCTATTGTGCCAGTTATGGAGATATCATGCTATTCGGTTTCACACAGTTGCTCAAATATGTTACTTTGCACACTTTATATCACAGTCCTGCAAGGTCCTGTGGCAAAACACGAACTGAGTTGCGTTTTAGACCAAACATAATAACGGTTGACCGAGTGTGACCTGGACACATCAGTGAATGCGGAGATATTTTGCTAAATAAAATGATCCTGCCAGAAGAACTGCGTGATGACTTTATGACGTCTGTATTAGCTCAGTGAGCTTTTACACATGCGCAGTACGCTGAATTTGGCATTTACTGACGTTTCAGTGTGGGTGAGAAACTGTAGGAAAACGTTAGTGTGGACGGAGAGCATTTTAAAGGGATAGTTCACCCAAAAATGAAAATTCATCATTTACTCTCCCTCAAGTTGTTCCAAACCTGTATGAGTTTCTTTGTTCTGCTGAACACAAAAGAAGATATTTTGAAGAAAGGCGGTAACCAAACGACTGATGGACCCCATTGACTTTCATAGTAGGAAAAAAATACTATGGAAGTCAATGGGGACCAGGAACTGTTTAATTACCAACCTCCTTTAAAATATCTTCTTTTGTTTTAAGCAGAAGAAAGGAAATTATACAGGTTTGGAACAACTTGAGGGAGAGTAAACGATGAATTTTCATTTTTGGGTGAACTATCCCTTTAACACGAAAACTCAGTTTTCAAATCTATCTGGATTAATGTAGACGTAGCCTGCCTAAGTGTCACAGATCCATAGACTCAGCTCCTCCATATGTAACCTACACAATCCCCAGAATCCTGATCACCTCCACCTGCTTTCATTCATCAAGGACTGCCATATAAACCTCAACCTCACACCATTGTCTGGTCTCTGACCATCATCCTCCACATCCACTCGGCAGTCTCAGAGCATTTACGTGCTCCTAGCGCCCTCTAGTGGCGATGCTGAGAATAATAACTCAACACTGTCCAATAATGCTTTATTAATGTCATTGGTGTATAATGACTGTATACTGTTTAATTATTTAAAGGTGCCCTAGAATGATTTGAAACAATGTTAAATTGTTCTCTGATATCTACATGGAGGGTATGTGGCTTATTTGAGGGCAAAAATGGTCTAGATACAGTTTTACAGGTCCATTTGCCACTCTATAAATTGTCCCTAGGATGTAATGCTCTGTTTTCGCCTTATCTGGAAGAGTCATGAATATTAATGTTGAGCTCTGCTCTGATTGGCTTATTTCAGCAGCTCACAGCAGTTCAGTGAAGCGGCTTGTGAGCATAGACAGTAAAAGAAATGGACAGAGCTATCCCATAGACTTTAACGGCGGAAAGTGAGGTCGATAAGGAGCACTAACTTCCTGATGGCTGAGCGAACAGCGCAGGCTTAGACTGAGCTTGAGGACGTAGATGTGACGTGAGCCTCCTGTCTGACAGCTGTAGGTCTTCTAGATGTGGAAAGTGAAATCTGAATCACGTCGTTTAAATATTTTCTCCCGTTGCTTTTGGCTCACTATCGGCTTCTCCCCATTCTTCTCCCTTGACTTTATCAGACTTTATGTCTCCACGTCCCCCGACTGTCTCGTAACAGTAAAAGATTGCTTCTGAGCGTCTCCTCATGTCTATCCACAACTTTCCTGCAAGTCTTAGTGGGCGTCGCCATGACACTCGATACTTCCGGTTGACGGTATCTCAGTTCCAGTTTAGCACACATAACAGTTAAGCCTAGTTCACACTGCCCGATTTTTGCCCCGATTTTAAGTCGCCGACAGGTTTTGCGAAATCGCCGACAAATGCCCGAGATCATAGGCAAATCGGTGCTCGTGCACGCGAGTGACAATCACGCAGTGTGAATGATCAAAGACGCGATCAGAGAGAATCGCCGATGAGTCGCCGACGCCGGTGAGATATTTGGCATGCTAAATATCTGGAGCTGTCGGCGATTCAAACTCCTGCTGTGTGAACTGCGTTCTGACTGAAAATTACATCGGCGATGACCGACAGCCAATGAGAGAGAGAGATACAGGACAGCGGGAGGTTCAGGGAGGAGTTATAGAGCAGAATATCAGTATTTTAATAGATATATTTACAATTCTATCAAACAGAAACAAAGGCCAAACATTGAAAATCGTGCAGTCTGAACTAGGCTTTATGCTGCGTTCACACCAGACTCGAGTGACGCAAATAAATAGTGCTATTCGCGCGAACTTGGACGCGGGAACATTTTGCCTCTATACGCTTCATTCACTACACAACAGACGCAAATTTGCGTCATGGGAGGGGCTTCTGCCAGGCAGCGGCAGTCGTCAGAAGGACGAGCCGAGTTAAGGCTGCTCTCGCCGGGGTTAATGAGCGCTGAGCGCCGCCGAGCGTCTGGGTCTCACACCTCCGAAACCTTGCTTCCATAAACCATGCAACATAAACGGACCCGTCTGACATGCTGCTACACCCTACGCACTCCATTCAATGCACAATGAACTTCAAATAAACTCAAGAATTGTGATGTAGAAGTAATATTTATATTTTAATATTTGTAATTGTTGAAATCATGTCAGACATTGTCAGTAGACTTTTTTTTAATCAACATCAACAATTAATTTAAGTGCACTGTAATAAAAATGTACATTTCATTGCTATAAATGTAATTATTGAGTTTATATATTAGTTTAACCTATTTAAAATACTGCAGTACAACTGTATAATTTTTTGCAAGGGGTTTGTTTATTGTTTTCAATAATTTACAGATTTGATGTGTATCAAGACCGCTCTTACAGCCTAACGTTACCTTCCAAATATAGACCTGCACTCCCGCGGGACCCAGCACAACCGAGAGGCGCGGGATATTATTTGATGGGTGAATGCGGATGCAGGCGGCAAGATATTATTGTGTGCGTGTTGCGGGAAAATAAAATTATTTAGCGGGACTCCCGCAAAGTGGAAATATCTAACAAAATAAATAACTAGAAACAAATAAACCTTTATTTATAATAAAATAAAATCGATTTACAGGCGCATGGACGGAAGCTAACTCTCGCGTGGATCATAGGAACAGCCAAGCTGGCCTACCACACAGTGGCAAAATGTCTGCACCGCATAACTCTGGTGAATCGCTTAGTGCTACAGATATTAGTAAGTTCTTGTAAGATAGTCAGATCCATGCGACCATCTGGGAGATGTGATCATTTTGCCTGAAGCGTTGTTGTAAAAGTCTACTCCTGAGTCCTGATAGTACAACCAAACGTTTAGCTGATAACAGTACAGACTAATGTAAACCGGAAGTTCGTTACCGGCGTGTTCTACGTTTCCATAGCGATCATGCGTGAGCTCAACCAATCAGCATGTTCAGCGCCTAAGTCCCGCCCTCGAAAGTTCCTGAACTTTGAAAAAGTACTACCTCGTGAGCAGGGCCGTTTGGAGGGGGAAATATTTACCCGGAACTTCATTTAGACCCTGGTTCCTGCGGTCTAAACACACCGAGTACCACCCAAAGTTCCTGGGTAAAGTTCCTGTGTTCGAAACGCGGCTAAACAAGACGGTTCATATGACTTATGCTGCATTCATGTGCTCTTGAAATTATCGTAAATACGAGTTTCCTGGGTAAAAATTTCACATGAACGCCCTCCCATTTCAAAATTTGAATGGGATGAGCTCGTAATCACGACTTCAGATGTGGAAATATCAAATTTCTGATAGCACGTGAAGGTGGCATTACTTAAACTCATTTCAATACTTGTATAAAAGTTACAAAGCTGCCGTCACTTTAAGGCCGAACGCACGGATCATATACACTGATACACATCTGATTTCTCCAAACTGTTTACGTTCACTTAAGACATAATCAACTTGGTTTATCTGAAAACTCCCTTGTTGACCCTACAAGAGTGATTCCTCAAAGGCTTTCTGCAAAACCCCAAACACCTTTTAAAGAGGAAAAAAAATAAATCATCCACTGACTTTCAAAGCTGCTACAGAAACGACTTTCGACTTTGTAGATCTTGACAGAAATGTAGTGGAGTAAAATGTATGATATTTGTCTTTCATATATAGTGACGTTAAAGTCAGAAGTTTCCAGAAAAAATAATACTCAAGTAAAGTGCAGATACTCAAAAAGTGTACTTAAATACAGAACTCAAGTTAATGTACTTAGTTACTGTCCACCTCTCCAGCCAACTCCCTTGAGAGCTGACCAAGCCTGCTCCGCTCATACACAGATCAAACAGATAATGTGTGTCGTCCTTGGCACATGACAATGCACAACTTGCTGCCATATTTACTGATCTAATTTGATACCAAATAGATTAACAATATGACAAACACTCAGAGAAGCGGCTTCCTGAAGACAGAAGCTGATGACTGTAAAATGGAGATGCTACTCTACCTCACCTGACCTGATGATGGTACCATTATTGCTTTGGCCCTTTTAGCAGATATCATTATTTTTTGAATTTCTAACTGTTGTCCTTCTCTGGAAAAGATATAGCTATGCTCAGAGCTTAACTATATATAAACATCATACCAAAAGCATAAAACAGCCTCCTGCAGATCATTATGAATAAGCATGAGGTACAGTATAAGAACTTACCATAAAGGAGAAGGCTCTGTCGTTCCTAATGTTGATCCCTAAATAAAGGGGTAGAAATAGTTTGTGAAAAACAGCCTCTAATGTGACATGTCCTGCATTATTTTCCTTAATTAATTCATAAACAAGTGAGTCTTTATATTTACCCGAACTTTACACCACACAAGGAAAGGTCAATAAGTCTCTTAAAATATCAGATAAGATGTAGAGAATATAATTTCAATTCATGCATATTTTTAAAATTTATTTTGTATTTTTTGCTGGTCCAGCGTGGGGTGCTGGTTTGCTGGTCCCGTATGGGGTGCTGGTTTGCTGGTCCAGTATGGGGTGCTGGTTTGCTGGTCCAGTATGGGGTGCTGGTTTGCTGGTCCGGTATGGGATGCTGGTTTGCTGGTTTGCTGGTCCGGTATGGGGTGCTGGTTTGCTGGTCCGGTATGGGGTGCTGGTTTGCTGGTCCGGTATGGGGTGCTGGTTTGCTGGTCCAGTAGGGGGTGCTGGTTTGCTGGTCCAGTATGGGCTGCTGGTTTGCTGGTCCAGTGTGGGCTGCCGGTTTGCTGGTCCGGTATGGGGAGCTGGTTTGCTGGTCCAGTATGGGGTGCTGGTTTGCTGGTCCAGTATGGAGTGCTGGTTTGCTGGTCCAGTATGGGGTGCTGATTGCTGGTCCAGTATGGGGTGCTGGTTTGCTGGTCCGGTATTGGCTGCTGGTTTGCTGGTCCAGTATGGTTTGCTGGTTTGCTGGTCCAGTAGGGGGTGCTGGTTTGCTGGTCCAGTATGGGGTGCTGGTTTGCTAGTCCAGTAGGGGGTGCTGGTTTGCTGGTCCAGTATGGGGTGCTGGTTTGCTGGTCCAGTATGGGGTGCTGGTTTGCTGGTCCAGTATGGGGTGCTGGTTTGCTGGTCCAGTATGGCGTGCTGGTTTGCTGGTCCAGTATGGCGTGCTGGTTTGCTGGTCCAGTATGGCGTGCTGGTTTGCTGGTCCAGTAGGTGCTGCTGGTTTGCTGGTCCAGTAGGTGCTGCTGGTTTGCTGGTCCAGTAGGTGCTGCTGGTTTGCTGGTCCAGTAGGTGCTGCTGGTTTGCCTTTTTCATGCCTGAGTAAGAATATAAATTGTTTAAAAAGTCTGTGTGTGTGTGTGTGTGTGTGTGTATGTGGTGTATGTTAGGCTGATGGTGTCAGACTGTCCAATAATCGTTAAGTTGTTATTCTCCACGTCATCAATCTGAAATAAAAACAGAAATCATGTTTAGTGTCTAAATACATGATACTGCATAGAAAATAAATGTGCAACAATGAGAAGCAACATTCTTAAAAAATTGAGATTTAAGAACAAGTTTAAGTTAAAAATGGGGTGCTGGTTTGCTGGTCCTGTATGGGGTGCTGGTTTGCTGGTCCAGTATGGGGTGCTGGTTTGCTGGTCCAGTATGGGGTGCTGGTTTGCTGGTCCAGTATGTGGTGCTGGTGTGTGTATGTGTATGTGTGTGCTGTATGTTAGGCTGTTGGTGCCAGACCCATAATTCTTAAGTTGTCATTCTTCACATCTGAAATAAAAACAGAAATCAGGTTAATTGTCTAAATACATTACAAAAACTGCATAAAAAACAAATGTGCAATAAAGAGAGGTAATATTCTTACATTTGGACAGTTAAGAACATAGTTCAAAATATTTTAGGAGGTGTACATATTCGGCACTACTTGTCATCTGTATGAGGATTGACTCGATGACAGTTGCAGCTCATAAAAAAGCTAAGTCTGATAAGTAAACCGAATCAAAAAGACTTCAAAGCTTGTAATTAATACCTTAAACCAGTTGTGGAGATTGACATTGTCCAGTTTAATCCGCTTCTCTGGGTCGAGCTTCAGACAACAGCAAATAAAATCGCAGCATTCTGTGGAGAAAGATGTCTGATTATTACCTTAAACTTCACAAACACCACTAGGCTCACATGTTCATTTTTTCTGCATCTAGAAGGTTTCCGAATTCAGATTGTCCTCTGCTCATATTAAGATCTCACCTTGTGACAAGCCATCTCTGCTCCACATGTTTTCTTTGAGGAGCTTCTCCATGTCTCGGCTCTTGGGAAAATGCCCACACAGTATAACAAACAACAGTATGCCGAGTGACCACACTGTTGTTTGTTCCCCGTAGTACCTGCCCTTGATCCAATACTCTGGAGGGAAGAACTCTTCTGTGCCTGGAGAAAAATATTTTATTTGTAAGTTTTTACTAGAATATTTATTACCTTGCAAGAAATTATTTGATGCTAACAACATTTTTAACTTTGAGAAACCATAAATACCAGCAAAGGATGTGTAACCCGCAGAGGTAAGAAATTCGCCGCATCCGAAGTCTATTAATTTGACTTCAAGAGTGTCCGGGTTAATCAGCAGGTTTTCTAGCTTTATATCCCTGTGGAACACTCCAAGCTGGCAGCACGTCTGCACTGCAAATATTGTCTGCCACATGATAATACGGGCTAAATCCTCCTCATCCATGGTGCCCGTGTAGCTCTCTAAGAAGACATCCAAGGACTGACAGGGCATGGGCCGCTCCATCACCATAATGTAGCAGTCAGCTTCATCCTGCCAGTCCAGAAGCTGGATTATTTGAGGAACCCTGAGCTGATTTGCTCGAATATGTAGAGCAACCTCGAGTGGAACTGGTGTGGAATAGCGGTCCTAGAAAACACAGATATTATGAGGAGTAGAAGGATTTAAACTTGACACAGGTAGTTTGTCTATTCAAAAACCAGTAAATATGAGATGTATGAAATTAAAAAGCAGTAACTGAGTGGAAAAAAAGAGAGAGCACAGAGTACTTACAACACTGACAAATTTTGCATGCTCTTTGGAAGCAAATTTCACCGCCACCTGATGAAAAAAACCCACAGGATTTGCGTCAGAATTCATATGTTCAAAGTTTATATATTTCAGTCATTAAACCTGAATTCATGAAACACGTACAGTTTCATAAATAACACTTTAAACATGAAGAGCAGGTCTGACAATATACACAGGTCTGACATGTCAAGTGCACTAAATAGTGAATATTAGACACACTAAGAGTGCTTGGATATGAGAGAGTCAGACAAGTATAATACAACATAAATTAGCTTCTAGATAGATATTGTAAGGAATGAAAATTGATACCTGAAGGTTATCTTTTAAACGAGTCGCTGCATGAACAGCTCCAAAGCCTCCTTGACCCAGTTTGATGCCAATTCCATAGCAGCAGGAATTTATGTCTGTTAAAAGAAAAAAAAGAGTTTTTGACATGAAATGTCAAGCAGTGACACCAGCTACATTATCTAAAACCATATGATACATATATTATTTGAGTTACTAAATTTAATTTTGTGCTTTCATCACTACAGGACTATTTAAGAAACTACATTTTATATGTAGTAGGCATAAAAAAAAATCACCTACTTCACCCATACATATTAAATGAAATATTAAAAAAAACTTTTCCACCAACCTTAACCAAAGCATGTTTTAACGTCAATTTAAAGTATAAACCATTAAACTGCTGATTAAAGTGTGTGTGTGTGTGTGTGTGTGTGTGTTTGTGTGTGTTGGGTTATGTTAGGGTTTTGTTAACAAACTGACCCCTAAGGGTTCTCTTTTTATCCAGCGGGCTCAACTGAGGTGCCACAATGTCCTCTAGTGCACTGTAAAAGACATCGTCATCACTCGAGTCCTCATCGTCGTGAGGGTCACTAATGATAAGGCCCTCAATTGACTGGTCGTAATGGTCATCTTCAATTTCAGGGTCACCGGTGACTGGTTCTCCCTTTGACTGGTCGTGATGGTCAAACTGACCCCTAAGGGTTCTCTTTTTACCCAGCGGGCTCAACTGAGGTGCCACAATGTCCTCTAGTGCACTGTAAAAGACATCGTCGTCACTTGAGTCCTCATCGTCGTGAGGGTCACTAATGATAAGGCCGTCAATTGACTGGTCGTAATGGTCATCTTCAACTTCAGGGTCACTAATGATAAGGCCCTCAATTGACTGGTCGTAATGGTCATTTTCAACTTCAGGGTCACCAGTGACTGGTTCTCCCTTTGACTGGTCGTGATCATCAACTTCAGGGTCACTAATGATAAGGCCCTCAATTGACTGGTCGTAATGGTCATCTTCAACTTCAGGGTCACTAATGATAAGGCCCTCAATTGACTTGTCGTAATGGTCATCTTCAACTTCAGGGTCACTAATGATAAGGCCCTCAATTGACTGGTCGTAATGGTCATCTTCAAATTCAGGGTCACCAGTGACTGGTTCTCCCTTTGACTGGTCGTGATCATCGACTTCAGGGTCACTAATGATAAGGCCCTCAATTGACTGGTCGTAATGGTCATCTTCAACTTCAGGGTCACTAATGATAAGGCCGTCAATTGACTGGTCGTAATGGTCATCTTCAACTTCAGGGTCACTAATGATAAGGCCCTCAATTGACTGGTCGTAATGGTCATCTTCAAATTCAGGGTCACCAGTGACTGGTTCTCCCTTTGACTGGTCGTGATCATCGACTTCAGGGTCACTAATGATAAGGCCCTCAATTGACTTGTCGTAATGGTCATCTTCAACTTCAGGGTCACTAATGATAAGGCCGTCAATTGACTGGTCGTAATGGTCATCTTCAACTTCAGGGTCACTAATGATAAGGCCCTCAATTGACTGGTCGTAATGGTCATCTTCAACTTCAGAGTCACTAATGATAAGGCCCTCAATTGACTGGTCGTAATGGTCATCTTCAACTTCAGGGTCACAGGTGACTGGTTCTCCCTTTGACTGGTCGTGATCATCGACTTCAGGGTCACCGGCGACTAGTTCTTCCTTTGACTGGTCGTGATCATCGACTTCAGGGTCACCGGTGACTAGTTCTTCCTTTGACTGGTCGTGATCATCGACTTTAGGGTCACAGGTGACTAGTTCTTCCTTTGACTGGTCGTGATCATCGACTTCAGGGTCACAGGTGACTAGTTCTTGCTTTGACTGGTCGTGATCATCGACTTCAGGGTCACAGGTGACTAGTTCTTCCTTTGACTGGTCGTGATCATCGACTTCAGGGTCACAGGTGACTAGTTCTTCCTTTGACTGGTCTTGATGATCTTGATCATCGATTTCAGGGTCACCAGTGACTGGCTCCTCTGCAGTGCAGCAAACTTCAGGGTCACTGGTGATATCCTGATAAGAAGGCTCACCTAAAGATAGTAATGACATAAATATTACAGTATCAATAAAATTTACTACAACTGTGCTTCTAAATTTTTGACTTCCCTAAAAAAAAAAAAAATAACAAAAATAAGCATAGAGCCAGTGCAGACTCCAATAAGCAAAAAGAGTTACATATTCTCATAACATGAACTTTATATTAGGTGGCATTAACTACTATGTACTAACATTTGATACAATGCATTTATTGTGTACATGTGTGTTTTTACATTGTACTTACATTTTAAAAATACCTGCATGTAATTACGTCTGTAATTAATTTCTGTAGTTACATTTGTAATTACACAGTTGACACTTCCCTTACACCTAACCCCCTTAAACTGACCCACACCACCACACCTGACCCTAACTCTACACTCTAAAAACTCCAATTAATAAAATGTTGGAAGAGCAAAAAAATATATGTTGAACTAATTTTCTTACTCGTGCTTAGTTAAGAAGACATATTATATTAAGTCTGCAGAAATATTTTTAAAAACATTAAATGAATTGATATTTTCAAATCCAGTTAACATTTAGAATTGCAAATATTGACTGGACTAAAAAACGCGAATCCAGTCAACATTTTATAAAAGTAGGCTATATGGCCAACACAATATTTTACACACAATATTTTACTCTGGTAAATAGATTTTTGTTTGTGCTGTTGAAATGGGCTGTTGGAAACATTTGATAAAATAGCCTATATCAGAACAATATTTGTGAAATTAGATGTATTTTCGATGTTTTGTTTATGATGGTATCTGCATTATAATGAGAAGATGGGTCCTACAACACTTACAGATTACATATTTAATATACATATATAATTCATGAACATATGTAGTTAATTGTGGCATTTAATCTGCCTAATTTTAATGAATACGTACGAGAGCTTGTTTGACTACGCGGAAGGATCTGTATTGCTCGTTTTTCGCGGAAGGATCTCTTCCAGGTTCACCAGAGCGGCAGCAGCAGCTATTTTGAGGATGCAGTTCACGCGTCAGGTAAGTGTTAATGATTAAACTGCAGACAAATATGTCGAACATATTAGGCTTGTGTGGATATTTAACGTTAGACGTGAAGTAAGAAGTAAATTAGAAGTAAATATATCCAAGGGAAAGAAGGGATTATTTAGGCCTAAATGATGCTACGTCAAGTTCACTCGTCATCGAATAAATGATTTACGTTACGTTAATGTGGTCTTTAACCATGTCTAAGTAATAATACATAATTTTGTTTTAAACTATAATTCTATATAATGTATTTTAGATTTAATCTCAGCGTGTTGTGTGCTATTTTTGTGTCAGACAAACTTTCTCTCATTAGCTATAGGCCAAAGTGCCGTGGTGATGATTTTTATACCTGCAAATTTACTGAAACATGTCAAACGTGTAACTTAATGTAGGCCAAATAATGTACGCTATTAAGGGGGGAGTGGTTGTGTTGAACGTGATTTTTTTCGTGTTCCAACTTTTGAAATTGTCCCGTAAATTAAGGGAACAACATAACCTCGTCCTCGCAAGTTGGACGAATTCTAAACTTTAGTTTAGTCACACATGCTAGTAAATTCTTAATATTGATAAAATGTATAAAGAATATAATTTTATTTTATTTTTATTAACTTTTCTCTTTCTTTCTCCAACAGGGTGTGACCAAGATATCCATTGATGCTTTGTCGTTGCAAAGTTTCTCATCCAAGCCAGTCTGTCATTTACCCTCATGTTGTTCCAAACCTGTATGAGTTTCTTTGTTCTGCTGAACACAAAATAAGATATTCGTAAGAATGTTTGTAACAAAGCAGATGGAGCAACCATTCACTACCATAGTATTTTCCCCCTACTATGGTAGTGAATGGTTGCTCTATCTGCTTTGTTACAAACATTCTTCCAAATATCTTATTTTGTGTTCAGCAGAACAAAGAAAATTATACAGGATTTGAACAACATGAGGGCGAGTAAATGATGACAGAATTTTCATTTTTGGTGAACTATCCCTTTACCAGCTGAAACACTGACATGTAGCATGAATGCTCCACTGTATCTACTTTGACTGTGTGTGTAGTTTCAAAACTAAAGGTGCATTAAAGACATTATAGAAAAGTGACAAGGGCTTTGGTCATTTTTTTTATTATTTAAAGAAATTTGAAATTCATTCTTATGAAAATGTATTGTTTTTATGACAAATGTTATAAATGTAGATGATACAATGTGCTTTAATTTGTTTTTATCCTCACTATAACATGTTGTAACTAGTTCCACCACTGCAATTTCTAGTAACAATTAAAACCATTTAAAAATGAAACCCTTAATTAAAACGTTTTAGTTGAATTAATTATAAAAACAGGTTGAGTAAACATACATTTTAAAGTTGAAGTCAAGTTTGAGCCAACTAAAAATTATTAATTCAATTAACTTTAAAAATAATTGAGCAAACGTACATTTTAATGTTGAAGTCAAGTTTGAGCCAATTAAAAAATATTAATTCAGGTAACAATTTCTAGAACGAAATTGAGTGAAGGTAAAACATCTGTGGAACTAGTTACTAAATAATAATTTGTTGAAAGCACTAGAAATTTTTTACAGTGTACTCGTATCCCACCTCAATTTGAACACAGTAAGTACATTGCACTTATTTTTTGATGTATGTACATAGTAACGTTACTTAAGGCCACCTAATGTAAAGTGGGGCCACATGAACATCTCATTTACTTACCATCATCACTCTGGTCCTCGTTTTCATTTTGGGTGTTGTTGGGTTTCTTCCGTTCTCGTTGGTAAAAAGCGTACAGTCCTAGTAAAGTAAAAAGCATTTTTATGCCTTAACTAGGCTAACCGCCGACTGTCACTGCAAGATGTGAAGCGAGGTCAGCGGTTTGTTATTTATCGGTGCCGATTTGAGTCGTGTACAGATAAAAATGTTGTAATATTGGCAAATCTATTGCGTAATAAAACAAAGTATCCAAAAAGCAAGCAAGTTGTTGTGATTAAAGCACGAATCAAGTGAAATACACAAGAAAAACTGAAATGATCATCAACGAACAGCAAGTTGTGAAGATTCAACAGCATAAGCCTTTTTATACCTGATTACTGTGATGTCACATTCTAAATGACGTAACAGAGCCGCCGAGAACTTCCTACGTCATTGCTCTATTCCGCTGTTCGCGGGGCTTCGGCGTCGCCGCTGAACTCGTACTCGTAGCGCAAGTCCATTATTGTACTTAGGAAATGCAGAATACAACAGATTTATTAAAAAAAAAAATCAGCACACACAATGATTGTTATTTAAGTCATGTATGGGGAGGGCCGTAGGAAGGGTTTCATAATCACAGAGGTCATACATTTGGGCTAGATAGGCTGGTTCGGCCTAAATAAATGTATTAAATTCATTAACAATATGTACACATTCGTTATTAATATTATTCCTAATTTGATGAACATGGCTTTCACATTGTAATTATAACATGAACCACATACTTTCCACTCTGAATAAACAAACAACACAGTTTACATGCTTCGTTGGATTATTCATTAAAGTGATAACTTAGTTTACCATGAAATGAGAATAAAGTCATGTTTTACTCACCCTGCTGTTGTTCCAATGTCCTCCTATGTCCTTCTATCTTCTATGAAAGTGTCCAGGAGGCACAGTATAAGGGTTTGCGAGAAAGAAACCTTATTATATTCAGTCAAAATACCGAGCTAGCAAACTCTTGTAAGTGCGAGTCAGCAGCCGCTCACGCAATGTTGCCATGACAATCGTACAAAACATTAACTTCAAGAGGTTTACCTAATTATTAGTATTATTTATTATTTATTATTATTTACCGTATAGAAGAGAGTTTAGATTGAATTTGTAAAGCAAAATAAAATCTATCCAAACCTGTCTAATATTATAGGTTGTATTTTTAAACAATGAATATTTTGGAAGTGAAATCTGAGAGGTGAATTATGGATTAAATTGTGTGTGAAATGTTATGAATTGAAATATTCACATCTTAAATATACAACCATGTTCTATTTCAGCCCATAAAAATGCAAGCTCTGAAAATACAATGCATTAAAATACAAGCATATGGTTAAAGGTGCACTATGTAAAAATAACACACACAAAAACAGTAAAATATCCCAAAACCCCATGCCAGTGTTATACATTTTATTCAATTGAGTACATACAATATCCCAAATGTTTACAGCTATTTGTAAATTGTGAGAAAACTACTATTTTAACGAGGGGTGTTCGATTCCAGGTTTTTTGGAGTCGACTCCGATTCCCGACTCCCACTATGGAATCGACTCCATTTACTTTACATCAAAACAGGGTTAGAAATCAGACAAAATTGCTGTTGTTACACATTTAAATTATTTCCCCCCGAGACAAAGTCCTAAAATCCTCTTATTAAAACCACACACTTTTAGTGTGACCATCCAAATTAGTCCAATTTAGTGATGACTTTCGTGACTATCAACATTTCAGTATCTATTGCCAATACATCATTTTACAGGAAAAGTCACGAAAAAAGATGTTGTCGAGTGATGGCTCTATGTAATGCTCTGTTTTTGCCTTATCTGGAAGAGTCATGGATATTAATGTTGAGCTCTGCTCTGATTGGCTTATTTCAGCAGCTCACAGCAGTTCAGTGAAGCGGCTCGTGAGCCCTGACAGAACACAGACCAACTGAATGATACTTTAAGCAAAACATCTCAAATGGAGATTGATAAAATGCAGCTTACTGGTTTATTGCTGTTTTCAGATCACCCGCGCACGAGAAAGAGCTCGATTTCAGTAATTAAATCCCCCAAACAGAGCTTTTCTGTGAAAAGAAACCCATATATACTCCGGTTTTTATCTAAACATTTCCTATCTGGCAACCATATGCACGCGAACTCTCTCTCGCGCACGTGTAACGAGGTTGAAATGGTTTTATTTCACAAGATTTTCCTGTTAATATACATTTAAATTACATTTACACCCCCCCCCCCCTCCTGTTACAACAAAGTGGTTCAGGCCAGGCAGCCATACCTGCCGTTTTGCTCTTTTAGCGGTCTTTTCCGTCTTTCTCCCGAACTAAAGAGTTGTGCTGTGTTCTATGCTGCAGATTAGTTGTTAGCATTTGAGAATAATCCACACACATAAATACACAATGTTTAAGCTCTTTATTTTATTCATTTTGGCACTTACAAATGTAAGATCATATATACTCAACATATATTGTGAAATGTTATTTTTGTTGGCAGTGTCACTAACGTGAGCTGAAGCTGTCGTGATGGCCTGTCTATATAAAAATACATTTTCTATGCAGGTATGCATTGATGAACCATATTTTTGTATTTTTAAGTTATATTGTTGTTTCATGTGTATAAGGTTGTGTTCATGGAGTTACTGTGTTTTCTCCATCCGTGTTTTGTGTTAGCTTTGTCCTCCTTATCCTTTCGTTTGTCGGTCCTTGTCTTTGTCCTTTTCCGTCTTTCTCCCGAACGAAAGAGTGTCACTAACGTGAGCTGAAGCTGTCGTGACGGCCTGTCTATATAAAAATACATTTTCTATGCAGACCCAATCCGACGATCTCCTGTCATTCTTCACTGATTTTCAACACAACGCAGACTACAAGAAGCATACGGTTACACTGGTGACGTGACCCATTCAATTGTTCAGCGGCTGCTGAACTCCCGAGGTTGCTGCACGGAGAGACGACGTCGGATTTCACCGCTTTCCTGTTTCGGCGAGATGACGCGCGGACTGCTGCACGGAGAGACGACGTCGGATTTCACCGCTTTCCAGTTTCGGCGAGATGACGCGCGGACTGCTGCACGGAGAGACGACGTCGGATTTCACCGCTTTCCAGTTTCGGCGAGGTGACGCGCGGACTGATGCACGGAGAGACGACGTCGGATTTCACCGCTTTCCAGTTTCGGCGAGATGACGCGCGGACTGCTGCACGGAGAGACGACGTCGGATTTCACCGCTTTCCAGTTTCGGCGAGATGACGCGCGGACTGCTGCACGGAGAGACGACGTCGGATTTCACCGCTTTCCAGTTTCGGCGAGATGACGCGCGGACTGCTGCACGGAGAGACGACGTCGGATCTCACCGCTTTCCAGTTTCGGCGAGGTGACGTGCGGACTGATGCATGGAGAGACGACGTCGGATCTCACTGCTTTCCAGTTTCGGCGAGATGACGCGCGGACTGATGCACGGAGAGACGACGTCGGATCTCACCGCTTTCCAGTTTCGGCGAGGTGACGCGCGGACTGATGCACGGAGAGACGACGTCGGATTTCACCGCTTTCCAGTTTCGGCGAGATGACGCGCGGACTGCTGCACGGAGAGACGATGTCGGATTTCACCGCTTTCCAGTTTCGGCGAGATGATGCGCGGACTGCTGCACAGAGAGACGACGTCGGATCTCACCGCTTTCCAGTTTCGGCGAGGTGACGCGCGGACTGATGCACGGAGTTTAGACGACGTCAGACTTTGCTGTTTTACTGCTTCACCGAGGAGACGCATGAACTAAGATTACGGTATCTTTGAATCAGCGAGATTAAGACATAGCAAGCAAATATTGATTTGATAGCGTATTAAATGTTTTAAGTAATTCGTCAAATTGATAGATATGTAAAATCAAAAGGGTTGAATCATTTATTCAGCTGTGAAAGATTTTTTTTTTTTTATTTTTTTTTTCTGGGGGGTATGGTAATCAATGATGCACTCAAACCAGTAATTTTGGTGGCTTCCATTTTGGGAGAGGCAGAGGCGTTTTACCATTTACTGGTCCATGTACTCCCGGGAAGATGAATAGCATTGATTCTGATGGTAACAGAGTACATTTTTCTACTCCAATGTCTCATAACATACCACCACTTGAAATGAGCTTCTCAGAATCAACTGTAGCACTATCTAATGAACAGGTAAAACAATTGAGCTCTGATATCAGTCAGTCGATTAAAGCCAGCTTGTTTCCTAACAGTCAGCTACCTACATCCACCTTGTTCCATGACTGTCAGAGGTGCTCACAAGTGAATCAGTGTGGGACCACCATCATTGATGGTTCAAAAATGAATCTTGTACTGAAAGGTGGTAGAGAGCCACCATACTTTTGTGGTGACAGCTCAGATAAGTGTTCAATCTTTGAATGGGAAGATTTGATGAGAGCTTACCTTGAAAAAGGGAATTATTCTGATCAAGAGCGCATTGATGAAATCATAAACAAGTTGATGGGCCGGGCAAGAGATGTCATTCAGATATGGCTGCGCAATAGTGCTTCAGTCTCTAGGACTGGTGATGTAGATATGGTGTTTCGTATCCTCAAACAGCACTTCGGGGGTGTGATATCTACAGGTCTCCCCCTAGCTGACTTTTATGCAACCAAGCCATACCATAACGAAGGCCCTTTTGATTATTGGATCAGATTAAACAAAGCTGCTGACCTAGCTGAACAGCATCTTAAAAGTGAGGGCAGAACATTGCAAAATCGTGACATGGAGCTTGCAGTTATGTTCATACGTAATTGTCCTGATAAAGGTCTTTCCATGATGTTCTTGAGCAAACCACAGCGCGAGTGGACAGCTGCAGAGGTCCAAGACCGTTTGGATGAATTCGTAAGAGACCGCAAAGTGTACGAGTGTCAGCTCTCACAACAAACAGCTAGTGCGGTCAGTTCTGATGTGGGTGGTACACCACCTTGTAGAACCCAAGTGGTTAGGGCTTCAGGGGGTGCATTTGAGCCTGATCATTCAACATGTGAAAGTGACACAATGGATAGAATACTAAACATGCTAGAGAAAGCATTGACATGTAACGCACAGTCCTCCAAAGCAGTTGCGCATCGCAGACAGATTATTAAGAGACCACAGGTGTGTAAAGTTTGTCAAAGTATTGACCACAGTACAGTTGTTCACTATAGATTACAAAAATTGTGTTTCACTTGCTACCTTCCTGGACATACACGTGACACATGTGAGATGTCTGCGTCACAGGTTAGGCCAAACAGCTCGACTGCTGCTGTCGATGGTCACAGTCAGAGGCCCTCTCAGGGAAACTATTGAGCCTCCATCTGGAGGAGGGCGATGGTAGGCACATAAGTTCAACCTCCTTTGATAGTGATGACATTGAGTCTGTATATGCTTTCTTTTGTGAAAATATCCCAAAGTCCAGCAAAGTAATCCTGCAAAACACCATGAGAACTGCTCAGAGTGAAAGTTTGTTCTACACTAATATTTTAGTGCAGGATAAAGTTGAGTTGAAAGGAATGATGGATACTGGTTCGATGGCAACTACCATCAGTGCTGACATGATACCTATGTTAAAACAAGCAGGTGTGATGAGAGAAGACATACTGACCCCTGCAGACATTGTTTTAGTGGGTTGTGGGGGTAAACAAACCAGCCCTTTAGGACTATGCGATTTGAAACTTGAGGTTTATGGGTACAAGTTTTTAGTCCCAGTCCTGTTTGTTGAAGGACAGATTGATCCCATTGTTATGGGTACAAATGTTCTTAAGCCACTTATATGACATTTCAAGTCAAATGATGGATTTTGGCATGTTGTGAGTAAACCTGATGCACCAGGCCAGAGTGACAGTAGCCAGTTTCTTCGTCTGCTGTCTAGCTTAGAGAGATGGCGAGGGGAGTACATCCCAGACAAGGTCGGAACTTTGAAGTTGAAAAGTGCTGTAACCCTTCAGCCTATGACGGAACATTTAGTGTGGGGTCGTTTGCCAACAGGTGCTGTGCTATCAGCTGGCAGCACAGTACTTGTTGAGCCATGTGCATCACCATGTGTGAACAAACAGATAATGGTTGGGCGAATAGTTTCTCCGCTGTGGGGAGATGGGTGGCTACCCATGAAGATTATCAACCCCACTACTGCAGAAATTACTCTACGCAGAAACTCAAAAATTGCAGATGTTTTCCCCTGCGTTGTCTTAGAGGACTTTGATCAGTTGTCCGACACTTTGACCGTTCACCAAAATGTGGGGAAAGTGCAAAGTAATAGTTCCTGTGGGAGACTTACTGCCAGAAGCGTGTGCAGTGACATCTGTGATGTGAATGATAAGCTGGAAAAGCTAGGGCTTAGCTCCATTCCAATTGGTGGCTGCGAGGTTTCCTTACAGTGCAAAGAGAAACTTGTCAATTTGATTGGGGCTTACGAAACGGTCTTCTCGAGGCATCATCTAGATTGCGGGGAGGCGCGGGAGTTCTGCCATCGTATTAGACTAACGGATGACCGACCATTTAGGTTACCATATCGCAGAATATCGCCTGCTCATTATCACAAATTGAAAGAGACTTTGGATGAGATGGAGGCAAAAGACATCATTCGTAAATCCTGTAGTGAATTTGCCTCTCCCTTGGTTCTCGTGTGGAAAAAGAACGGCGATCTACGAATCTGCACAGATTTCAGATTGCTTAATGCCCGAACTGTTAAAGACGCCCACCCGCTTCCACATCAGAGTGATGTCCTGGCTGCGTTGGGGGGAAACATGTTTTTTAGCACCATGGACTTGACAGCTGGCTATTACAACATACCCCTCCATGAACTTGACAGGAAGTATACTGCATTTTCATCACCGTTAGGTCTGCACGAATACAATCGTCTTCCACAAGGGCTGTGTAATAGCCCTGCCACGTTTATGCGTATAATGCTTACCATATTTGGTGAACAGAACTTTTTAAGTCTTCTGTGTTACCTGGACGATTTGTTAGTGTTCGCCAAGTCTGAAGAGGAGAGCTTAGCCCGATTGGAAATGGTATTTCAACGCCTGAAAGAGCATAACTTGAAACTTTCACCTTCAAAATGTCAGTTTTTGAGGCGCTCAGTTAAATTTCTGGGTCATGTAATTTCACAGCATGGAATTTCGAGGGATCCAAATAAAGTGGAAGCTATAGTCAAGGTGGGAGAGGCTGATTTGATGGAGTTAGATGGTGTCACTCCATCGCCTTCCAAAATACGGTCCTTTTTAGGGATGGTAATCTACTACCAGCATTTCATTGAAAATTGTTCTGTACTGGCCAAACCCTTGTTTGCTCTGACTGGTGGTCAGAAAAGGCCTCGTAATTCAAAAAGTAGAAAAAGCCCTTTGCTGTCCCGCAAACTTGGCCCAGATGATTGGACTCAGGAGTGTAAACAGGCGTTTCAAAATCTTAAGGCAGCACTCGTTGAGGAAGTACTCTTGGTTCACCCTGACTTTAGTAGGCCGTTCATTTTATCTGTTGATGCGTCTACAGCTGGACTTGGTGCAGTATTGTCGCAAATTCATCACAACAGTGACAAAGCCCAACCAATAGCTTTTGCCAGCAAATCTCTAAATCATGCTCAGGCAAAATACCCCGCACATCGCCTTGAATTTTTTGCGATGAAATGGGCAATTTGTAACAAATTCAGCCATTGGTTGCGTGGTCACAGGTTCATGTGTGTGGACCGACAACAACCCTTTGAAGTACATACTGACCAAGCCCAGGTTGGATGCTTGCGAGCAGCGCTGGGTGGCGCAGTTGGCATCATTTGACTTCGACATGCAGTATATTCCAGGCACTAAAAATGTCGTGGCTGATGCCCTCAGCAGAGAGCCTTTAGTACAGTCAAAAATTTTGCACAGATTAACTAGGGCTCCTTACTCCAACCTTCTTGAGCAGGCGGCCAATTTTAAAACGGATGAAGTTCAGAATATGTTTCGGCTTTCGGCGGAGCTTCCTGAGTTGAGAGGTGTGAATGCTCAGATTGAGACTGGAGACGGTACCGTGAAAGTTGTGTATACGGCAGGGAGTGTACATGTACACAGTGATGAGATTTCAGCTGTCATGTGAGCACATCAGCATTGGGAAGATGCAGGTACTATAAGAGCTATTTCACATGTGCAGTACTTAGAATCTCTTGTCGCAATGGGGCAGAACCCGGTTCCCTGTTTTCAGTCATGATGAACTCCTTACCAAACAAGTCAATGATGCCGTTGTGGGTCGGGTCAAGTTTTTTATTGACCGTGGTCGTCGGCCCTCTAGACGCGAAAAAGTTCAGGAATCACGTGGGACATTAAGGATATTGAGACAGTGGGGTAAACTGACTACACGCCTGGGGATAGTGTATCGTGTGTCCAAGCTCCCAGTGACAAAACAGAAGGCTTACCAATATGTTGTACCTGAAGCGCTTAGAATGGCAGTTTTGAAAGGCGTCCATGATGATGCGGGCCATCAGGGTCAGCAGCGTTCATTGGGGTTGGCCAGACAGAGGTTTTATTGGGATAAAATGGAGAAAGATGTCAAGGATTACGTCCACAACTGTAAGAGATGCATTGTGAGCAAAGCTCCTGAACCAGAGGCTAGGGCCCCATTAGTTTCCATTACCACTTCGTCGCCACTTGAACTAGTCTGTATAGACTTTTGGTCAGCTGAAGATCACAACAATAAGTCTGTTGACGTTTTAGTAGTCACTGACCATTTTACGAAGTTGGCGTGTGCATATCCGTGTCCTAATCAATCTGCGAAGACAGTGGCACGGGTTCTTTGGAACAACTTCTTTTGCGTGTATGGTTTCCCTGTTAGTATTCACTCTGACCAGGGTGCCAATTTTGAGAGGTTATTGATTGCGGAGCTGTGTCAGTTGGCTGGTATTGACAAATCGCACACCACACCATACCACCCAATGGGCAATGATCAGGTGGAAAGAATGAACCGAACTCTTGGTAACATGATCCGTGCATTGCCCCCCAGATCTAAAGCCAGATGGCCGCAAATGTTGAACACCTTGACTTTTGCATATAATTGTACAGTTCATGAAACAACGGGTTTTTCGCCTTTCTTTCTCATGTACGGCCGTACTCCGAGACTACCTGTTGACCTTATGTTTGAACCCGTACTTTTGAGTGGAGAAACAGTTGACATTGACAAGTATGTGCAGTCATGCAAACAGAGATGAATTGGATGAGCAGAATGTGATGTGTGAGGAAACTGCTCAGGCAAGTGATGGTGTGGAAGTTGAAGGGGAGTTGGTGACATCTGCTAACAGTGAGTGTGAGGTTACTTTTGCTGGTGCTGATTTCCATGTGGGCTATGATAACCGTGGTTGTGACCCCTCTGAATACACAAATGGGAATCAGGATGATTCTGCCTCAGGTGTCAATTTGAGTGGGGAGTATGTCACTGAAGTTAAGGCAGTTCACGAATATAGCATGGTTAATGAGACTTCTCCTACTGTACAACCATCTACCTCTGAAAAGACGGAGTTGTCAGGGAAAGAACCTGATCAGAGTGAGGGTTATCGTACTAGACATGGCAGACTCGTAAAGCCGTTAAATAGGCTCATCCAGACTATGTCTAGTCAATTTGTTAAGAATCTCTTTGGGTAAACCAAAATGATACTATGAGTTACTTATTCTTGTATAACTTTTTGTTTGTTTGTTTTTGGTTCTGTTGTTGTTAATATACTATCTATTGATACAATTTCTGTGTTATATTTTCGTAAAGAGAAAAGAATATGTTATTGTGTGTAGTCTGTTAAGACTGGTAAAGGCGTTAAATAGGCTCATTCAGACTATGTCTCACCTATTTGTTGTGAATTTCGTTTGGAGAAAACGAAATGAGTTGATACAGAGTTTGGGCATTACTTCTTTTTTTTCCTCTCTTTTTTTTCCTTTTTCTTATTACTTCATGTATTTCGCACTTTGAATTTCTTTATAAGGAGTAATGCACTTTTGTGTGTAGTCTATTTAGATAGACAATTATGCAAACTTGGATGTAATCTGTCGATAGGATGTATATATGGCATGTCTTCCTATGGTTGGGTAAAGGAGTAGCTAACCTTTGCCTTTCCTAGTCCTTCAATGGACAGCAATAATGTTGGTAGACTTTCTTCAGTCTATGTTTGGGGGTTACACCTGATTGCTAAGTAATCTCATTGAGTATTTTGTGCATGATTTTGTTTATTTTATTTTGTTTCTTTTTGATGATGAATTAATCTTTTGTATGCTATTCATGGTGTTACGCAAAATCTAGTGAAATCAGTGGGGGTGAGTGTAACGAGGTTGAAATGGTTTTATTTCACAAGATTTTCCTGTTAATATACATTTAATTCTGTTCTACAATTGTTTTAACCAAGTTTCTAAAAATACATAAAAAGGGTCTGTAAGGAGGCAATGGTTCAATTTTTCATTTTAGGGCACCTTTAAACTTTACGTGACTTTACAGACTGCCGACAGCTACAGAAAAGACAAGCAAATGGATCAAACAACTGGACTCGAAACTTGGATTCAAATAGATTTTGTGCCAATATGTTGAATCATGTGGGGTAAAACCATCCAAATATTGTATTGTTACATATTTCATAGACAACTAATCAATGAAATATTTTAATTGTCATACACCCTCATCTTTTCAAGCGACACCCACACACAACTTTAAATTAATTTGTAAGTCTTGTTTTACTATTTGTACTCGAATGAAGCGGTATAAAAGATTTTGACTTTTTATTTTTCTTTCTTTTTTTGTGTGTATATTCTGCACAATTAGATTTTTTTAAACAAAAATATCGTATGACTTCAGAAGACTTGGAATGCAACATTAGTTAAAGGACAACTCCGGTGAATTTTTAAGTTTATCTTGATCGTTATATCTTAGTGAGTACAGTCTATATATATAAAAAAAATGAACCGGATTGGTGCTTGCAACGCGGAGTTATTACAGTTAATGCCCAGAGCCCCCCCTCAGCTAAAGCGGCAGCATTGGGGGCATGGACGTAACGGGTGTCTTTGTGCCTCTTAACAGACACAAAATGCAATTAAAATGTCTTTCCAACATGAACAGGGCCCTCACATGAAAACGAGATGCGTTTAGTCACTTAGCCATTGTTTAAATTCACCTGTTTTAGCCGGCTAGCTGTGTCTCACGCTGAAGTCCCGTGGGAACGCAGCGGTAGCCGGAAAGTCGAGAAGAGCATCATGTTTATGAAGAGGCTCGCTCGTCGGTCCTCAGTATTGAACGTGTCCGAGAGAAACTGTTTTCGATTCTGTAATGTTACTGCTGATCCTCAGGAGAGGACAGCTGCTCATTCAGTTACTCACTCATGCTCAGTATCAGCTGCTCGTGAGTTCATCAGATCTCTCGGCAAAACATGACTCAGTTCAGTGAACGGTTGGAGATTCAAAATATAATTCAAGACATTAGTTTATTTATATTCGGAGGGACTGTCACTCATGTCAGAAAGTGAGTAACTAAAATAACGTGTGTGGTCAGCGCTGATTTGAGACGCGAACCGTTGAGCACGATTCAGTCCGATTTGGTGAACTGGTTCGCCCGGTTCACTAAAAAGAACCGGTTCAAAAGTACGAATCGTTCGTGACCAGACATCACTAGAGTGATGATCTAATCGGGCTCATGAGTGAAGAAGAAATGGTTCGAGTTTGTGCCTTTCTGAATTGTAAAAATTTGCAGCGAACAATTGACTAACTTATATAGACACAACACAGCCGGGCCGGTTGAAGAAAAATGCCATTCCATTGTTAAAGACGGGTGCAGTCACTGTGGAGGTAATGTAAACTTTATTTATCCTTCCATTTGGGCACACACGGCTTGAGGAAAGATGTGCAGTAGCCTAATAAAATAATCATGCTTTACACACACAACGCTCTTCCCAACTGGACTGCCTATTTTCCGGCTACCGCTGCGTTCCCACAGGACTTCAGCGCGAGACACAACTAGCCGGCTAAAACAGGTGAATTTAAACAATGGCTAAGTGGCTAAACGCATCTCGTTGTCGTGTGAGGGCCCTGTTCATGTTGGACAGACATTTTAATTGCATTTTGTGTCTGTTAAGAGGCACAAAGATACCTGTTACATGTATGCCCCCAAAGCTGCCGTTTTAGCTGAGGGGGCTCTGGGCATTAACTGTAATAACTCTGCGTTGCAAGCACCAATCTGGTTCATTTTTTTTTCTATAGACTGTACTCACAAAGATATAAAGATCAAGATAAACTTAAAAATTTGCCGGAGTTGTCCTTCTATACTGTTTCTGATCCGTTTTTGCAATAAATAACAGTGACTGTACATTTATTTGCCTGTTATGTGTTTTATATTGTTGATTAGTGGGTAGGTTTAGGGTAGGAGTGAAGCTAGTTGCTCCGAAATATAAAAGTAGCCTATAAATATTCATAAAATCATGTCTACTTTTACTAATGCAAATAATTAAATGTGTGAATCCGTGTGTGGACCACGGATGCTGACTGTCCCACGGATTTTTGAGACCGTGAGACCAGGTTGCCCCCACAGTGACTCAATGATTATGTAGGGCAAGGTACCTAATACAGACAGAAAGACTAGTATGTTGATTTTTTTGGGGAAAAAAAACGAACCCAGTGGGAAGACACAGACCCGACTGGACCCGAATATCTCATATTCTACTATAAACTGCTCTTAACAAGTCAATAAACAAGCTGCGAAAAATAACTTTGTCTCAGCCTCCCTAACGTTATAGCTGTCGTCTCCCTCCTTGTACCTGATTGTGATGTTTAACAATATTCCTCTCTTGTTGTTCCAAGCATGCTTGATTCACTCATCATTTCAGCTGTAAAAAGTCTACTTTATGTCATGGTGACGGATTTACAGCAGGGCACTTCGACTCGAGTTAACCCGCATATAATAACTTTGACTGTTTGCCCTTTTGAACTAATAACGATTGCTCTTTCTGTGCCATGGCTGCTGACGTTAGCATTATTTATTTGCCATAATCTGCTGCGTCTGACTACCAAAACGTTAAAGTTTCGGCTGACTCTCAAACAAGACGGATCATTCCCATTATTTGGTAACACTTTACTTGAAGGGGTGTGCATAAGACTGACATGACACCTTCATAATCATGACATGACACGTGTCATGAATATGAAGGAGTTTTATGCATGTTTATGACAACTGTCATTAAGTGTCATTTTCGCTTAATTATGTCATTTTTAATGCAATGATGACATTTCGGAGTTGTCTTTGTTATGACAACTTGACATAAACCAATACATCATAACCTGTCAGTGTCTTTGTCATGACAACTTGACATTACCAAGACAACATAACCTGTCATAAACAGACATGAAATGACATAGCAGATTAATTATCAAATTTAAGAAACTACTTAGCTTTTTGGGTTTACATTACATTAGTTGCTAGGCAACGTGGGGGAGAGGATGCTGGCGTTGTCTGTTCGCCGCTTCTCCACCCACAAATCATGTTAACTTTACTATTATTTTTAGATTTTATTTTATTTTCTTATGTTTGTGACTAGTCTAACAGTCAGGGCTACTATTGGGACTGTTGCTGATTGCTGGCAGCCACTGAGGACGTTGTTTGCCGTTTTTTCACCGCTTCTCTTCTGTTTTTGTTTGAATTTGTGGTTGGTTTTGGTTTGAAGGACATTTGATGTTGCTCGCTGCGGCTGCTCTCTCTTCTGGGTGTCGGCTGCTCACTGGTGGTCTCCCTCGGGCTTGAACTGCATGGTGGCTGAAGTTTGCACCAGGCTAGCGTCATCAGCGTCCGGCATGATGTTAGGATGTAATTTTTACTTGTTATTCATGTATTGTTATTTTTTCCCTTTGTTGCACTTTGAGATTCTTCGGAATGAAAAGTGCGTTATAAATAAAATCTATTACTATTATTATTATTATTATTATTAAACTGTCATGTGGTTGGTTTTGACGTTGGCTGTCATTAGGCTATTATAATGTCATGATTTTTTTATAAATTTAATTTGTCATTTACATGTCATTAAGTGTCAATACTCTGTCAAATTATTTTATAACATTGTCATGAATCTATTTCTTGACCTAAACTACAGTGGTAAAAGTTGAATTTGTCATTAACATGTCATTAAGTGTCAATACTACGTCAAATTATTTCATAACATTGTCATGAATATATTTCTTGACCTAAACTACAGTGGTACAAGTTGAATTTGTCATTAACATGTCATTAAGTGTCAATACTCTGTCAAATTTTATAACAGAGTCATGAATATTTAGCTTGACCTGAAATATGGCATCATAGAGGAAATCATACAGAGTCATTAAAAACTATTAATATAACTCAAAATGATAGAGTGGCATAGACATATACACCTATATGATGATGTCTATGGTGGCACCACTGGTAATGTGTACGCTGTAACAGTTGTTGACAGAGCCTCAGTCAGGTTAGTTTGTTTAGGTGTTTAATGTCAATTTAGTTTGCAGTAAGTAAAAACAATTCACAACAACGTTATTTTGGGTTTAATATACTTTATTTAAACTTTCGCTCACTCTTTAACGAATAGTTTGAGTTTATTCCATAGACAGTAAAAGAAATGGACACAGCGACCCCATTGACGTCTACGGCGAAATAATGAAGTCAACCTAGGGGCACTCACTTCCTGATGGCTGAGCGAACTGCGCAGGCTCAGACTGAGCTTGACGACGTAGATGTGACGTGAGCCTCCTGTCTGACAGCTGTAGGTCTTCTAGTAGTTGTGGAAAGCGAAAGCTGAATCACGTTGTTAAAATATTTTCTCCCGTTGCTTTTGGCTCACTATCGGCTTCTACCCATTCTTCCCCCTTGACTTTATCAGACTTTATGTCTCCACGTCCCCCCGACTGTCTCATAGACAGTAAAAGATTGCCTGCGAGCGTCTCCTCAGGTCTATACGATAATTTCTCAACTGTGCGACAGGGTCGCGTTGGTTATGACGCAATCGTTAGCCTATTTTTTACAAAAACAGCTTCTGCGGGGCGATAGTGTAAGATACAAGGTAATGGATCCTTTTATACATTGTCGTGTTTCTTTAGAAATATACAATGGACAAATGGAGTCTTTAAACGCCTCTGATGTAAAGTTATTCACTGTCAAAGTGACTCAAAAATGAATGGGAGTCAATGGGATGCTAACAGCAGGTGATGGCTTGGTTAGCAATGGCAGCCCCTAGGGGTGGAACGCTTTCCGAGCGCTAGATTACCCCCTTGGTTTATTCTTACCATTCCGTTTGTTATGGTGGAGTCTCGTGTGCTGGTGCACCGTCAAAAGGGGTTCGGGTGGAAACGTTGGCCCTATATATAATGTTCCGGCCTAGGCTCTAGCCGCAACCATTCCTTGTTCAGCCCGGGGTGGGGCTCTAAAGACTATTTCTCTTATTTTTATACATCGGAAGATAATTTATAAAGTGAAGTCATTTGACAAAGTGTTATTTTTCTGTGTTTGTTTATGTGTGTATATGATGTTGATATATATATGTTTATTTTGTGTAATGGCCATTATTTGTGTATGTGTTTTCCCCTTTTTGCGTTAATTGGTGCTGGTCACCTGTGTATAAATTCATGCCTTGTGTTTTTAAGAGTCAGTTCTGTGAGAGGGCAGGTCTTAAAAATTAAGTGATTGATTTTATTTCTCAAACCCCTTTTTATATTTTTAAGACATTTGAAATTGTCTATTATCTAACCTTCTGTTGAAGCTGGTGGAGGAAACTTAAAAAATAAAATAAAACATTGTGAACTGAAAAATATTAATATATGCTTTAATAACAGATGCTGTTATTAAAAAATAATTTGACAGCGTATTAACACCTAATTGCATTTTAATGACAAATTAAACTTTTGCCACTGAAAAAAATGTGTGACATTATAATGGCCTCAGTCAACATCAAAACCAACCACATAACAGTTTAAGGTTAACCCTATAAGCTAAGTAAGTTTCTTAAATTTGATAATCTGTTATGTCATGTTTATGACAGGTTATGTTGTCTTGGTAATGTCAAGTTGTCATGACAAAGACACTGACAGGTTATGATGTATTGGTTTATGTCAAGTTGTCATAACAAAGACAACTCCGAAATGTCATCATTGCATTACAAATGACATAATTAAGCGAATAACACTTAATGACAGTTGTCATAAAGATGCATAAAAACTCCTTCATATTCATGACACGTGTCATGTCATGATTATGAAGGTGTCATGTCAGTCTTATGCACACCCCTTCAAGTAAAGTGTTACCTTAAATCAGCCCACTTTCTAAACGGCTGAGCGAGCACGAAAGAGTTTTTTTTGTTTTGTTATATTTCTAAATTTTATTTCCCGGCTTAACTTTTCTCATCCTAATTTAGCAATTTGCAAGTTATATAAAACACAAAAGCCGTGCTGACTACCACGGCCAGGTGTTCTCCGAGTCCTATGGACGTATTACATAGGCTACAACGTTAAACAGACCCGGGACCCAAAGTAATAGATTGGGACCCGACCCGGACCCGGCTGACCATTTCAAATATAGACCCAAACCCGTCCGGGTCCCGGGTCGGATCCCAGGTCCACGGGTCTCTGTTGCCCTGTGAAGACCTCTACTTCCATCACTCAAGAAGAGAGCCAGGCGGGAGTGAAGCATTATTTTATTATCGTTATATAAATGCACATTATGCCATCATGGTTTAAGCCAGTCAGTAATGCTCCATCCGACATACTAGCATATGACTTATGCTGCATTCATGTGCTCTTGGAATTATCGTAAATACGAGTTTCCTGGGTAAAAATTTTACATGAACGTCCTCCCATTTCAAAATTTGAATGGGATGAGCTCGTAATCACGACTTCAGATGTGGAAATATCAAATTTCCGATAGCACGTGAAGGTGGCATTACTTAAACTCATTTCAATACTTGTATAAAAGTTACAAAGCTCTTTACAAAGCTGCCGTCACTTTAAGGCCGAACGCACGGATCATATACACTGATACACATCTGATTTCTCCAAACTGTTTACGTTCACTTAAGACATAATCAACTTGGTTTATCTGAATACTCCCTTGTTGACCCTAAAAAAAAATCATCCACTGACTTTCAAAGCTGCTACAGAAACGACTTTCGACTTTGTAGATCTTGACAGAAATGTAGTGGAGTAAAATGTATAATATTTGTCTTTCATATAGTGACGTTAAAGTCAGAAGTTTCCAGAAAAAATAATACTCAAGTAAAGTGCAGATACTCAAAAAGTGTACTTAAATACAGAACTCAAGTTAATGTACTTAGTTACTGTCCACCTCTCCAGCCAACTCCCTTGAGAGCTGACGAAGCCTGCTCCGCTCATACACAGGTCAAACATAATGTGTGTCGTCCTTGGCACATGACAATGCACAACTTGTTGCCATATTTACTGATCTAATTTGATACCAAATAGATTAACAATATGACAAACACTCAGAGAAGCGGCTTCCTGAAGACAGAAGCTGATGACTGTAAAATGGAGATGCTACTCTACGTCACCTGACCTGATGTTGGTACCATTATTGCTTTGGCCCTTTTAGCAGATACCATTATTTTTTGAATTTCTAACTGTTGTCCTTCTCTGGAAAAGATATAGCTATGCTCAGAGCTTAACTATATATAAACATCATACCAAAAGCATAAAACAGCCTCCTGCAGATCATTATGAATAAGCATGAGGTACAGTATAAGAACTTACCATAAAGGAGAAGGCTCTGTCGTTCCTAATGTTGATCCCTAAATAAAGGGGTAGAAATAGTTTGTGAAAAACAGCCTCTAATGTGACATGTCCTGCATTATTTTCCTTAATTAATTCATAAACAAGTGAGTCTTTATATTTACCCGAACTTTACACCACACAAGGAAAGGTCAATAAGTCTCTTAAAATATCAGATAAGATGTAGAGAATATAATTTCAATTCATGCAAATTTTTAAAATTTATTTTGTATTTTTTGCTGGTCCAGCGTGGGCTGCCGGTTTGCAGGTCCGGTATGGGCTGCTGGTTTGCTGGTCCAGTAGTGGGCTGCTGGTTTGCAGGTCCGGTATGGGCTGCTGTTTTGCTGGTCCAGTAGTGGGCTGCTGGTTTGCAGGTCCGGTATGGGCTGCTGGTTTGCTGGTCCAGTAGTGGGTGCTGGTTTGCTGGTCCGGTATGGGCTGCTGGTTTGCTGGTCCAGTAGGGGGTGCTGGTTTGCTGGTCCAGTATGGGGTGCTGGTTTGCTGGTCCGGTATGGGGTGCTGGTTTGCTGGTCCGGTATGGGGTGCTGGTTTGCTGGTCCAGTATGGGGTGCTGGTTTGCTGGTCCAGTATGGGGTGCTGGTTTGCTGGTCCAGTATGGGGTGCTGGTTTGCTGGTCCAGTATGGGGTGCTGGTTTGCTGGTCCAGTATGGGCTGCTGGTTTGCTGGTCCAGTATGGGCTGCTGGTTTGCTGGTCCAGTAGTGGGCTGCTGGTTTGCTGGTCCGGTATGGGCTGCTGGTTTGCTGGTCCAGTATGGGCTGCTGGTTTGCAGGTCCGGTATGGGGTGCTGGTTTGCTGGTCCAGTATGGGGTGCTGGTTTGCAGGTCCAGTATGGGGTGCTGGTTTGCTGGTCCAGTATGGGCTGCTGGTTTGCTGGTCCAGTATGGGCTGCTGGTTTGCTGGTCCAGTAGTGGGTGCTGGTTTGCTGGTCCGGTATGGGCTGCTGGTTTGCTGGTCCAGTAGGGGGTGCTGGTTTGCTGGTCCAGTATGGGGTGCTGGTTTGCTGGTCCAGTATGGGGTGCTGGTTTGCTGGTCCAGTATGGGCTGCTGGTTTGCTGGTCCGGTATGGGCTGCTGGTTTGCTGGTCCAGTAGGGGGTGCTGGTTTGCTGGTCCAGTATGGGGTGCTGGTTTGCTGGTCCGGTATGGGGTGCTGGTTTGCTGGTCCGGTATGGGGTGCTGGTTTGCTGGTCCGGTATGGGGTGCTGGTTTGCTGGTCCGGTATGGGGTGCTGGTTTGCTGGTCCAGTAGGTGCTGCTGGTTTGCTGGTCGAGTATGGGGTGCTGGTTTGCTGGTCCAGTAGGGGGTGCTGGTTTGCTGGTCCGGTATGGGGTGCTGGTTTGCTGGTCCGGTATGGGGTGCTGGTTTGCTGGTCCAGTAGGGGGTGCTGGTTTGCTGGTCCAGTATGGGGTGCTGGTTTGCTGGTCCAGTAGGGGGTGCTGGTTTGCTGGTCCAGTATGGGGAGCTGGTTTGCTGGTCCAGTATGGGGTGCTGGTTTGCTGGTCCAGTAGGGGGTGCTGGTTTGCTGGTCCAGTATGGGGTGCTGGTTTGCTGGTCCAGTAGGGGGTGCTGGTTTGCTGGTCCAGTATGGGGTGCTGGTTTGCTGGTCCAGTAGGGGGTGCTGGTTTGCTGGTCCAGTATGGGGTGCTGGTTTGCTGGTCCGGTATGGGGTGCTGGTTTGCTGGTCCGGTATGGGGTGCTGGTTTGCTGGTCCGGTATGGGGTGCTGGTTTGCTGGTCCAGTAGGTGCTGCTGGTTTGCTGGTCGAGTATGGGGTGCTGGTTTGCTGGTCCAGTAGGGGGTGCTGGTTTGCTGGTCCAGTATGGCGTGCTGGTTTGCTGGTCCAGTAGGTAGTGCTGGTTTGCTGGTCCAGTATGGGCTGCTGGTTTGCCTTTTTCATGCCTGAGTAAGAATATAAATTGTTTAAAAAGTCTGTGTGTGTGTGTGTGTGTGTGTGTGTGTATGTGGTATATGTTAGGCTGATGGTGTCAGACTGTCCAATTATCGTTAAGTTGTTATTCTCCACGTCATCAATCTGAAATAAAAACAGAAATCATGTTTAGTGTCTAAATACATGATACTGCATAGAAAATAAATGTGCAACAATGAGAAGCAACATTCTTAAAAAATTGAGATTTAAGAACAAGTTTAAGTTAAAAATGGGGTGCTGGTTTGCTGGTCCAGTATGGGGTGCTGGTTTGCTGGTCCGGTATGGGGTGCTGGTTTGCTGGTCCAGTATGTGGTGCTGGTTTGCTGGTCCAGTGTGTGGTGCTGGTGTGTGTATGTGTGTGTGTGTGTGTGTGCTGTATGTTAGGCTGTTGGTGCCAGACCCATAATTCTTAAGTTGTTATTCTTCACATCTGAAATAAAAACAGAAATCAGGTTATTTGTCTAAATACATTACAAAAACTGCATAAAAAACAAATGTGCAATAAAGAGAGGTAATATTCTTACATTTGGACAGTTAAGAACAAAATATTTTAGGAGGTGTACATATTCGGCCCTACTTGTCATCTGTATCAGGATTGACTCGATGACAGTTGCAGCTCATAAAAAAGCTAAGTCTGATAAGTAAACCGAATCAAAAAGACTTCAAAGCTTGTAATTAATACCTTAAACCAGTTGTGGAGATTGACATTGTCCAGTTTAATCCGCTTCTCTGGGTCGAGCTTCAGACAACAGCCAATAAAATCGCAGCATTCTGTGGAGAAAGATGTCTGATTATTACCTTAAACTTCACAAACACCACTAGGCTCACATGTTCATTTTTTCTGCATCTAGAAGGTTTCCGAATTCAGATTGTCCTCTGCTCAAATTAAGATCTCACCTTGTGACAAGCCATCTCTGCTCCACATGTTTTCTTTGAGGAGCTTCTCCATGTCTCGGCTCTTGGGAAAATGCCCACACAGTATAACAAACAACAGTATGCCGAGTGACCACACTGTTGTTTGTTCCCCGTAGTACCTGCCCTTGATCCAATACTCTGGAGGGAAGAACTCTTCTGTGCCTGGAGAAAAATATTTTATTTGTAAGTTTTGACTAGAATATTTATTACCTTGCAAGAAATTATTTGATGCTAACAACATTTTTAACTTTGAGAAACCATAAATACCAGCAAAGGATGTGTAACCCGCAGAGGTAAGAAATTCGCCGCATCCGAAGTCTATTAATTTGACTTCAAGAGTGTCCGGGTTAATCAGCAGGTTTTCTAGCTTTATATCCCTGTGGAACACTCCAAGCTGGCAGCACGTCTGCACTGCAAATATTGTCTGCCACATGATAATACGGGCTAAATCCTCCTCATCCATGGTGCCCGTGTAGCTCTCTAAGAAGTCATCCAAGGACTGACAGGGCATGGGCCGCTCCATCACCATAATGTAGCAGTCAGCTTCATCCTGCCAGTCCAGAAGCTGGATTATTTGAGGAACCCTGAGCTGATTTGCTCGAATATGTAGAGCAACCTCGAGGGGAACTGGTGTGGAATAGCGGTCCTAGAAAACACAGATATTATGAGGAGTAGAAGGATTTAAACTTGACACTGGTAGTTTGTCTATTCAAAAACCAGTAAATATGAGATGTATGAAATTAAAAGCAGTAACTGAGTGGAAAAAAAGAGAGAGCGCAGAGTACTTACAACACTGACAAATTCTGCATCCTCTTTAGACGCAAATTTCACCGCCACCTGATGAAAAAAACACACAGGATTTGCGTTAGAATTCATATGTTCAAAGTTTATATATTTCAGTCATTAAACCTGAATTCATGAAACACGTACAGTTTCATAAATAACACTTTAAACATGAAGAGCAGGTCTGACATGTCAAGTGCACTTAATAGTGAATATAAGACACACTAAGAGTGCTTGGATATGAGAGAGTCAGACAAGTATAATACAACATAAATTAGCTTCTAGATAGATATTGTAAGTAATGAAAATTGATACCTGAAGGTTATCTTTTAAACGAGTCGCTGCATGAACAGCTCCAAAGCCTCCTTGACCCAGTTTGATGCCAATTTCATAGCAGCAGGAATTTATGTCTGTTAAAAGAAAAAAAAGAGTTTTTGACATGAAATGTGAAGCAGTGACACCAGCTACATTATCTAAAACCATATGATACATATATTAATTGAGTTACTAAATTGAATATTTGTGCTTTCATCACTACAGGACTATTTAAAAAACGACATTTTTTATGTAGTAGGCATTAAAAAAATAAGTATAAAATATACAACTTCACCCATACATAATAAATGAAATATTTAAAAAACACTTTTCCACCAACCTTAACCAAAGCATGTTTTAACGTCAATTTAAAGTATAAACCATTAAACCGCTGATTAAAGTGTGTGTGTGTGTGTGTGTTGGGTTATGTTAGGGTTTTGTTAACAAACTGACCCATAAGGGTTCCCTTTTTAGCCAGCAGTGGGCTCAACTGATGTGCCACAATGTCCTCTAGTGCACTGTAAAAGACATCGTCGTCACTCGAGTCCTCATCGTCGTCACTCGAGTCCTCATCGTCATCACTTGAGTCCTCATCGTCGTCACTCGAGTCCTCATCGTCGTGAGTGTCACTAATGATAAGGCCCTCAATTGACTGGTCATAATGGTCATCTTCAACTTCAGGGTCACTAATGATAAGGCCCTCAATTGACTGGTCGTGATGGTCATCTTCAACTTCAGGGTCACCAGTGACTGGTTCTCCCTTTGACTGGTCGTGATGGTCATCTTCGACTTCAGGGTCACCAGTGACTGGTTCTCCCTTTGACTGGTCGTGATGGTCATCTTCGACTTCAGGGTCACCAGTGACTGGTTCTCCCTTTGACTGGTCGTGATGGTCATCTTCGACTTCAGGGTCACCGGTGACTAGTTCTTCCTTTGACTGGTCGTGATGGTCATCTTCGACTTCAGGGTCACCAGTGACTGGTTCTCCCTTTGACTGGTCGTGATGGTCATCTTCGACTTCAGGGTCAACAGTAACTGGTTCTCCCTTTGACTGGTCGTGATGGTCATCTTCGACTTCAGGGTCAAGAAGATAAGAAGGCTCACCTAAAGATAGTAATGACAAATATTACAGTATTAATAAAATTTACTTCAACTGTGCTTCTAAATTTTTGACTTTCCTCCCAAAAAACCCAAATAATAACAAAAATAAGCATAGAGCCAGTGCAGACTCCAATAAGCAAAAAGAGTTACATATTCTCATAACATGAACTTTATATTAGGTGGCCTTAACTACTATGTACTAACATTTGAATTACCGGTAATCATTTTATACAATGCACTTATTGTGTACATGTGTGTTTTTACATTGTACTTGAACTAATTTTCTTACTTGTGCTTAGTTAAGAAGACATATTATATTAAGTCTGCAGAAATATATTTGAAAAACTTTAAATTAATTGACATTTTCAAATCCAGTTAGCATTTAGAATTGCAAATGTTGACTGGACTAAAAAACGCGAATCCAGTCAACATTTTATAAAAGTAGGCTCGTTGCAAAGTTTCTCATCCAAGCCACTCAGTTCTTCTTAAAGGGAAAACCTTTTCACCCAATAATGAAAATTATGTCATTTACCCTCATGTTGTTCCAAACCTGTATGAGTTTCTTTGTTCTGCTGAACACAAAATAAGATATTCGTAAGAATGTTTGTAACCCAGCAGATGGAGCAACCATTCACTACCATAGTAGGAGGGAAATACTATGGTAATGGTTGCTCTATCTCCTTTGTTACAAACATTCTTCCAAATATCTTATTTTGTGTTCAGCAGAACAAAAAATCATACAGGATTTGAACAACATGAGGGCGAGTAAATGAG
The DNA here is from genome assembly GCF_024679245.1 of Pseudorasbora parva. Lineage (NCBI taxonomy): Eukaryota > Metazoa > Chordata > Actinopteri > Cypriniformes > Gobionidae > Pseudorasbora > Pseudorasbora parva. Next base: position 60,750,060 of record NC_090172.1, on the reverse strand, counting down.
GACAGAATTTTCATTTTTGGTGAACTATCCCTTTACCAGCTGAAACACTGACACGTAGCAAGAATGCTCCACTGTATCTACTTTGACTGTGTGTGTAGTTTCAAAACTAAAGGTGCATTAAAGACATTATAGAAAAGTGACAAGGGCTTTGGTCATTTTTTTATTATTTAAAGAAATTTGAAATTCATTCTTATGAAAATGTATTGTTTTTATGACAAATGTTATAAATGCAGATGATACAATGTGCTTTAATTTGTTTTTATCCTCACTATAACATGTTGTAACTAGTTCCACCACTGCAATTTCTAGTAACAATTAAAACCATTTAAAAATGAAACCCTTAATTAAAACGTTTTAGTTGAATTAATTATAAAAACAGGTTGAGTAAACATACATTTTAAAGTTGAAGTCAAGTTTGAGCCAATTAAAAAATATTAATTCAGGTAACAATTTCTAGAACGAAATTGAGTGAAGGTAAAACATCTGTGGAACTAGTTACTAAATAATAATTCGTCGAAAGCACTAGAAATTTTTTACAGTGTACCCGTATCACACCTCATTATCAGCAAATGCTTTGCAATGCAATTTGAACACAGTAAGTACATTGCACTTATTTTTTGATGTATGTACATAGTAACGTTACTTAAGGCCACCTAATGTAAAGTGGGGCCACATGAACATCTCATTTACTTACCATCATCACTCTGGTCCTCGTTTTCATTTTGGGTGTTGTTGGGTTTCTTCCGTTCTCGTTGGTACAAAGCGTACAGTCCTAGTAAAGTAAAAAGCATTTTTACGCCTTAACTAGGCTAACCGCCGACTGTCACTGCAAGATGTGAAGCGAGGTCAGCGGTTTGTTATTTATCGGTGCCGATTTGAGTCGTGTACAGATAAAAATGTTGTAATATTGGCAAATCTATTGCGTAATAAAACAAAGTATCCAAAAAGCAAGCAAGTTGTTGTGATTAAAGCACGAATCAAGTGAAATACACAAGAAAAACTGAAATGATCATCAACGAACAGCAAGTTGTGAAGATTCAACAGCATAAGCCTTTTTATACCTGATTACTGTGATGTCACATTCTAAATGACGTAACAGAGCCGCCGAGAACTTCCTACGTCATTGCTCTATTCTGCTGTTCGCGGGGCTTCGGCGTCGCCGCTGAACTCGTACTCGTAGCGCGAGTCCATTATTGTACTTAAGAAATGCAGAATACAACAGATTTACTAAAAAAAAAATCAGCACACACAATGATTGTTATTTAAGTCATGTACGGGTAGGGCCGTAGGAAGGGTTTCATAATCACAGAGGTCATACATTTGAGCTAGTTCGGTTCTAGGCTGGTTCGGCCTAAATAAATGTATTAAATTCATTAACAATATGTACACATTCGTTATTAATATTATTCCTAATTTGATGAACATGGCTTTCACATTGTAATTATTACATGAACCACATACTTTCCACTCTGAATAAACAAACAACACAGTTTACATGCTTCGTTGGATTATTCATTAAAGTGATAACTTAGTTCACCATGAAATGAGAATAAAGTCATGTTTTACTCACCCTGCTGTTGTTCCAATGTCCTCCTATGTCCTTCTATCTTCTATGAAAGTGTCCAGGAGGCACAGTATAAGGGTTTGCGAGAAAGAAACCTTATTATATTCAGTCAAAATACCGAGCTAGCAAACTCTTGTAAGTGCGAGTCAGCAGCCGCTCACGCAATGTTGCCATGACAATCGTACAAAACATTAACTTCAAGAGGTTTACCTAATTATTAGTATTACTTTATTATTATTTACCGTATAGAAGAGAGTTTAGATTGAATTTGTAAAGCAAAATAAAATCTATCCAAACCTGTCTAATATTATAGGTTGTATTTTTAAACAATGAATATTTTGGAAGTGAAATCTGAGAGGTGAATTATGGATTAAATTGTGTGTGAAATGTTATGAATTGAAATATTCACATCTTAAATATACAACCATGTTCTATTTCAGCCCATAAAAATGCAAGCTCTGAAAATACAATGCATTAAAATACAAGCATATGGTTAAAGGTGCACTATGTAAAAATAACACACACAAAAACAGTAAAATATCCCAAAACCCCATGCCAGTGTTATACATTTTATTCAATTGAGTACTTACAATATCCCAAATGTTTCCAAATATTTTGTAAATTGTGAGAAAACTGCTATTTTAACGAGGGGTGTTCGATTCCAGGTTTTTTGGAGTCGACTCCGATTCCCGACTCCCACTGTGGAATCGACTCCATTTACTTTACATCAAAACAGGGTTAGAAATCAGACAAAATTGCTGTTGTTACACACTTAAATTATTTCCCCCCGAGACAAAGTCCTAAAATCCTCTTATTAAAACCACACACTTTTAGTGTGACCATCCAAATTAGTCCAATTTAGTGATGACTTTCGTGACTATCAATATTTCAGTATCTATTGCCAATACATCATTTTACAGGAAAAGTCACGAAAAAAGATGTTGTCGAGTGATGGCTCTAAACACACATGATCATTGTCTTAAAAGGTGAGTTAAAGATACTATACATAAAATAATGCACACTATTGATGCGTTTCTTCTTGATATTTTCATGATTTATGGTTAGTCTTAATGAACACATGGTTAACCATGTGAAACTAAATCTACATTTTTTGCAATAATACACCATCAATTAAACTAAAGCTAGCATGGAGGAAACTTGCAATTACAAACTAAAGTCGCTGTGATTGTTTTCTATTTCTAAAGTAAGCACTCAAAATAAATGTGTGTGACAGTTTCTGTGACAGCTGTCTGACCCGGTGTATTACGCTAATGTATCACCTCACAGATAGGTTTATTTCATTCACTCCTTGCTTATAGTGCACTCAACTGCCATGCACTTTAGATGAGAGATTCAGTAAACATTCAGTAAACAAGAGCGATTTCGGACACAGCAACAGAGTCGACACCGAGAGTTGATTCCTGTACTGGAGTCGACCCTGACTCTGGGGCTATTCAGAGTCGAGGAGACTCTTTTGGAGTTGTTATTTAGATTTTTGTGCGCACAATATCTATTTTCGTCGCATTGTAAAATTATTGTACAGCCACGGTAGTGAGATGGACTTTGTAACGACATCTTTAGTGCCTTTGGGCCTTGTGAGTGGGTCAGTGTAAATGTACTGAATGCCAATGGAGGCCTTTCTGAAGCCTTTCTCAGCCCTTTCAACAAAAATATCTTCATTTGTGTTCCGAAGATGAACGAAGGTCTTACGGGTCCAACGACATGAGGGTGAGTAATTAATGAAATAATTTCAATTTTTGGGTGAACTAACCCTTTAATCTCTCCTCTCCTGACTGCTTTGTCGGACAAACCGGCAGATTCGGCGATGTGATTGGTCAGATCACCTGTCAATCAAACTTGCGGTGAAGGTGAATTTGAAGATAAAATGGACAAACTACGACCTGCTTACCTGGAGTAGCTCTGTTGCTTTTAAATGTGCTATATAAATACAATTGGACTTGACTTAAAATAACTTTTTTTTTTGGTTTAAAGACTTGACACTGAAACTGAAAAATAGTCACACTTAGGCCTAGTTGTAAATTTAGAACCGTTTATTCTTAATGATTTTGATACCATGTTTCATTCGGAGCTTAATCCTGATATAACTTTGTTAATAAAATAAAAATATTGAAAGAAATCTTCATAATCATTTTTAATATGGCAATACAGCCAAACAGATATTCTAACTCTAAACAAAAAGCATAGTAACTCCAATTTTAGTTCAAATGTAAAGTTAATGTATTTGCACAGCAGGATAATTAGTCACAAAAAAAAAGCATGTTAAGATTCGTTTTGGGAATCAGATTGTTACTCCCAGAATCGGAATCGGATCTTTAAGTGCGTTAAGATTCCCACCCCTAAGCCCCACCCACCGACTCTAAACACAATGTGATTGGCCCGACCAGAGTTTGGCTTTTACAGCTCAGAAGTGTATTGAGAGTTGCTCGACGACACTCACGGCAGATTAGATTTGCTGCCGCATGGCGGCGTCTAGATTTCTAGGCTAGTGTAATGTTGCTGTTTGAGCATAATCAACATCTGCAAAGTTACAACACTCAAAAATATATTTTCTTTTAAAGAAATCCCTTACGGTAAACAACAAATTGCTGGTTGGGAAATCTGGCCAAGGGGAAATTGGAGGGACTTGAAAACACAATGGTCATATGACCACAAATGTGTTCTGTTGACTATATAGAGGGGGTGTCTCACATTACCCCTCTCTCCCCTGTGTGGACTGTAAAGACGGAGGGATTTGAAAACGATGATGCATATTTAGTCATGAGACGCATATTTAACCAAGATATGCATGTTTATGAAACTGGTCTGTTCTCTCTGCGTTGTGTGGCCAACAGCGCGCACGAGACATCTAGCCTTTATTATGGATATCTATGGTTATATATCAGGTATGTGAACAATTTTGGGTGAATTCTAATAAACAATAGCCTATATATAATTAACAGGAAACATTCTGTACAGGTTACATTTATACCGCTATTGTGCCAGTTATGGAGATATCATGCTATTCACTTTCACACAGTTGCTCAAATATGTTACTTTGCACACTTCATATCACAGTCCTGCAAGGTCCTGTGGCAAAACACGAACTGAGTTGCGTTTTAGACCAGACATAATAACGGTTGACCGAGTGTGACCTGGACACATCAGTGAATGCGGAGATATTTTGCTAAATAAAATGATCCTGCCAGAAGAACTGCGTGATGACTTTATGACGTCTGTATTAGCTCAGTGAGCTTTTACGCATGCGCTGTAGGCTGAATTTGGCATTTACTGACGTTTCAGTGTGGATGAGAAACTGTAGGAAAAAGTTAGTGTGGACGGAGAGCATTTTAAAGGGATAGTTCACCCAAAAATGAAAATTCATCATTTACTCTCCCTCAAGTTGTTCCAAACCTGTATGAGTTTCTTTCTTCTGCTGAACACAAAAGAAGACATTTCGAAGAAAGTCGGTAACCAAACGACTGATGGACCCCATTGACTTTCATAGTAGGAAAAAAAATACTATGGAAGTCAATGGGGACCAGGAACTGTTTAATTACCAACCTCCTTTAAAATATCTTTTGTTTTTAGCAGAAGAAATGAATTATATAGGTTTGGAACAACTTGAGGGAGAGTAAACGATGACAGAATTTTATTTTTGGGTGAACTATCCCTTTAACACAAAAACTCAGTTTTCAAATCTATCTGGATTAATGTAGACGTAGCCTGCCTAAGTGTCACAGATCCGTAGACTCAGCTCCTCCATATGTAACCTACACAATCCCCAGAATCCTGATCACCTCCACCTGCTTTCATTCATCAAGGACTGCCATATAAACCTCCACCTCACACCATCAGGGTTGCTAACTCTCACGCATTTGGCGTGACACACACGCTTTCGGGCTCGGTGTCACGCTCTGACGCTGCCCAACTTAATCTCACGCCAAATTGCCAAACCTGCTTTTTATACAAAGCTAGGCCTATAGATTTTATGATTATTATTATTATGATTATTATTACGTTTTTTTAATGCGAAATTCCAACAATAAATTGCGTTTTGGCGGAGTGGCAATATGCTCTCATCTTCCGGCGGCGCGCGCAGTCACGTGGCTCATGGAGCGCTCAATACTTCTAGCGCGGTGTCAATGCATTTGAACGGCTTAACACACAACAAGGTACACAACAGTTTCACTCTACAGATGTTTGCAGCAAGTTTTGTTAAACAGTACAGCTTAGTGTGCATTGATTATTAAGTAAGCCATATTTACTGGATCGTTTTATTATGGAGAGTGATAGAGATGCAACATTGTTGACATTAATTTTATTCTTGCATTTAGCCCTCAGGTATTCCTTACTAATTGGTCAAACTAATACTCATTGATGGTCAAATGTGACCATACACCGTAACTATTTTTCAATCAAATAAGTGTTCTATATTTTAGCTCAATAATGTTTATTTAATATTTTGAAGAGATCTTTTGGTAGGGTACTAAATACTACTTGTGCAATAATTATAGTCAATTAATGACCACTTAAAATATATTTCGTCTAATATTTTTATTATTTATATTTCAATTTGTGTAGTAATTAAGGTTAAAATAGAGAATTCTAATTCAAAGAGGTAAATTAGAGTCATTTTGTTGCTTAAAAATTAACAATGTTAATTTGTAATGCCATTACCCAGTAGGTGCCTTATGGCTCTTTAAAGGGTCATGAAACTCTTCAGCTAAATTTTTGAGATTTTATCAGAGGTATGTGTGTTGAACATCATTGAACATAATGTTAGAATAAATAGCCTATACATATATCTAATCTAGTTGTCTTGCATTTGAATAAATATTTAGATCAAACACTAGATTTCTTTAAATGTGGAATTTTAAAACGTTAATATACTTTTATATTTTTAGTGAATAATGATACTTATATAAGCACAAGTGAATATTAATGAATGCGAGCACATATCATTTGACCGTTTCAAATAGAAACATTTCAAATAGTGCTAAAACGACCTAATTTTCCTTATTATGTATATACTACATATGAATTGATACTAAATTAAGTTTGAAATAGGACCCCCCCAGTTTCCCCCCTCCAAAAAAAAAAAAAAATCTCACTCCAACCTGAACATAAAAGTTGGCAACCCTGCACCATTGTCTGGTCTCTGACCATCATCCTCCACATCCACTCGGCAGTCTCAGAGCATTTACGTGCTCCTAGTGCCCTCTTGTGGCGATGCTGAGAATAATAACCCAACACATTTACATTACATTTACATTTAATCATTTAGCAGACACTTTTATCCAAAGCGACTTACAAAAAAGGGTAGAGCAATAGAAGCAACGAAACAAACAAGGCCAACAACCTGTAAGAGCTGTAAGAAATCTCAATTAATTAGCACAGTACACAACATTTTTTTTTTTTTTTTTTTTTTAGCCAGCTACAACAAATACTCACGTACGGAAAATACAGAACACTGGATTTTGATAGCTATGATAACAACCCATTAGGACTAAGGCTGATGCCCCAACTGTTAATGCTAAATGGTGATGATGCTAAATCGTTAATGCGGACTCAGTGGCCCAATGGGTTGGTTTTGTATGGCATTCTAGCTAAACGCGCAGCAATAGCCATCGACAGCAAAAACTCACGTACGCAAAATACAGAACACTGGATTTTGGTAGCTATGATAACTATGTAACATACCCGCCTGAAGGCACAAATCCGGATGAGAGACGTAGATATGATCCAGGAGTGTGCGCTTTTTGGTCGTTGCTGTGGTGATCAGTGAGTGCTATTCTGTATTGGTCAAGTGCAATAGGAAAAGATGTGTCTTAAGATGTTTTTTAAAAATGGCTACAGACTCGGCAGCACGAATTGAGATCAGCAGGTCATTCCACCAGGTGGAATGACCTGCCGATCTCAATTCGCGCATTAATTTACACTGTCCAATAATGCTTTATTAATGTCATTGGTGTATACTGACTGTATACTGTTTAATTATTTAAAGGTGCCCTAGAATGATTTGAAACAATATGTTAAATTGTTCTCTGATATCTACATGTAGGGTATGTGGCTTATTTAAGGGCAAAAATGGTCTAGATACAGTTTTACAGGTCCATTTGCCACTCTATAAATTGTCCCTAGGATGTAATGCTCTGTTTTTGCCTTATCTGGAAGAGTCATGAATATTAATGTTGAGCTCTGCTCTGATTGGCTTATTTCAGCAGCTCACAGCAGTTCAGTGAAGCGGCTCGTGAGCATAGACAGTAAAAGAAATGGACAGAGCTGTCCCATTGACTTCAACAGCGGAAAGTGAGGTCGATCAGAAGCACTCACTTCCTGATGGCTGAGCGAACTGCGCAGGCTCAGACTGAGCTTGAGGACGTAGATGTGACGTGAGCCTCCTGTCTGATAGCTGTAGGTCTTCTAGTAGTTGTGGAAAGTGAAATCTGAATATTTTCTCCCGTTGCTTTTGGCTCACTATCGGCTTCTCCCCATTCTTCTCCCTTGACTTTATCAGACTTTATGTCTCCACGTCCCCCCGACTGTCTCGTAGACAGTAAAAGATTGCTTCTGAGCATCTCCTCATGTCTATCCACAACTTTCCTGCAAGTCTTAGTGGGCGTTGCCATGACACTCGATACTTCCGGTTGACGGTATCTCAGTTCCAGTTTAGCACACATAACAGTTAAGCCTAGTTCACACTGCCCGATTTTTACCCCGATTTTGAGTCGCCGACAGGTTTTGCGAAATCGCAGACAAATGCCCGAGATCACAGGCAAATCGGTGCTCGTGCATGCGAGTGACAATCACGCAGTGTGAATGATCAAAGACGCGATCAGAGAGAATCGCAGATGAGCCGCTGACACCGGTGAGATATTTGGCATGCTAAATATCTGGAGCTGTCGGGGATTCAAACTCCTGCTGTGTGAACTGCGTTCTGACTGAAAATTACATCGGCGATGACCGACAGCCAATGAGAGAGAGAGATACAGGGCAGCGGGAGGTTCAGGGAGGAGTTATAGAGCAGAATATCAGTATTTTAATAAATATATTTACAATTCTATCAAACAGAAACAAAGGCCAAACATTGAAAATCGTGCAGTCTGAACTAGGCTTTATGCTGCGTTCACACCAGACTCGAGTGACGCAAATAAATAGTGCTATTCGCGCGAACTTGGACGCGGGAACATTTAGCCTCTATTCGCTTCATTAACTACACAACAGACGTGAATTTGAGTCATGGGAGGGGCTTCTGCCAGGCAGCGGCAGTCGTCAGAAGGACGAGCCGAGTTAAGGCTGCTCTCGCCGGGGTTAATGAGCGCTGAGCGCCGCCGAGCGCCTGGGTCTCACACCTCCGAAACCTACTTGCTTCCATAAACCATGCAACATAAACGGACCCGTCTGACATGCTGCTACACCCTACGCACTCCATTCAATGCACAACGAGCTTCAAATAAACTCAAGAATTGTGATGTAGAAGTAATATTTATATTTTAATATTTGTAATTGTTGAAATCATGTCAGACATTGTCAGTAGACTTTTTTTTAAACAACATCAACAATTAATTTAAGTGCATTGTAATAAAAATGTACATTTCATTGCTGTAAATGTAATTATTGAGTTTATATATTAGTTTAACCTATTTAAAATACTGCAGTACAACTGTATAATTTTTTGCAAGGGGTTTGTTTATTGTTTTCAATAATTTACAGATTTGATGTGTAGCAAGACCGCTCTAACAACCTAACGTTACCTTCCAAATATAGACCTGCACTCCGGCGGGACCCAGCACAACCGAGAGGCGCGGGATATTATTTGATGGGTGAATGCGGATGCAGGCGGCAAGATATTATTGTGTGCGTGTTGCGGGAAAATAAAATTATTTAGCGGGACTCCCGCAAAGTGGAAATATCTAACAAAATTGTAACATGTTCGATATAGTAAGGAAGGAAGAGGACACAGGGGTCGGCTGGACTGTTGATGCGTATCTTTATTTTCCCTTTCTCAATGTCAATAACACACTTCTTCGTGTGTTCTCAGTCAAACTCATAAGCAACAATAACTTCCGGTTCGCGGCACTTCCGGCTTCCGGGTAAACTCAGTCTCTGTGTTCTCGCACCAACAGTCCGACTCTCTCTCTCCCTGGTCTCCGGTTCCGCTGGTGTTTTATCCCGTCTCCGCGCTCATTACTGGAACAAGAGACAGGTGTTATTAATCTGCGTCCAACCCACTCACTTACCGCTCGTCCCGCGGCCCTCTCTCCCGCTGCAGACCTCGCTGAACCACGCCCCCCTTGCCACATACCCCCACCACCCGACTCAGGCCGGGGAGCCGTCCGGCCTGCAGCCCCCCCCCCCCACCCCCCCCCCCCCCATTTCTGGAGAGGAAATCGGCCACAGCCATCTGAGCACCCGGCCTGTGGACCACCTTGAACTTAAACGGCTGAAGAGCCAGATACCAACGGGTGATCCGCGCGTTGGTATCCTTCATGCGGTGGAGCCATTGGAGAGGAGCGTGGTCCGAACAGAGAGTGAACTCCCGCCCCAGGAGGTAATAGCGGAGAGTGAGAACGGCCCATCTGATGGCCAAACACTCCTTTTCTATGGTGCTGTACTTAGCTTCCCTCTTGGAGAGCTTACGGCTAATGTACAGCACCGGCCGCTCTCCCCCCTCCACCTCCTGGGCCAGGACTGCGCCCAGCCCCCTGTCCGACGCGTCAGTCTGCAACAAGAAAGAGAGAGAAAAGTCAGGGGAGTGTAAGAGCGGCCCGCCACATAGAGCAGCCTTCACTTGGGTAAAAGCCTGTTGACACGGCTCCGTCCACTGGACCGTATCTGGTAGCCCCTTTCTAGTAAGATCAGTCAAAGGGCTGGTGAGGTCCGAATAATTTGGTATAAACCGTCTATAATATCCCGCCAGCCCCAAGAACTGTCTTACCTCCTTTTTGGTCTTGGGCCTCGGACAGGTTGCAATTGCGGCAGTCTTATCAATTTGGGGACGCACCTGCCCATGACCCAAGTGGAAGCCCAGATACCTTACTTCCACCCGCCCAATCGCACACTTCTTCGGATTGGCCGTGAGCCCCGCTCTCCTCAGCGACCTCAGGACCGCCCTCACATGCTGCATATGCCGCTGCCAATCGTGACTATAAATCACTATGTCATCCAGGTACGCAGCAGCATATGCAGCATGGGGACGCAAAATCCTATCCATGAGTCGCTGGAAGGTTGCGGGCGCCCCGAACAAGCCGAAAGGAAGCGTGACAAATTGGTGTAATCCAAACGGCGTGGTGAAAGCTGTTTTTTCTTTGGACAATGGAGACAAGGGGATCTGCCAATAGCCCTTTGTTAAGTCCAGTGTCGAATAAAATCGAGCCGTGCCTAACCGATCAAGCAACTCGTCAACCCGCGGCATTGGATACGCGTCGAATTTCGACACAGCGTTCACCTTGCGGTAGTCCACACAGAACCTGACCGAGCCGTCTGTCTTGGGGACCAAAACGATCGGGCTCGCCCAGTCACTGTTGGACTCCTCGATTACTCCCATGTCGAGCATTGCGCCTAATTCGTCCTGAACTACTTTTTTCTTGTGTTCAGGCAAGCGATACGGCCGGCTGCGAACTACCACGCCCGGCTCGGTCTCGATATGGTGCTGAATCAAGTCGGTTCGTCCCGGTAGGGGCGAGAACACGTCAGCGAATTCCGCCTGCAATTTCGATAAATCAGCGAGTTGTAACGGTGAGAGGTGATCTCCCCCAGGGGCCAACGCGACTGATTGCGCTTTAATGCTCGCCTCTGGCCCGAGATCATCCTCTCCCCCGATCACCGTTGCCAACAACACCGATTCCACCTCATTCCATTTTTTTAGCAGATTGAGGTGGTATATTTGACGTGCCCCGTTCCTATCGGATCGTATCACTTCATAATCGAGCTCTCCTATCTGCCGTGCGACCTCAAACGGCCCCTGCCACTTTGACATTAATTTTGAGCTCGACGTTGGGAGTAGAACGAGCACTTTCTCTCCCGGTGTGAATTTGCGTAGTTTAGTACCCTTGTTATATGACCGGCTCTGGCGGTCCTGGGCTTGCAACAAATTCTCCCTAGATAGCCGCCCCAATGTGTGGAGTTTTGTTCGCAAGTCCATGACGTACTGAATTTCGTTTTTGGCCAACGAAGGCCCCTCCTCCCAAGTTTCTCGTAGGACGTCCAGCACCCCCCGTGGCTGTCGACCGTAGAGAAGCTCGAAGGGGGAAAACCCCGTGGAGGCTTGCGGGACCTCGCGCACAGCAAATAAGAGGGGTTCTAACCACCGATCCCAATTTTTGGCGTCTTCCTGTACGAATTTACGGATCATGGATTTAAGAGTGCGATTAAATCGTTCGACCAAGCCGTCTGTTTGTGGGTGATAGACGCTGGTTCGAATGGATTTAATGCCCAATAATCCGTACAATTCGCTTAACGTGCGTGACATAAACGCCGTGCCTTGATCAGTGAGGATTTCTTTCGGAATCCCCACCCGGGAGATTAAACGAAAAAGTGCGTCCGCAACACTCTTCGCCGAGATGTTGCGGAGAGCCACTGCTTCCGGATATCGCGTTGCGTAGTCCACGATAACTAGCGCAAAACGATGTCCACGTGCGGATCGCTCTAATGGCCCGATGAGGTCCATCGCAATTCTCTCGAAGGGGACCTGCATTAATGGTAGGGGGCGCAATGGCGCTTTTGGGGCGGCCAGTGGGTTCACCAACTGACATTCAGGACAAGACGCGCACCACCTGCGCACATTGTCATGAATGCCTGGCCAAAAAAATCGGGTCATTAAACGATTCAGCGTGGCCGCCTGTCCCAGGTGGCCCGCCATCGGGTTAGAGTGAGCCGCCTGGAAAAGCATTTCCCGGCGGCTCTTTGGTACTAACAACTGGGTTGTATCCACTTTTGTCTGAGCGTCTTGGGTCACTCGATACAACCTATCCTTAATTATGGCAAAATAAGGATACGTGACTGGCAATGCGGGTTGGAGGGACTGACCGTCGATAGTGCGGACCTGTTGAAAAGCATGTTTTAGAGTCTCATCTTGAGACTGCTCCAGAGGGAAATCATCGCGGTCCGAGAGAATCAGTCTCTCAACCCCGCTCGGTTCCTCTGAAGCTGTTCCCAAGGGTCCCGTATCAGTCTCGCCAACCTGCACTCGCACCGCCCCGTTCCTAGCCTTGTTTCCCCAAGCGGCATCCGCGCATAACGACCCCAATAACGCCGAAAAGGCGGGCCAATTCGTCCCCAGAATTAGCGGATGCCGGAGGTGGGGACTAACCGCCACCTCAACACTATGCTTTTTCCCCCTAAACTGTATCTTGACTGGGACAACCGGATATTCCACCACATCCCCGTGCACACACCGCACCTTAACCATGCGGCTTGTATCCAATGCCCCAGGCTGCATCAGGCTTTGATGGATCGAGGTTTGGTTACATCCTGAATCCACCAAGGCCTGATATGTACCCCCCTTGATACTTACAGGAATTTGGTACTCTCCTGCTTGATCGGGGGTGGTCCGCTGGACGTCCGGGATCCGGATCATTGTCCCGATGTCCATCCTCGGACATCGGTCCACAAAATGATCCGGATCACCGCACCGCCAGCAGGCCAGCCCAGGCTTACCCGCCACCCCTGCGGCGGGGAGTGGGTTGGAAAATGAGCGCGGGGAGGGTGTGAAACCGGAGCCATTGTCGCCACCCGCCCCTAGCGGCCCCGCCCCCCTGGGCGGAGCCCGCGAACTCCCGGATGGTCCTGGGCCCATCCCACCCCGGCCTCCGGGGGGAACGCGATGAGGGCCTGGAGGACGGGACCTGGGGAGAGGGACAGGGCGAGAGGGAGAGACAGAGGGGGGAGAGAGAGAGGGAGAGGTTAGTAGGGGCTCGCCGACCCCCGGGCACGCCACCAGATGGTCCTCCGCCAGGTTGATGGCCGTCGTCAGCGACGTGGGCCGGTGGCACTGGACCCACTCGGCGGTCTTCTTGGGTAGCCGAGCGATAAACTGCTCCAGTACCACCAGATCGACGATGTGGTCCACGTCGCTTCCACCGGCCAATAGCCATTTGCGGCACGCGTCCCGGAGCTGTTGGGCCATCGCGAAGGGTCGGCCGGCCTCGCCCCACTCCAGCGAGCGGAACCTCTGGCGGTGCTGCTCTGGGGTCCGGCCGACCCGCTGGATGATGGCCCTCTTCAGGTCTTCATATTCCAGGAGGTTCGCCACCGGCAGTTGTTGGGCGGCCGCCTGGGCTTCTCCGGTCAGCAGAGGAATGAGGCGCACCGGCCACTGTGCCCGGGGCCACCCGCAGGCCTCCGCGGCCTTCTGGAATAGGTCTATGAAGGCCTCGGGATCGTCCTGTGGCCCCATCTTGTGTAGGGGCACGTGGACCGGTGCGCTGGCGAGCCCGGCGGCTTCGGTGCGAACCTCCCGGTCGATCCAGCTCCGGAACCTCTCGCGGTCCTCTTGCTGGCCGCGGACGATGGCCTCGAAGCGGCGCTCCTGGTCCGCCCGCAGGTCCAGCATGGACTGGTGTTGTTCCTGATGGAGGGCCGCGAGGGAGGTGATGATGTCCGCAAACGGCGAGGCGGAGGGCGTTGGTGTTGTCATGGCGGCGGCGCGGTCCTACTTCCTTCCCGGGTTTCGGCACCAGTGTAACATGTTCGATATAGTAAGGAAGGAAGAGGACACAGGGGTCGGCTGGACTGTTGATGCGTATCTTTATTTTCCCTTTCTCAATGTCAATAACACACTTCTTCGTGTGTTCTCAGTCAAACTCATAAGCAACAATAACTTCCGGTTCGCGGCACTTCCGGCTTCCGGGTAAACTCAGTCTCTGTGTTCTCGCACCAACAGTCCGACTCTCTCTCTCCCTGGTCTCCGGTTCCGCTGGTGTTTTATCCCGTCTCCGCGCTCATTACTGGAACAAGAGACAGGTGTTATTAATCTGCGTCCAACCCACTCACTTACCGCTCGTCCCGCGGCCCTCTCTCCCGCTGCAGACCTCGCTGAACCACGCCCCCCTTGCCACAAAAATAAATAACTAGAAACAAATAAACCTTTATTTATAATAAAATAAAATCGATTTACAGGCGCATGGACGGAAGGTAACTCTCGCGTGGATCATAGGAACAGCCAAGCTGGCCTACCACACAGTGGCAAAATGTCTGCACCGCATAACTCAGGTGAATCGCTTAGTGCTACAGATATTAGTAAGTTCTTGTAAGATAGTCAGATCCATGCGACCATCTGGGAGATCATTTTGCCTGAAGCGTTGTTGTAAAAGTCTACTCCTGAGTCCTGATAGTACAACCAAGCGTTTAGCTGATAACAGTACAGACTAATGTAAACCGGAAGTTCGTTACCGGCGTGTTCTACGTTTCCATAGCGATCATGCGTGAGCTCAACCAATCAGCATGTTCAGCGCCTAAGTCCCGCCCTCGAAAGTTCCTGAACTTTGAAAAAGTACTACCTCGTGAGCAGGGCCGTTTGGAGGGGGAAATATTTACCCGGAACTTTATTTAGACCCTGGTTCCTGCGGTCTAAACACACCGAGTACCATCCAAAGTTCCTGGGTAAAGTTCCTATGTTCGAAACGCGGCTAAACAAGACGGATCATTCCCATTATTTTTACAGTCATAGCGGAAGGAGACTGCACTCGTGCGTTAGCTGGAGCAACCTGAAATATGAGCTTTTTTATGCAATTTGAGCGTTACAGAAAACATTTATGTGACAGTTCACCTGAGGTCTTGTTGCTGATTTGAAATATATTGTTGAGTACATTTACTGTGCGCATGCATTAAATCAGCCCACTTTCTAAACGGCTGAGCGAGCACGAAAGAGAGTTCGTGTTTTCTTTTGTTATATTTTTTAAATTTTATTTCCCAGCTTAACTTTTCTCATCCTAATTTAGCAATTTATGTAAAACACACAAGCTGTGCTGACTATCACGGCCAGGTGTTCTCCGAGTCCTATGGACGTATTACATAGGCTACAACGTCAAACAGACCCGGGACCCGAAGTAATAGATTGGGACCCGACTCGGACCCGGCTGACCATTTCAAATTTAGACCCAAACCCGTCTGGGTCCCGGGTCGGATCCCAGGTCCACGGGTCTCTGTTGCCCCATGAAGACCTCTACTTCTATCCCTCAAGAAGAGAGCCAGGCGGGAGTGAAGCATTATTTTATTATTGTTGTATAAATGCACATTATGCCATCATGGTTTAAGCCAGTCAGTAATGCTCCATCCGACATACTAGCATATGACTTATGCTGCATTCATGTGCTCTTGAAATTATCGTAAATACGAGTTTCCCGGGTAAAAATTTCACATGAATGCCCTCCCATTTAAAAGTTTGAATGGGATGAGCTCGTAATCACGACTTCAGATGTGGAAATATCAAATTTACGATAGCACGTGAAGGTGGCATTACTTAAACTCATTTCAATACTTGTATAAAAGTTACAAAGCCCTTTACAAAGCTGCCGTCACTTTAAGACCGAACGCACGGATCATATACACTGATACACATCTGATTTCTCCAAACTGTTTACGTTCACTTAAGACATAATCAACTTGGTTTATCTGAATACTCCCTTGTTGACCCTACAAGAGTGATTCCTCAAAGGCTTTCTGCAAAACCCCAAACACCTTTTAAAGAGGAAAAACAATAAATCATCCACTGACTTTCAAAGCTGCTACAGAAACGACTTTCGACTTTGTAGATCTTGACAGAAATGTAGTGGAGTAAAATGTATGATATTTGTCTTTCATATAGTGACGTTAAAGTCAGAAGTTTCCAGAAAAAATAATACTCAAGTAAAGTGCAGATACTCAAAAAGTGTACTTAAATACAGAACTCAAGTTAATGCACTTAGTTACTGTCCACCTCTCCAGCCAACTCCCTTGAGAGCTGACCAAGCCTGCTCCGCTCATACACAGATCAAACAGATAATGTGTGTCGTCCTTGGCACATGACAATGCACAACTTGTTGCCATATTTACTGATCTAATTTGACACCAAATAGATTAACAATATGACAAACACTCAGAGAAGCGGCTTCCTGAAGACAGAAGCTGATGACTGTAAAATGGAGATGCTACTCTACGTCACCTGACCTGATGATGGTACCATTATTGCTTTGGCCCTTTTAGCAGATATCATTATTTTTTGAATTTCTAACTGTTGTCCTTCTATGGAAAAGTTATAGCTATGCTCAGAGCTTAACTATATATAAACATCATACCAAAAGCATAAAACAGCCTCCTGCAGATCATTATGAATAAGCATGAGGTACAGTATAAGAACTTACCATAAAGGAGAAGGCTCTGTCGTTCCTAATGTTGATCCCTAAATAAAGGGGTAGAAATAGTTTGTGAAAAACAGCCTCTAATGTGACATGTCCTGCATTATTTTCCTTAATTAATTCATAAACAAGTGAGCCTTTATATTTACCCGAACTTTACACCACACAAGGAAAGGTCAATAAGTCTCTTAAAATATCAGATAAGATGTAGAGAATATAATTTCAATTCATGCATATTTTTAAAATTTATTTTGTATTTTTTGCTCGTCCAGTATGGGCTGCTGGTTTGCTGGTCCGGTATGGGGTGCTGGTTTGCTGGTCCAGTATGGGATGCTGGTTTGCTGGTCCAGTATGGGGTGCTGGTTTGCTGGTCCGGTATGGGGTGCTGGTTTGCTGGTCCAGTATGGGATGCTGGTTTGCTGGTCCAGTATGGGGTGCTGGTTTGCTGGTCCAGTAGGGGGTGCTGGTTTGCTGGTCCGGTATGGGGTGCTGGTTTGCTGGTCCAGTATGGGATGCTGGTTTGCTGGTCCGGTATGGGGTGCTGGTTTGCTGGTCCAGTATGGGGTGCTGGTTTGCTGGTCCAGTATGGGGTGCTGGTTTGCTGGTCCAGTATGGGGTGCTGGTTTGCTGGTCCAGTATGGGGTGCTGGTTTGCTGGTCCAGTAGGGGGTGCTGGTTTGCTGGTCCAGTATGGGCTGCTGGTTTGCTGGTCCAGTATAGGCTGCTGGTTTGCTGGTCCAGTATGGGCTGCTGGTTTGCTGGTCCAGTATGGGCTGCTGGTTTGCTGGTCCGGTATGGGGTGCTGGTTTGCTGGTCCAGTATGGGCTGCTGGTTTGCTGGTCCAGTATGGGCTGCTGGTTTGCTGGTCCGGTATGGGGTGCTGGTTTGCTGGTCCAGTATGGCGTGCTGGTTTGCTGGTCCAGTAGGTAGTGCTGGTTTGCTGGTCCAGTATGGGCTGCTGGTTTGCCTTTTTCATGCCTGAGTAAGAATATAAATTGTTTAAAAAGTCTGTGTGTGTGTGTGTGTGTGTGTGTGCGTGTGTATGTGGTATATGTTAGGCTGATGGTGTCAGACTGTCCAATAATCGTTAAGTTGTTATTCTCCACGTCATCAATCTGAAATAAAAACAGAAATCATGTTTAGTGTCTAAATACATGATGCTGCATAGAAAATAAATGTGCAACAATGAGAAGCAACATTCTTAAAAAATTGAGATTTAAGAACAAGTTTAAGTTAAAAATGGGCTGCTGGTTTGCTGGTCCTGTATGGGGTGCTGGTTTGCTGGTCCAGTATGGGGTGCTGGTTTGCTGGTCCAGTATGGGGTGCTGGTTTGCTGGTCCAGTATGGTGTGCTGGTTTGCTGGTCCAGTATGTGGTGCTGGTGTGTGTATGTGTATGTGTATGTGTATGTGTATGTGTATGTGTATGTGTGTGTGCTGTATGTTAGGCTGTTGGTGCCAGACCCATAATTCTTAAGTTGTTATTCTTCACATCTGAAATAAAAACAGAAATCAGGTTAATTGTCTAAATACATTACAAAAACTGCATAAAAAACAAATGTGCAATAAAGAGAGGTAATATTCTTACATTTGGACAGTTAAGAACATAGTTCAAAATATTTTAGGAGGTGTACATATTCGGCACTACTTGTCATCTGTATCAGGATTGACTCGATGACAGTTGCAGCCCATAAAAAAGCTAAGTCTGATAAGTAAACCGAATCAAAAAGACTTCAAAGCTTGTAATTAATACCTTAAACCAGTTGTGGAGATTGACATTGTCCAGTTTAATCCGCTTCTCTGGGTCGAGCTTCAGACAACAGCAAATAAAATCGCAGCATTCTGTGGAGAAAGATGTCTGATTATTACCTTAAACTTCACAAACACCACTAGGCTCACATGTTCATTTTTTCTGCATCTAGAAGGTTTCCGAATTCAGATTGTCCTCTGCTCAAATTAAGATCTCACCTTGTGACAAGCCATCTCTGCTCCACATGTTTTCTTTGAGGAGCTTCTCCATGTCTCGGCTCTTGGGAAAATGCCCACACAGTATAACAAACAACAGTATGCCGAGTGACCACACTGTTGTTTGTTCCCCGTAGTACCTGCCCTTGATCCAATACTCTGGAGGGAAGAACTCTTCTGTGCCTGGAGAAAAATATTTTATTTGTAAGTTTTGACTAGAATATTTATTACCTTGCAAGAAATTATTTGATGCTAACAACATTTTTAACTTTGAGAAACCATAAATACCAGCAAAGGATGTGTAACCCGCAGAGGTAAGAAATTCGCCGCATCCGAAGTCTATTAATTTGACTTCAAGAGTGTCCGGGTTAATCAGCAGGTTTTCTAGCTTTATATCCCTGTGGAACACTCCAAGCTGGCAGCACGTCTGCACTGCAAATATTGTCTGCCACATGATAATACGGGCTAAATCCTCCTCATCCATGGTGCCCGTGTAGCTCTCTAAGAAGTCATCCAAGGACTGACAGGGCATGGGCCGCTCCATCACCATAATGTAGCAGTCAGCTTCATCCTGCCAGTCCAGAAGCTGGATTATTTGAGGAACCCTGAGCTGATTTGCTCGAATATGTAGAGCAACCTCGAGGGGAACTGGTGTGGAATAGCGGTCCTAGAAAACACAGATATTATGAGGAGTAGAAGGATTTAAACTTGACACTGGTAGTTTGTCTATTCAAAAACCAGTAAATATGAGATGTATGAAATTAAAAGCAGTAACTGAGTGGAAAAAAAGAGAGAGCGCAGAGTACTTACAACACTGACAAATTTTGCATGCTCTTTGGACGCAAATTTCACTGCCACCTGATGAAAAAAACCCACAGGATTTGCGTTAGAATTCATATGTTCAAAGTTTATATATTTCAGTCATTAAACCTGAATTCATGAAACACGTACAGTTTCATAAATAACACTTTAAACATGAAGAGCAGGTCTGACATGTCAAGTGCACTAAATAGTGAATATAAGACACCCTAAGAGTGCTTGGATATGAGAGAGTCAGACAAGTATAATACAACATAAATTAGCTTCTAGATAGATATTGTAAGGAATGAAAATTGATACCTGAAGGTTATCTTTTAAACGAGTCGCTGCATGAACAGCTCCAAAGCCTCCTTGACCCAGTTTGATGCCAATTCCATAGCAGCAGGAATTTATGTCTGTTAAAAGAAAAAAAAGAGTTTTTGACATGAAATGTCAAGCAGTGACACCAGCTACATTATCTAAAACCATATGATACATATATTATTTGAGTTACTAAATTTAATTTTGTGCTTTCATCACTACAGGACTATTTAAGAAACTACATTTTATATGTAGTAGGCATAAGAAAAAAATCACCTACTTCACCCATACATATTAAATGAAATATTTAAAAAAACTTTTCCACCAACCTTAACCAAAGCATGTTTTAACGTCAATTTAAAGTATAAACCATTAAACTGCTGATTAAAGTGTGTGTGTGTGTGTGTTGGGTTATGTTAGGGTTTTGTTAACAAACTGACCCCTAAGGGTTCTTTTTTTATCCAGCAGGCTCAACTGAGGTGCCACAATGTCCTCTAGTGCACTGTAAAAGACGTCGTCATCACTCGAGTCCTCATCGTCGTGAGGGTCACTAATGATAAGGCCCTCAATTGACTGGTCGTAATGGTCATCTTCAACTTCAGGGTCACCGGTGACTGGTTCTCCTTTTGACTGGTCGTGATGGTCAAACTGACCCCTAAGGGTTCTCTTTTTACCCAGCGGGCTCAACTGAGGTGCCACAATGTCCTCTAGTGCACTGTAAAAGACATCGTCGTCACTTGAGTCCTCATCGTCCTCACTTGAGTCCTCATCGCCGTGAGGGTCACTAATGATAAGGCCCTCAATTGACTGGTCGTAATGGTCATCTTCAACTTCAGAGTCACTAATGATAAGGCCCTCAATTGACTGGTCGTAATGGCCATCTTCAACTTCAGGGTCACTAATGATAAGGCCCTCAATTGACTGGTCGTAATGCTCATCTTCAACTTCAGGGTCACTAATGATAAGGCCCTCAATTGACTGGTCGTAATGGTCATCTTCAACTTCAGGGTCACTAATGATAAGGCCCTCAATTGACTGGTCGTAATGCTCATCTTCAACTTCAGGGTCACTAATGATAAGGCCCTCAATTGACTGGTCGTAATGGTCATCTTCAACTTCAGGGTCACTAATGATAAGGCCCTCAATTGACTGGTCGTAATGCTCATCTTCAACTTCAGGGTCACTAATGATAAGGCCCTCAATTGACTGGTCGTAATGGTCATCTTCAACTTCAGGGTCACTAATGATAAGGCCCTCAATTGACTGGTCGTAATGGTCATCTTCAACTTCAGGGTCACTAATGATAAGGCCCTCAATTGACTGGTCGTAATGCTCATCTTCAACTTCAGGGTCACTAATGATAAGGCCCTCAATTGACTGGTCGTAATGGTCATCTTCAACTTCAGGGTCACTAATGATAAGGCCCTCAATTGACTGGTCGTAATGGTCACCTTCAACTTCAGGGTCACCAGTGACTGGTTCTCCCTTTGACTGGTCGTGATCATCGACTTCAGGGTCACCGGTGACTAGTTCTTCCTTTGACTGGTTGTGATCATCAACTTCAGGGTCACCAGTGACTGGTTCTTCCTTTGACTGGTCGTGATCATCGACTTTAGGGTCACTGGTGACTAGTTCTTCCTTTGACTGGTCGTGATCATCGACTTCAGGGTCACTGCTGACTAGTTCTTGCTTTGACTGGTCGTGATCATTGACTTCAGGGTCACTGCTGACTAGTTCTTCCTTTGACTGGTCGTGATCATCGACTTCAGGGTCACAGGTAACTAGTTCTTGCTTTGACTGGTCGTGATCATCGACTTCAGGGTCACTGCTGACTAGTTCTTGCTTTGACTGGTCGTGATCATCGACTTTAGGGTCACAGGTGACTAGTTCTTGCTTTGACTGGTCGTGATCATCGACTTTAGGGTCACAGGTGACTAGTTCTTCCTTTGACTGGTCTTGATGATCTTGATCATCGATTTCAGGGTCACCAGTGACTGGCTCCTCTGCAGTGCAGCAAACTTCAGGGTCACTGGTGATATCCTGATAAGAAGGCTCACCTAAAGATAGTAATGACATAAATATTACAGTATCAATAAAATTTACTACAACTGTGCTTCTAAAATTTTGACTTTCCTCAAAAAAAAAAACAAATAACAAAAATAAGCATAGAGCCAGTGCAGACTCCAATAAGCAAAAAGAGTTACATATTCTCATAACATGAACTTTATATTAGGTGGCCTTAACTACTATGTACTAACATTTGAATTAATCATTTGATACAATGCACTTATTGTGTACATGTGTGTTTTTACATTGTACTTACATTTTAAAAATACCTGCATGTAATTACGTCTGTAATTAATTTCTGTAGTTACATTTGTAATTACACATTTGACACTTCCCTTACACCTAACCCTACCCTTAAACTGACCCACACCACCACACCTGACCCTAACTCTACTCTAAAAACTCCAATTAATAAAATGTTGGAAGAGCAAAAAAATATATGTTGAACTAATTTTCTTACTTGTGCTTAGTTAAGAAGACATATTATATTAAGTCTGCAGAAATATATTTGAAAAACATTAAATGAATTGATATTTTCAAATCCAGTTAGCATTTAGAATTGCAAATGTTGACTGGACTAAAAAACGCGAATCCAGTCAACATTTTATAAAAGTAGGCTGTATGGCCAACACAATAGCCTATTTTACACACAATATTTTACTATGGTAAATAGATTATTGTTTGTGCTGTTGAAATGGGCTGTTGGAAACATTTGATAAAATAGCCTATATCAGAACAATATTTGTGAAATTAGATGTATTTTCGATGTTTTGTTTATGATGGTATCTGCATTATAAAGAGAAGATGGGTCCTACAACACTTACATATTACATATTTAATATACATATATAATTCATGAACATATGTAGTTAATTGTGGCATTTAATCTGCCTAATTTTAATGAATACGTACAAGAGCTTGTTTGACTACGCGGAAGGATCTGTATTGCTCGTTTTTCGCGGAAGCATCCATGGAGTACTTGTTTGATTTCGCGGAAGGATACAGATCAAAGGACTTTGCGAGGTTCACCAAATAATGTACGCTATTTAGGGTTACGTGGTTGTGTTGAACGTGATTTTTTTCGTGTTCCAACTTTTGAAATTGTCCCGTAAATTAAGGGAACAACATAACCATGAATCCTAGGATAAAATGGCGCTCATTTCATCGTCCTCGCAAGTGGGACGAATTCTAAACTTTAGTTTAGTCACACAAGTTAATTCTTAATATTGATAAAATGTATAAAGAATATAATTTTATCTTATTTTTATTAACTTTTCTCTTTCTTTCTCCAACAGGGTGTGACCAAGATATCCATTGATGCTGACTCGTTGCAAAGTTTCTCATCCAAGCCAGTCTGTCATTTACCCTCATGTTGTTCCAAACCTGTATGAGTTTCTTTGTTCTGCTGAACACAAAATAAGATATTCGTAAGAATTTTTGTAACAAAGCAGATAGAGCAACCATTCACTACCATAGTATTTTCCCCCTACTATGGTAGTGAATGGTTGCTCTATCTGCTTTGTTACAAACATTCTTCCAAATATCTTATTTTGTGTTCAGCAGAACAAATAAAATTATACAGGATTTGAACAACATGAGGGCGAGTAAATGATGACAGAATTTTCATTTTTGGTGAACTATCCCTTTACCAGCTGAAACACTGACACGTAGCAAGAATGCTCCACTGTATCTACTTTGACTGTGTGTGTAGTTTCAAAACTAAAGGTGCATTAAAGACATTATAGAAAAGTGACAAGGGCTTTGGTCATTTTTTTTATTATTTAAAGAAATTTGAAATTCATTCTTATGAAAATGTATTGTTTTTATGACAAATGTTATAAATGTAGATGATACAATGTGCTTTAATTTGTTTTTATCCTCACTATAACATTTTGTAACTAGTTCCACCACTGCAATTTCTAGTAACAATTAAAACCATTTAAAAAATTAAACCCCTAATTAAAACGTTTTAGTTGAATTAATTATAAAAACAGGTTGAGTAAAC
Source organism: Pseudorasbora parva (assembly GCF_024679245.1). NCBI lineage: Eukaryota > Metazoa > Chordata > Actinopteri > Cypriniformes > Gobionidae > Pseudorasbora > Pseudorasbora parva. Next base: position 60,726,008 of record NC_090172.1, on the reverse strand, counting down.
ATACATTTTAAAGTTGAAGTCAAGTTTGAGCCAACTAAAAATTATTAATTCAATTAACTTTAAAAATAATTGAGCAAACGTACATTTTAATGTTGAAGTCAAGTTTGAGCCAATTAAAAAATATTAATTCAGGTAACAATTTCTAGAACGAAATTGAGTGAACGTAAAAAATCTGTGGAACTAGTTACTAAATAATAATTCGTTAAAAGCACTAGAAATTTTTTACAGTGTACCCGTATCCCACCTCAATTTGAACACAGTAAGTACATTGCACTTATTTTTTGATGTATGTACATAGTAACGTTACTTAAGGCCACCTAATGTAAAGTGGGGCCACATGAACATCTCATTTACTTACCATCATCACTCTGGTCCTCGTTTTCATTTTGGGTGTTGTTGGGTTTCTTCCGTTCTCGTTGGTACAAAGCGTACAGTCCTAGTAAAGTAAAAAGCATTTTTACGCCTTAACTAGGCTAACCGCCGACTGTCACTGCAAGATGTGAAGCGAGGTCAGCGGTTTGTTATTTATCGGTGCCGATTTGAGTCGTGTACAGATAAAAATGTTGTAATATTGGCAAATCTATTGCGTAATAAAACAAAGTATCCAAAAAGCAAGCAAGTTGTTGTGATTAAAGCACGAATCAAGTGAAATACACAAGAAAAACTGAAATGATCATCAACGAACAGCAAGTTGTGAAGATTCAACAACATAAGCCTTTTTATACCTGTTTACTGTGATGTCACATTCTAAATGACGTAACAGAGCCGCCGAGAACTTCCTACGTCATTGCTCTATTCTGCTGTTCGCGGGGCTTCGGCGTCGCCGCTGAACTCGTACTCGTAGCGCAAGTCCATTATTGTACTTAGGAAATGCAGAATACAACAGATTTATTAAAAAAAAAATCAGCACACACAATGATTGTTTTTTAAGTCATGTACGGGTAGGGCCGTAGGAAGGGTTTCATAATCACAGAGGTCATACATTTGAGCTAGTTCGGTTCTAGGCTGGTTCGGCCTAAATAAATGTATTAAATTCATTAACAATATGTACACATTCGTTATTAATATTATTCCTAATTTGATGAACATGGCTTTCACATTGTAATTATTACATGAACCACATACTTTCCACTCTGAATAAACAACCAACACAGTTTACATGCTTCGTTGGATTATTCATTAAAGTGATAACTTAGTTCACCATGAAATTAAAATAAAGTCATGTTTTACTCACCCTGCTGTTGTTCCAATGTCCTCCTATGTCCTTCTATCTTCTATGAAAGTGTCCAGGAGGCACAGTATAAGGGTTTGCGAGAAAGAAACCTTATTATATTCAGTCAAAATACCGAGCTAGCAAACTCTTGTAAGTGCGAGTCAGCAGCCGCTCGCAATGTTGCCATGACAATCGTACAAAACATTAATTTCTAGAGGTTTACCTAATTATTAGTATTTTTTATTATTTATTATTATTTACCGTATAGAAGAGAGTTTAGATTGAATTTGTAAAGCAAAATAAAATCTATCCAAACCTGTCTAATATTATAGGTTGTATTTTTAAACAATGAATATTTTGGAAGTGAAATCTGAGAGGTGAATTATGGATTAAATTGTGTGTGAAATGTTATGAATTGAAATATTCACATCTTAAATATACAACCATGTTCTATTTCAGCCCATAAAAATGCAAGCCCTGAAAATACAATGCATTAAAAATACAAGCATATGGTTAAAGGTGCACTATGTAAAAATAACACACACAAAAACAGTAAAATATCCCAAAACCCCTATGCCAGTGTTATACATTTTATTCAATTGAGTACTTACAATATCCCAAATGTTTCCAACTATTTGTAAATTGTGAGAAAACTGCTATTTTAACGAGAGGTGTTCGATTCCAGGTTTTTTGGAGTCGACTCCGATTCCCGACTCCCACTGTGGAATCGACTCCATTTACTTTACATCAAAACAGGGTTAGAAATCAGACAAAATTGCTGTTGTTACACACTTAAATTATTTCCCCCCGAGACAAAGTCCTAAAATCCTCTTATTAAAACCACACACTTTTAGTGTGACCATCCAAATTAGTCCAATTTAGCGTTGACTTTCGTGACTATCAACATTTCAGTATCTATTGCCAATACATCATTTTACAGGAAAAGTCACGAAAAAAGATGTTGTCGAGTGATGGCTCTATGTAATGCTCTGTTTTTGCCTTATCTGGAAGAGTCATGGATATTAATGTTGAGCTCTGCTCTGATTGGCTTATTTCAGCAGCTCACAGCAGTTCAGTGTTACAACGTTTTGCTCTTTTAGCGGTCTTTTCCGTCTTTCTCCCGAACGAAAGAGTTGTGCTGTGTTCTATGCTGCAGATAAGTTGTTAGCATTTGAGAATAATCCACACACATAAATACACAATGTTTAAGCTCTTTATTTTATTCATTTTGGCACTTACAAATGTAAGATCATATATACTCAACATATATTGTGAATGTTATTTTTGTTGGCAGTGTCACTAACGTGAGCTGAAATGTCTATATATGTCGTGATGGCCTGTCTATATAAAAATACATTTTCTATGCAGGTATGCATTGATGAACCATATTTTTGTATTTTTAAGTTATATTGTTGTTTCATGTGTATAAGGTTCTGTTCATGGAGTTACTGTGTTTTCTCCATCCGTGTTTTGTGTTAGCTTTGTCCTCCTTATCCTTTCGTTTGTCGGTCCTTGTCTTTGTCCTTTTCCGTCTTTCTCCCGAACGAAAGAGTGTCACTAACGTGAGCTGAAGCTGTCGTGACGGCCTGTCTATATAAAAATACATTTTCTATGCAGACCCAATCCGACGTTCTCCTGTCATTCTTCACTGATTTTCAACACAACGCAGACTACAAGAAGCATACGGTTACACTGGTGACGTGACCCATTCGACTGTTCAGCGGCTGCTGAACTCCCGAGGTTGCTGCACGGAGAGACGACGTCGGATTTCACCGCTTTCCAGTTTCGGCGAGGTGACGCGCGGACTGATGCACGGAGAGACGATGTCGGATTTCACCGCTTTCCAGTTTCGGCGAGATGACGCGCGGACTGCTGCACGACGTCGGATCTCACCGCTTTCCAGTTTCGGCGAGGTGACGCGCGGACTGATGCACGGAGATTAGACGACGTCAGACTTTGCTGTTTTACTGCTTCACCGAGGAGACGCATGATCTAAGATTACGGTATCTTTGAATCAGCGAGATTAAGACATAGCAAGCAAATATTGATTTGATAGCGTATTAAATGTTTTAAGTAATTCGTCAAATTGATAGATATGTAAAATCAAAAGGGTTGAATCATTTATTCAGCTGTGAAAGATTTTTTTTATTTTTTTTTTATTTTTCTGGGGGGTATGGTAATCAATGATGCACTCAAACAATGATACCAGTAATTTTGGTGGCTTCCATTTTGGGAGAGGCAGAGGCGTTTTACCATTTACTGGTCCATGTACTCCCGGGAAGATGAATAGCATTGATTCTGATGGTAACAGAGTACATTTTTCTACTCCAATGTCTCATAACATACCACCACTTGAAATGAGCTTCTCAGAATCAACTGTAGCACTATCTAATGAACAGGTAAAACAATTGAGCTCTGATATCAGTCAGTCGATTAAAGCCAGCTTGTTTCCTAACAGTCAGCTACCTACATCCACCTTGTTCCTTGACTGTCAGAGGTGCTCACAAGTGAATCAGTGTGGGACCACCATCATTGATGGTTCAAAAATGAATCTTGTACTGAAAGGTGGTAGAGAGCCACCATACTTTCGTGGTGACAGCTCAGATAAGTGTTCAATCTTTGAATGGGAAGATTTGATGAGAGCTTACCTTGAAAAAGGGAATTATTCTGATCAAGAGCGCATTGATGAAATCATAAACAAGTTGATGGGCCGGGCAAGAGATGTCATTCAGATATGGCTGCGCAATAGTGCTTCAGTCTCTAGGACTGGTGATGTAGATATGGTGTTTCGTATCCTCAAACAGCACTTCGGGGGTGTGATATCTACAGGTCTCCCCCTAGCTGACTTTTATGCAACCAAGCCATACCATAACGAAGGCCCTTTTGATTATTGGATCAGATTAAACAAAGCTGCTGACCTAGCTGAACAGCATCTTAAAAGTGAGGGCAGAACATTGGAAAATCGTGGCATGGAGCTTGCAGTTATGTTCATACGTAATTGTCCTGATAAAGGTCTTTCCATGATGTTCTTGAGCAAACCACAGCGCGAGTGGACAGCTGCAGAGGTCCAAGACCGTTTGGATGAATTCGTAAGAGACCGCAAAGTGTACGAGTGTCAGCTCTCACAACAAACAGCTAGTGCGGTCAGTACTGATGTGAGTGGTACACCACCTTGTAGAACCCAAGTGGTTAGGGCTTCAGGGGGTGCATTTGAGCCTGATCATTCAACATGTGAAAGTGACACAATGGATAGAATACTAAACATGCTAGAGAAAGCATTGACATGTAACGCACAGTCCTCCAAAGCAGTTGCGCATCGCAGACAGATTATTAAGAGACCACAGGTGTGTAAAGTTTGTCAAAGTATTGACCACAGTACAATTGCTCACTGTAGATTACAAAAATTGTGTTTCACTTGCTACCTTCCTGGACATACACGTGACACATGTGAGATGTCTGCGTCACAGGTTAGGCCAAACAGCTCGACTGCTGCTGTCGATGGTCACAGTCAGAGGCCCTCTCAGGGAAACTATTGAGCCTCCATCTGGAGGAGGGCGGTGGTAGGCACATAAGTTCAACCTCCTTTGATAGTCATGACATTGAGTCTGTATATGCTTTCTTTTGTGAAAATATCTCAAAGTCCAGCAAAGTAATCATGCAAAACACCATGAGAACTGCTCAGAGTGAAAGTTTGTTCTACACTAATATTTTAGTGCAGGATAAAGTTGAGTTGAAAGGAATGATGGATACTGGTTCGATGGCAACTACCGTCAGTGCTGACATGATACCTATGTTAAAACAAGCAGGTGTGATGAGAGAAGACATGCTGACCCCTGCAGACATTGTTTTAGTGGGTTGTGGGGGTAAACAAACCAGCCCTTTAGGACTATGCGATTTGAAACTTGAGGTTTATGGGTACAAGTTTTTAGTCCCAGTCCTGTTTGTTGAAGGACAGATTGATCCAATTGTTATGGGTACAAATGTTCTTAAGCCACTTATATGACATTTCAAGTCAAATGATGGATTTTGGCGTGTTGTGAGTAAACCTGATGCACCAGGCCAGAGTGACAGTAGCCAGTTTCTTCGTCTGCTGTCTAGCTTAGAGAGATGGCGAGGGGAGTACATCCCAGACAAGGTCGGAACTTTGAAGTTGAAAAGTGCTGTAACCCTTCAGCCTATGACGGAACATTTAGTGTGGGGTCGTTTGCCAACAGGTGCTGTGCTATCAGCTGGCAGCACAGTACTTGTTGAGCCATGTGCATCACCATGTGTGAACAAACAGATAATGGTTGGGCGAATAGTTTCTCCGCTGTGGGGAGATGGGTGGCTACCCATGAAGATTATCAACCCCACTACTGCAGAAATTACTCTACGCAGAAACTCAAAAATTGCAGATGTTTTCCCCTGCGTTGCCTTAGAGGACTTTGATCAGTTGTCCGACATTTTGACCGTTCACCAAAATGTGGGGAAAGTGCAAAGTAATAGTTCCTGTGGGAGCCTTACTGCCAGAAGCGTGTGCAGTGACATCTGTGATGTGAATGATAAGTTGGAAAGGCTAGGGCTTAGCTCCATTCCAATTGGTGGCTGCGAGGTTTCCTTACAGTGCAAAGAGAAACTTGTCGATTTGATTGGGGCTTACGAAACGGTCTTCTCGAGGCATCATCTAGATTGTGGGGAGGCGCGGGAGTTCTGCCATCGTATTAGACTAACGGATGACCGACCATTTAGGTTACCAGATCGCAGAATATCGCCTGCTCATTATCACAAATTGAAAGAGACTTTGGATGAGATGGAGGCAAAAGACATCATTCATAAATCCTGTAGTGAATTTGCCTCTCCCTTGGTTCTCGTGTGGAAAAAGAACGGCGATCTACGAATCTGCACAGATTTCAGATGGCTTAATGCCCGAACTGTTAAAGACGCCCACCCGCTTCCACATCAGAGTGATGTCCTGGCTGCGTTGGGGGGAAACATGTTTTTTAGCACCATGGACTTGACAGCTGGCTATTACAACATATCCCTCCATGAACTTGACAGGAAGTATACTGCATTTTCATCACCGTTAGGTCTGCACGAATACAATCGTCTTCCACAAGGGCTGTGTAATAGCCCTGCCACGTTTATGCGTATGATGCTTACCATATTTGGTGACCAGAACTTTTTAAGTCTTCTGTGTTACCTGGACGATTTGTTAGTGTTCGCCAAGTCTGAAGAGTTGAGCTTAGCCCGATTGGAAATGGTATTTCAACGCCTGAAAGAGCATAACTTGAAACTTTCACCTTCAAAATGTCAGTTTTTGAGGCGCTCAGTTAAATTTCTGGGTCATGTAATTTCACAGCATGGAATTTCGAGGGATCCAGATAAAGTGGAAGCTATAGTCAAGGTGGGAGAGGCTGATTTGATGGAGTTAGATGGTGTCACTCCATCGCCTTCCAAAATACGGTCCTTTTTAGGGAAGGTAATCTACTACCAGCATTTCAGTGAAAATTGTTCTGTACTGGCCAAACCCTTGTTTGCTCTGACTGGTGGTCAGAAAAGGCCTCGTAATTCAAAAAGTAGAAAAAGGCCTTTGCTGGCCCGCAAACTTGGCCCAGATGATTGGACTCAGGAGTGTAAACAGGCGTTTCAAAATTTTAAGGCAGCACTCGTTGAGGAAGTACTCTTGGTTCACCCTGACTTTAGTAGGCCGTTCATTTTATCTGTTGATGCGTCTACAGCTGGACTTGGTGCAGTATTGTCGCAAATTCATCACAACAGTGACAAAGCCCAACCAATAGCTTTTGCCAGCAAATCTCTAAATCATGCTCAGGCAAAATACCCCGCACATCGCCTTGAATTTTTTGCGATGAAATGGGCAATTTGTAACAAATTCAGCCATTGGTTGCGTGGTCACAGGTTCACTGTGTGGACCGACAACAACCCTTTGAAGTACATACTGACCAAGCCCAGGTTGGATGCTTGCGAGCAGCGCTGGGTGGCGCAGTTGGCATCATTTGACTTCGACATGCAGTATATTCCAGGCACTAAAAATGTCGTGGCTGATGCCCTCAGCAGAGAGCCTTTTGTACAGTCAAAAATTTTGCACAGATTAACTAGGGCTCCTTATTCCAACCTTCTTGAGCAGGCGGCCAATTTTAAAACGGATGAAGTTCAGAATATGTTTCGGCTTTCGGCGGAGCTTCCTGAGTTGAGGGGTGTGAATGCTCAGATTGAGACTGGAGACACTACCGTGAAAGTTGTGTATACGGCAGGGAGTGTACATGTACGCAGTGATGAGATTTCAGCTGTCATGCGAGCACATCAGCATTGGGAAGATGCAGGTACTATAAGAGCTATTTCACATGTGCAGTACTTAGAATCTCTTGTCGCAATGGGGCAGAACCCGGTGCCCGTTTTCAGTCATGATGAACTCCTTACCAAACAAGTCAATGATGCCGTTGTGGGTCGGGTCAAGTTTTTTATTGACCGTGGTCGTCGGCCCTCTAGATGCGAAAAAGTTCAGGAATCACGTGGGACATTAAGGATATTGAGACAGTGGGGTAAACTGACTACACGCCTGGGGATAGTGTATCGTGTGTCCAAGCTCCCAGTGACAAAACAGAAGGCTTACCAATATGTTGTACCTGAAGCGCTTAGAATGGCAGTTTTGAAAGGCGTCCATGATGATGCGGGCCATCAGGGTCAGCAGCGTTCATTGGGGTTGGCCAGACAGAGGTTTTATTGGGATAAAATGGAGAAAGATGTCAAGGATTACGTCCACAACTGTAAGAGATGCATTGTGAGCAAAGCTCCTGAACCAGAGGCTAGGGCCCCATTAGTTTCCATTACCACTTCGTCGCCACTTGAACTAGTCTGTATAGACTTTTGGTCAGCTGAAGATCACAACAAGTCTGTTGACGTTTTAGTAGTCACTGACCATTTTACGAAGTTGGCGTGTGCATATCCGTGTCCTAATCAATCTGCGAAGACAGTGGCACGGGTTCTTTGGAACAACTTCTTTTGCGTGTATGGTTTCCCTGTTAGTATTCACTCTGACCAGGGTGCCAATTTTGAGAGTTTATTGATTGCGGAGCTGTGTCAGTTGGCTGGTATTGACAAATCGCACACCACACCATACCACCCAATGGGCAATGGTCAGGTGGAAAGAATGAACCGAACTCTTGGTAACATGATCCGTGCATTGCCCCCCAGATCTAAAGCCAGATGGCCGCAAATGTTGAACACCTTGACTTTTGCATATAATTGTACAGTTCATGAAACAACGGGTTTTTCGCTTTCTTTCTCATGTACGGCCGTACTCCGAGACTACCTGTTGACCTTATGTTTGAACCCATACTTTTGAGTAGAGAAACAGTTGACATTGACAAGTATGTGCAGTCACTCAAGCGAGACCTCTGCAAAGCTATGAAGCTTGCACAGTCAGAAAAACAACAACACAAACAAGCAGAAATGTACAACAAAAGAAGTAAGGGACAGTTGACAGTTGACATTGGCCAAAGAGTTTTATTGGCCAACAAAGGCGAAAGAGGTAAAAAGAAACTGGCAGATCGTTGGGAGAGCACAGTTTATGTAGAGATTGACAAAAATTCTGTGTTGAACACATACAAACTCAGAAGCCCTTCGGGTATTGTTAAAACTGTTCATAGGAATTTGATTATGCCGGTTGACTTTCTGCCATTGCTTGAATCAGATGCTGTCGAGGAACAGTTATCCAGTTTGAGTGGTGATGAACCTGAGGACTCTAGTTTTGAGCAGCTTGCAGAAGAAAGGACTACTCAGTGGGTTGCTGACCTCTCTAGCAGCTCTGGTGGTTCTGTAGCAAACAGAGATGAATTGGATGAGCAGAATGTGATGTGTGAGGAAACTGCTCAGGCAAGTGATGGTGTGGAAGTTGAAGGGGAGTTGGTGACATCTGCTAACAGTGAGTGTGAGGTTACTTTTGCTGGTGCTGATTTCCATGTGGGCTATGATAACCGTGGTTGTGACCCCTCTGAATACACAAATGGGAATCAGGATGATTCTGCCTCAGGTGTCAATTTGAGTGGGGAGTATGTCACTGAAGTTATGGCAGTTCACGAATATAGCACGGTTAATGAGACTTCTCCTACTGTACAACCATCTACCTCTGAAAAGACGGAGTTGTCAGGGAAAGAACCTGATCAGAGTGAGGGTTATCGTACTAGACATGGCAGACTCGTAAAGCCGTTAAATAGGCTCATTCAGACTATGTCTTGTCAATTTGTTAAGAATCTCTTTGGGTAAACCAAAATGATACTATGAGTTACTTATTCTTGTATAACTTTTTGTTTGTTTGTTTTTGGTTCTGTTGTTGTTAATATACTATCTATTGATACAATTTCTGTGTTATATTTTCGTAAAGAGAAAAGAATATGTAATTGTGTGTAGTCTGTTAAGACTGGTAAAGCCGTTAAATAGGCTCATTCAGACTATGTCTCACCTATTTGTTGTGAATTTCGTTTGGAGAAAACGAAATTAGTTGATACAGAGTTTGGGCGTTACTTCTTTTTTTTCCTCTTTTTTTTCCTTTTTCTTATTACTTCATGTATTTCGCACTTTGAATTTCTTTATAAGGAGTAATGCACTTTTGTGTGTAGTCTATTAAGATAGACAATTATGCAAACTTGGATGTAATCTGTCGATAGGATGTATATATGGCATGTCTTCCTATGGTTGGGTAAAGGCTAACCTTTGCCTTTCCTAGTCCTTCAATGGACAGCAATAATGTTGGTAGACTTTCTTCAGTCTATGTTTGGGGGTTACACCTGATTGCTAAGTAATCTCATTGTGGAGTTGAGTATTTTGTGCATGATTTTGTTTATTTTATTTTGTTTCTTTTTGATGATAAATTAATCTTTTGTATGCTATTCATGGTGTTACGCAAAATCTAGTGAAATCAGTGGGGGTGAGTGTAACGAGGTTGAAATGGTTTTATTTCACAAGATTTTCCTGTTAATATACATTTAATTCTGTTCTACAATTGTTTTAACCAAGTTTCTAAAAATACATAAAAAGGGTCTGTAAGGAGGCAATGGTTCAATTTTTTATTTTAGGGCATCTTTAAACTTTACGTGACTTTACAGACTGCGGACAACTACAGAAAAGACAAGCAGATGGATCAAACAACTGGATTCGAAACTTGGATTCAAATAGATTTTGTGCCAATATGTTGAATCATGTGGGGTAAAACCATCCAAATATTGTATTGTTACATATTTCATAGACAACTAATCAATGAAATATTTTAATTGTCATACACCCTCATCTTTTCAAGCGACACCCACACACAACTTTAAATTAATTTGTAAGTCTTGTTTTACTATTTGTACTCGAATGAAGCGGTATAAAAGTTTTTGACTTTTTATTTTTCTTTCTTTTTTTGTGTGTATATTCTGCACAATTAGATTTTTTTAAACAAAAATATTGTATGACTTCAGAAGACTTGGAATGCAACATTAGTTAAAGGACAACTCCGGTGAATTTTTAAGTTTATCTTGATCGTTATATCTTTGTAAGTACAGTCTATATATAAAAAAAAACGAACCGGACTGGTGCTTGCAACGCAGAGTTATTACAGTTAATGCCCAGAGCCCCCCCTCAGCTAAAGCGGCAGCATTGGGGGCATGGACGTGTCTTTGTGCCTCTTAACAGACACAAAATGCAATTAAAATGTCTTTCCAACATGAACAGGGCCCTCACATGAAAACGAGATGCGTTTAGCCACTTAGCCATTGTTTAAATTCACCTGTTTTAGCCGGCTAGCTGTGTCTCGCGCTGAAGTCCCGTGGGAACGCAGCGGTAGCCGGAAAGTCGAGAAGAGCATCATGTTTATGAAGAGGCTCGCTCGTCGGTCCTCAGTATTGAACGTGTCCGAGAGAAACTGTTTTCGATTCTGTAACGTTACTGCTGATCCTGAGGAGAGGACCGCTGCTCATTCAGTTACTCGCTCATGCTCAGTATCAGCTGCTCGTGAGTTCATCAGATCTCTCGGCAAAACATGACTCAGTTCAGTGAACGGTTGGAGATGCAAAATATAATTCAAGACATTAGTTTATTTATATTCGGAGGGACTGTCACTCATGTCAGAAAGTGAGTAACTAAAATAACGTGTGTGGTCAGCGCTGATTTGAGACGCGAACCGTTGAGCACGATTCAGTCCGATTTGGTGAACTGGTTCGCCCGGTTCACTAAAAAGAACCGGTTCAAAAGTACGAATCGTTCGTGACCAGACATCACTACAGTGATGATCTAATCGGGCTCACGAGTGAAGAAGAAATGGTTCGAGTTTGTGCCTTTCTGAATTGTAAAAATTTGCAGCGAACAATTGACTAACTTATATCCCTCTATGGTACGCAATATGATTTCAATGAGGAAAAAAATATTTGTGGTGTTTTTCCTGCTTAAAATAGGACACTTTAACAATAGCAATAAAAAAATTCATAATTTTTATTTTTATTTATTTTTTAAAAGTTTGTTGCCTCAAGGCAACATTGTACCACAATGGACAAATTTAAACTTTTTACGTTTTCATGTAGAAAAAATAAATATATTTATTGAAAAAATCAATTTCTTTAACCAGAGACCTGAACAAACACATTTATCCAGTTTATAATGTATTACAAATTTCATATTTAATAAAAAGCAACATTTCAAATTCAGCTGTTGCGCTCAGGCAACATTGTACCATCGTGGAACACAAGTATTACCAAACCATTACATCAAGCCATCCCATCAAGTTATTACATCAAGTTATCACTAGGGCTGTACTAGAATAATCGAATATTCGAATATTCGTTCGGTGAGGTGGCATTCGATTTTCAGTTTTGAGATTTGAATATTCTTTTCTTTTTTTTTTACACGTACTTCCGTCGCGGACTCATTCTCACTCATGCTTGAACCACCCATTGGCGAACGTAGTGATTTATTTAATCTCATACTTAATAGGTACAAAATGCCCAAGACCTCAGCTGTTTGGGAGCACTTTAAATTAAGTGAGGATGACAAGACAAAGGTAGTGTGTCTAATATGCGATTTGAAACTGGCCTACCACAGCACCACAAGTTTGAAAAATCACCTGAGTTCTGTTAGTAGCACGCGGCAAAAAAAAAAAACACAAAAAAATTGCTTTTATGCGCTTAATTTGCTATGATAAATAGGCTAATTGCAAATACGACACTATTTAAAAACATACAGCAGCACAGGCTAATAATAATTTGTTTCTAGGTACATCCACAGGTATCGCAGCCATCAACATGCTCAACAAAACCCAAACCTTCACAGCAGATCCTGGAATTCCGAAAACCGTTAACAGAGAAAAGAAAGAGAGAGATAACAGATGCCATAGTAGTGTTTGTCGCTATGGATATGAGGCCCGTTAATGTTGTTGAATTAATGAAGATAATGGAGCCAGACTACACTACACTGTGTTTTGTATCACTTGTGCGCTGTCCGTTTTCAGAGCATAAACCTGCCCGTGTAATGCGTACCGGAAACTGTTCTATTTAAAAGATTATTAAATGTTTATTAATATTTAAAGAATGTGTGCCACCTGATCATATTGTACCAAATGCAACACTGCACTCCACTGGGTCTGCCGCAAAACATTTACGATGCCGAAGAGTGAAACGTGAAGTCGTGAAAGATGATACAAATGCAAACCGACACTATTATTATATATTTAGCCCCACCCACCGAAGCTTCGAATATTCGATATTGATTGCCACCTAAGCTTCGAAGCTCAAAAAATGGCATTCGAAACAGCCCTAGTTATCACATCAAGTTATCATATCATGTCATAACCATCTTCATCCTCATTTCCATCTTCGATCTCACCCTCACTCTCTCCCTGCCGGATTGTCACTTTGGCCTCATCTTCCTCATCACATGACACCTCATCCTCATCAGTTGTGTTTTATACCTTTTTTGAGTGCTATAGAAAATGTGCAGATCATAATATATGCAGTTATAGTATGTGTATTACTATTTTTATACATGCATTACAATATTGTGCAAAAATGCAGATATATTTAGATAATTCTAACTCTTTTCCTTACAAATATGCTGTATTTGTATCAAACCTAGTGTATCTGCTATGGCCTTACGCAATTCCATTATGGTACAATGTTGCCTTGAGGCAACACACAGTTTTTTTGTTTTTTACTCTAAAACATTTGATGATATATAATGTAAAGTTCTTGAAAATAATTTTTTACTAACCAGTGAAGGTGACTAATATTTTTGTGGGTGATTATCTGGACAGGGAATTAGTGAAAAATGCCGTTTTCATTGGAGAAAATATGGAACCATGTGACCTGTGCACATGACTGAAGCAGGACACAAAATGGACCCCTGTGGGTCATGTGACCCATTTTTTTACACTTTCATTGATTAGTATTTGAGTTCTTCGTCCCGGGGATAGGTTTGAACAATACATCGGTGTTTCATTTGATTAAGAATAATCTAAAATAGACTATGTTGCCTCGAGGCAACACCGTACCATAGAGGGATAAAGGCACAACACAGCCGGGCCGGTTGAAGAAAAATGCCATTCCATTGTTAAAGACGGTAAACTTTATTTATCCTTCCATTTGGGCACACACGGCTTGAGGAAAGATGTGCAGTAGCCTAATAAAATAATCGTGCTTTACACACACAACGCTCTTCCCAACTGGACTGACTATTTTCCGGCTACCGCTGAGTTCCCACGGGACTTCAGCGCGAGACACAACTAGCCGGCTAAAACAGGTGAATTTAAACAATGGCTAAGTGACTAAACGCATCTCGTTGTCGTGTGAGGGCCCTGTTCATGTTGGACAGACATTTTAATTGCATTTTGTGTCTGTTAAGAGGCACAAAGACACCCGTTACGTCCATGCCCCCAAAGCTGCCGTTTTAGCTGAGGGAATTAACTGTAATAACTCTGCATTGCAAGCACCAATCTGGTTCGTTTTTTTCTATAGACTGTACTCACAAAGATATAACGATCAAGATAAACTTAAAAATTTGCCGGAGTTGTCCTTTAATACTTCTATACTGTTTCTGATCCGTTTTTGCAATAAATAACAGTGACTGTACATTTATTTGCCTGTTATGTGTTTTATATTGTTGATTAGTGGGTAGGTTAAGGGTAGGAGTGAAGCTAGTTGCTCCGAAATATAAAAGTAGGCTATAAATATTCATAAAATCATGTCTACTTTTACTAATGCAAATAATTAAATGTGTGAATCCGTGTGTGGACCACGGATGCTGACTGTCCCACGGATTTTTGAGACCGTGAGACCAGGTTGCCCCCACAGTGACTCAATGATTATGTAGGGCAAGGTACCTAATACAGACAGAAAGACTAGTATGTTGATTTTTTTGGGGGGAAAAAACGAACCCAGTGGGAAGACACAGACCTTACTGGACCCGAATATCTCATATTCTACTATAAACTGCTCTTAACAAGTCAATAAACAAGCTGCGAAAAATAACTTTGTCTCAGCCTCCCTAACGTTATAGCTGTCGTCTCCCTCCTTGTACCTGATTGTGATGTTTAACAATATTCCTCTCTTGTTGTTCCAAGCATGCTTGATTCACTCATCATTTCATCTGTAAAAGTCTACTTTATGTAATGGTGACGGATTTACAGCAGGGCATTTCGACTCGAGTTAACCCGCATATAATAACTTTGCTCGTTCAGTGCCATGGCTGCTGACGTTAGCATTATTTATTTGCCATAATCTGCTGCGTCTGACTACCAAAACGTTAAAGTTTCGGCTGACTCTCAAACAAGACGGATCATTCCCATTATTTTTAAAGTCATAGCGGAAGGAGACTGCACTCGCGGGTTAGCTGGAGCAACCTGAAATATGAGCTTTTTTATGCAATTTGAGCGTTACAGAAAACATTTATGTGACAGTTCACCTGAGGTCTTGTTGCTGATTTGAAATATATTGTTGAGTACATTTACTGCGCGCATGCATTAAATCAGCCCACTTTCTAAACGGCTGAGCGAGCACGAAAGAGTTTTTTTTTGTTTTGTTATATTTCTAAATTTTATTTCCCGGCTTAACTTTTCTCATCCTAATTTAGCAATTTGCAAGTTATATAAAACACACAAGCTGTGCTGACTATCACGGCCAGGTGTTCTCCGAGTCCTATGGACGTATTACATAGGCTACAACGTTAAACAGACCCGGGACCCAAAGTAATAGATTGGGACCCGACTCGGACCCGGCTGACCATTTCAAATATAGACCCGAACCCGTCCGGGTCCCGGGTCGGATCCCAGGTCCACGGGTCTCTGTTGCCCCGTGAAGACCTCTACTTCCATCACTCAAGAAGAGAGCCAGGCGGGAGTGAAGCATTATTTTATTATTGTTGTATAAATGCACATTATGCCATCATGGTTTAAGCCAGTCAGTAATGCTCCATCCGACATACGTATGTGTATGAGGATATGACTTATGCTGCATTCATGTGCTCTTGGAATTATCGTAAATACGAGTTTCCTGGGTAAAAATTTCCCATTTCAAAGTTTGAATAGGATGAGCTCGTAATCACGACTTCAGATGTGGAAATATCAAATTTACGATAGCACGTGAAGGTGGCATTACTTAAACTCTTTTAAATACTTGTATAAAAGTTACAAAGCTCTTTACAAAGCTGCCGTCACTTTAAGGCCGAACGCACGGATCATATACACTGATACACATCTGATTTCTCCAAACTGTTTACGTTCACTTAAGACATAATCAACTTGGTTTATCTGAATACTCCCTTGTTGACCCTACAAGAGTGATTCCTCAAAGGCTTTCTGCAAAACCCCAAACACCTTTTAAAGAAGAAAATAAATAAATCATCCACTGACTTTCAAAGCTGCTACAGAAACGACTTTCGACTTTGTAGATCTTGACAGAAATGTAGTGGAGTAAAATGTATAATATTTGTCTTTCATATAGTGACGTTAAAGTCAGAAGTGACCAAGCCTGCTCCGCTCATACACAGATCAAACAGGTAATGTGTGTCGTCCTTGGCACATGACAATGCACAACTTGTTGCCATATTTACTGATCTAATTTGACACCAAATAGATTAACAATATGACAAACACTCAGACAAGCGGCTTCCTGAAGACAAAGAAGCTGATGACTGTAAAATGGAGATGCTACTCTACGTCACCTGACCTGATGATGGTACCATTATTGCTTTGGCCCTTTTAGCAGATATCATTATTTTTTGAATTTCTAACTGTTGTCCTTCTATGGAAAAGATATAGCTATGCTCAGAGCTTAACTATATATAAACATCATACCAAAAGCATAAAACAGCCTCCTGCAGATCATTATGAATAAGCATGAGGTACAGTATAAGAACTTACCATAAAGGAGAAGGCTCTGTCGTTCCTTATGTTGATCCCTAAATAAAGGGGTAGAAATAGTTTGTGAAAAACAGCCTCTAATGTGACATGTCCTGCATTATTTTCCTTAATTAATTCATAAACAAGTGAGTCTTTATATTTACCCGAACTTTACACCACACAAGGAAAGGTCAATAAGTCTCTTAAAATATCAGATAAGATGTAGAGAATATAATTTCAATTCATGCATATTTTTAAAACTTATTTTGTATTTTTTGCTGGTCCAGCGTAGGCTGCTGGTTTGCTGGTCCAGTATGGGGTGCTGGTTTGATGGTCCAGTATGGGCTGCTGGTTTGATGGTCCAGTATGGGCTGCTGGTTTGCTGGTCCAGTATGGGGTGCTGGTTTGCTGGTCCAGTATGGGGTGCTGGTTTGCTGGTCCAGTATGGGGTGCTGGTTTGCTGGTCCAGTATGGGGTGCTGGTTTGCTGGTCCAGTATGGGGTGCTGGTTTGCTGGTCCAGTATGGGGTGCTGGTTTGCTGGTCCAGTGTGGGGTGCTGGTTTGCTGGTCCAGTATGGGCTGCTGGTTTGCTGGTCCAGTATGGGCTGCTGGTTTGCTGGTCCAGTATGGAGTGCTGGTTTGCTGGTCCATTAGGGGGTGCTGGTTTGCTGGTCCAGTAGGGGCTGCTGGTTTGCTGGTCCAGTATGGGGTGCTGGTTTGCTGGTCCAGTATGGGGTGCTGGTTTGCTGGTCCGGTATGGGCTGCTGGTTTGCTAGTCCAGTAGGGGCTGCTGGTTTGCTGGTCCAGTATTGGGTGCTGGTTTGCTGGTCCAGTATGGGGTGCTGGATTGCTGGTCCAGTATGGGGTGCTGGTTTGCTGGTCCAGTAGGGGCTGCTGGTTTGCTGGTCCAGTATGGGGTGCTGGTTTGCTGGTCCAGTAGGGGCTGCTGGTTTGCTGGTCCAGTATGGGGTGCTGGTTTGCTGGTCCGGTATGGGCTGCTGGTTTGCTAGTCCAGTAGGGGCTGCTGGTTTGCTGGTCCAGTATTGGGTGCTGGTTTGCTGGTCCAGTATGGGGTGCTGGTTTGCTGGTCCAGTATGGGCTGCTGGTTTGCTGGTTCAGTATGGGGTGCTGGTTTGCTGGTCCAGTATGGGCTGCTGGTTTGCTGGTTCAGAATGGGGTGCTGGTTTGCTGGTCCAGTATGGGGTGCTGGTTTGCTGGTCCAGTATGGGGTGCTGGTTTGCTGGTCCAGTATGGGGTGCTGGTTTGCTGGTCCAGTATGGGGTGCTGGTTTGCTGGTCCAGTATGGGGTGCTGGATTGCTGGTCCAGTATGGGCTGCTGGTTTGCTGGTTCAGTATGGGGTGCTGGTTTGCTGGTCCAGTATGGGCTGCTGGTTTGCTGGTTCAGAATGGGGTGCTGGTTTGCTGGTCCAGTATGGGGTGCTGGTTTGCTGGTCCGGTATGGGCTGCTGGTTTGCTAGTCCAGTAGGGGCTGCTGGTTTGCTGGTCCAGTATTGGGTGCTGGTTTGCTGGTCCAGTATGGGGTGCTGGATTGCTGGTCCAGTATGGGGTGCTGGTTTGCTGGTCCAGTAGGGGCTGCTGGTTTGCTGGTCCAGTATGGGGTGCTGGTTTGCTGGTCCAGTAGGGGCTGCTGGTTTGCTGGTCCAGTATGGGGTGCTGGTTTGCTGGTCCGGTATGGGCTGCTGGTTTGCTAGTCCAGTAGGGGCTGCTGGTTTGCTGGTCCAGTATTGGGTGCTGGTTTGCTGGTCCAGTATGGGGTGCTGGTTTGCTGGTCCAGTATGGGCTGCTGGTTTGCTGGTTCAGTATGGGGTGCTGGTTTGCTGGTCCAGTATGGGCTGCTGGTTTGCTGGTTCAGAATGGGGTGCTGGTTTGCTGGTCCAGTATGGGGTGCTGGTTTGCTGGTCCAGTATGGGGTGCTGGTTTGCTGGTCCAGTATGGGGTGCTGGTTTGCTGGTCCAGTATGGGGTGCTGGTTTGCTGGTCCAGTATGGGGTGCTGGATTGCTGGTCCAGTATGGGCTGCTGGTTTGCTGGTTCAGTATGGGGTGCTGGTTTGCTGGTCCAGTATGGGCTGCTGGTTTGCTGGTTCAGAATGGGGTGCTGGTTTGCTGGTCCAGTATGGGGTGCTGGTTTGCTGGTCCAGTATGGGGTGCTGGTTTGCTGGTCCAGTATGGGGTGCTGGTTTGCTGGTCCAGTATGGGGTGCTGGTTTGCTGGTCCAGTATGGGGTGCTGGTTTGCTGGTCCAGTATGGCGTGCTGGTTTGCTGGTCCAGTAGGTGCTGCTGGTTTGCTGGTCCAGTAGGTGCTGCTGGTTTGCTGGTCCAGTGGGTGCTGCTGGTTTGCCTTTTTCATGCCTGAGTAAGAATATAAATTGTTTAAAAAGTCTGTGTGTGTGTGTGTGTGTGTGTATGTGGTATATGTTAGGCTGATGGTGTCAGACTGTCCAATAATCCTTAAGTTGTTATTCTCCACGTCATCAATCTGCAATAAAAACAGAAATCATGTTTAGTGTCTAAATACATGATACTGCATAGAAAATAAATGTGCAACAATGAGAAGCAACATTCTTAAAAAATTGAGATTTAAGAACAAGTTTAAGTTAAAAATGGGGTGCTGGTTTGCTGGTCCAGTATGGGGTGCTGGTTTGCTGGTCCAGTATGGGGTGCTGGTTTGCTGGTCCAGTATGGGGTGCTGGTGTGTGTATGTGTATGTGTGTGTGCTGTATGTTAGGCTGTTGGTGCCAGACCCATAATTCTTAAGTTGTTATTCTTCACATCTGAAATAAAAACAGAAATCAGGTTAATTGTCTAAATACATTACAAAAACTGCATAAAAAACAAATGTGCAATAAAGAGAGGTAATATTCTTACATTTGGACAGCTAAGAACATAGTTCAAAATATTTTATGAGGTGTACATATTCGGCACTACTTGTCATCTGTATGAGGATTGACTCGATGACAGTTGCAGCTCATAAAAAAGCTAAGTCTGATAAGTAAACCGAATCAAAAAGACTTCAAAGCTTGTAATTAATACCTTAAACCAGTTGTGGAGATTGACATTGTCCAGTTTAATCCGCTTCTCTGGGTCGAGCTTCAGACAACAGCAAATAAAATCGCAGCATTCTGTGGAGAAAGATGTCTGATTATTACCTTAAACTTCACAAACACCACTAGGCTCACATGTTCATTTTTTCTGCATCTAGAAGGTTTCCGAATTCAGATTGTCCTCTGCTCAAATTAAGATCTCACCTTGTGACAAGCCATCTCTGCTCCACATGTTTTCTTTGAGGAGCTTCTCCATGTCTCGGGTCTTGGGAAAATGCCCACACAGTATAACAAACAACAGTATGCCGAGTGACCACACTGTTGTTTGTTCCCCGTAGTACCTGCCCTTGATCCAATACTCTGGAGGGAAGAACTCTTCTGTGCCTGGAGAAAAATATTTTATTTGTAAGTTTTTACTAGAATATTTATTACCTTGCAAGAAATTATTTGATGCTAACAACATTTTTAACTTTGAGAAACCATAAATACCAGCAAAGGATGTGTAACCCGCAGAGGTAAGAAATTCGCCGCATCCGAAGTCTATTAATTTGACTTCAAGAGTGTCCGGGTTAATCAGCAGGTTTTCTAGCTTTATATCCCTGTGGAACACTCCAAGCTGGCAGCACGTCTGCACTGCAAATATTGTCTGCCACATGATAATACGGGCTAAATCCTCCTCATCCATGGTGCCCGTGTAGCTCTCTAAGAAGTCATCCAAGGACTGACAGGGCATGGGCCGCTCCATCACCATAATGTAGCAGTCAGCTTCATCCTGCCAGTCCAGAAGATGGATTATTTGAGGAACCCTGAGCTGATTTGCTCGAATATGTAGAGCAACCTCGAGTGGAACTGGTGTGGAATAGCGGTCCTAGAAAACACAGATATTATGAGGAGTAGAAGGATTTAGTCTAGTCCTGGACAAACTGTTGACAGGTAGTTTGTCTATTCAAAAACCAGTAAACATGAGATGTATGAAATTAAAAAGCAGTAACTGAGTGGAAAAAAAGAGAGAGCGCAGAGTACTTACAACACTGACAAATTCTGCATCCTCTTTAGACGCAAATTTCACCGCCACCTGATGAAAAAAACACACAGGATTTGCGTTAGAATTCATATGTTCAAAGTTTATATATTTCAGTCATTAAACCTGAATTCATGAAACACGTACAGTTTCATAAATAACACTTTAAACATGAAGAGCAGGTCTGACATGTCAAGTGCACTTAATAGCGAATATTAGACACACTAAGAGTGCTTGGATATGAGAGAGTCAGACAAGTATAATACAACATAAATTAGCTTCTAGATAGATATTGTAAGTAATGAAAATTGATACCTGAAGGTTATCTTTTAAACGAGTCGCTGCATGAACAGCTCCAAAGCCTCCTTGACCCAGTTTGATGCCAATTTCATAGCAGCAGGAATTTATGTCTGTTAAAAGAAAAAAAAGATGTTTTGACATGAAATGTGAAGCAGTGACACCAGCTACATTATCTAAAACCATTTCAACAAGATTTGTCTGATACATATATTAATTGAGTTACTAAATTGAATATTTGTGCTTTCATCACTACAGGACTATTTAAAAAACGACATTTTTTATGTAGTAGGCATTAAAAAAATAAGTATAAAATATACAACTTCACCCATACATAATAAATGAAATATTTAAAAAACACTTTTCCACCAACCTTAACCAAAGCATGTTTTAACGTCAATTTAAAGTATAAACCATTAAACCGCTGATAAAAGTGTGTGTGTGTGTGTGTGTGTTGGGTTATGTTAGGGTTTTGTTAACAAACTGACCCATAAGGGTTCCCTTTTTAGCCAGCAGTGGGCTCAACTGAGGTGCCACAATGTCCTCTAGTGCACTGTAAAAGACATCGTCATCACTCGAGTCCTCATCGTCGTCACTCGAGTCCTCATCGTCGTCACTCGAGTCCTCATCGTCGTCACTCGAGTCCTCATCGTCATCACTTGAGTCCTCATCGTCGTCACTCGAGTCCTCATCGTCGTCACTCGAGTCCTCATCGTCGTCACTCGAGTCCTCATCGTCGTCACTCGAGTCCTCATCGTCATCACTTGAGTCCTCATCGTCGTCACTCGAGTCCTCATCGTCGTGAGTGTCACTAATGATAAGGCCCTCAATTGACTGGTCGTAATGGTCATCTTCAACTTCAGGGTCACCGGTGACTGGTTCTCCCTTTGACTGGTCGTGATGGTCATCTTCGACTTCAGGGTCACCAGTGACTGGTTCTCCCTTTGACTGGTCGTGATGGTCATCTTCGACTTCAGGGTCACCAGTGACTGGTTCTCCCTTTGACTGGTCGTGATGGTCATCTTCGACTTCAGGGTCACCAGTGACTGGTTCTCCCTTTGACTGGTCGTGATGGTCATCTTCGACTTCAGGGTCACCGGTGACTAGTTCTTCCTTTGACTGGTCGTGATGGTCATCTTCGACTTCAGGGTCACCAGTGACTGGTTCTCCCTTTGACTGGTCGTGATGGTCATCTTCGACTTCAGGGTCAACAGTAACTGGTTCTCCCTTTGACTGGTCGTGATGGTCATCTTCGACTTCAGGGTCAAGAAGATAAGAAGGCTCACCTAAAGATAGTAATGACAAATATTACAGTATTAATAAAATTTACTTCAACTGTGCTTCTAAATTTTTGACTTTCCTCCCAAAAAACCCAAATAATAACAAAAATAAGCATAGAGCCAGTGCAGACTCCAATAAGCAAAAAGAGTTACATATTCTCATAACATGAACTTTATATTAGGTGGCCTTAACTACTATGTACTAACATTTGAATTAATCATTTGATACAATGCACTTATTGTGTACATGTGTGTTTTTACATTGTACTTGAACTAATTTTCTTACTTGTGCTTAGTTAAGAAGACATATTATATTAAGTCTGCAGAAATATATTTGAAAAACTTTAAATTAATTGATATTTTCAAATCCAGTTAGCATTTAGAATTGCAAATGTTGACTGGACTAAAAAACGCGAATCCAGTCAACATTTTATAAAAGTAGGCTCGTTGCAAAGTTTCTCATCCAAGCCACTCAGTTCTTCTTAAAGGGAAAACCTTTTCACCCAATAATGAAAATTCTGTCATTTACCCTCATGTTGTTCCAAACCTGTATGAGTTTCTTTGTTCTGCTGAACACAAAATAAGATATTCGTAAGAATGTTTGTAACCCAGCAGATAGAGCAACCATTCACTACCATAGTAGGGGGGAAATACTATGGTAATGGTTGCTCTATCTCCTTTGTTACAAACATTCTTCCAAATATCTTATTTTGTGTTCAGCAGAACAAAAATTATACGGGATTTGAACAACATGAGGGCGAGTAAATGATGACAGAATTTTCATTTTTGGTGAACTATCCCTTTACCAGCTGAAACACTGACACGTAGCATGAATGCTCCACTGTATCTACTTTGACTGTGTGTGTAGTTTCAAAACTAAAGGTGCATTAAAGACATTATAGAAAAGTGACAAGGGCTTTGGTCATTTTTTTATTATTTAAAGAAATTTGAAATTCATTCTTATGAAAATGTATTGTTTTTATGACAAATGTTATAAATGCAGATGATACAATGTGCTTTAATTTGTTTTTATCCTCACTATAACATGTTGTAACTAGTTCCACCACTGCAATTTCTAGTAACAATTAAAACCATTTAAAAATGAAACCCCTAATTAAAACGTTTTAGTTGAATTAATTATAAAAACAGGTTGAGTAAACATACATTTTAATGTTGAAGTCAAGTTTGAGCCAATTAAAAAAATATTAATTCAGGTAACAATTTCTAGAACGAAATTGAGTGAACGTAAAAAATCTGTGGAACTAGTTACTAAATAATAATTCGTTAAAAGCACTAGAAATTTTTTACAGTGTACTCGTATCCCACCTCAATTTGAACACAGTAAGTACATTGCACTTATTTTTTTGATGTATGTACATAGTAACGTTACTTAAGGCCACCTAATGTAAAGTGGGGCCACATGAACATCTCATTTACTTACCATCATCACTCTGGTCCTCGTTTTGGGTGTTGTTGGGTTTCTTCCGTTCTCGTTGGTACAAAGCGTACAGTCCTAGTAAAGTAAAAAGCATTTTTACGCCTTAACTAGGCTAACCGCCGACTGTCACTGCAAGATGTGAAGCGAGGTCAGCGGTTTGTTATTTATCGGTGCTGATTTGAGTCGTGTACAGATAAAAATGTTGTAATATTGGCAAATCTATTGCGTAATAAAACAAAGTATCCAAAAAGCAAGCAAGTTGTTGTGATTAAAGCACGAATCAAGTGAAATACACAAGAAAAACTGAAATAATCATCAACGAACAGCAAGTTGTGAAGATTCAACAGCATAAGCCTTTTTATACCTGATTACTGTGATGTCACATTCTAAATGACGTAACAGAGCCGCCGAGAACTTCCTACGTCATTGCTCTATTCTGCTGTTCGCGGGGCTTCGGCGTCGCCGCTGAACTCGTACTCCTAGCGCGAGTCCATTATTGTACTTAGGAAATGCAGAATACAACAGATTTATTTTAAAAAAAAAATCAGCACACACAATGATTGTTATTTAAGTCATGTACGGGTAGGGCCGTAGAAAGGGTTTCATAATCACAGAGGTCATACATTTGAGCGAGTTAGGCTGGTTCGGCCTAAATAAATGTATTAAATTCATTAACAATATGTACACATTCGTTATTAATATTATTCCTAATTTGATGAACATGGCTTTCACATTGTAATTATTACATGAACCACATACTTTCCACTCTGAATAAACAAACAACACAGTTTACATGCTTCGTTGGATTATTCATTAAAGTGATAACTTAGTTCACCATGAAATGAGAATAAAGTCATGTTTTACTCACCCTGCTGTTGTTCCAATGTCCTCCTATGTCCTTCTATCTTCTATGAAAGTGTCCAGGAGGCACAGTATAAGGGTTTGCGAGAAAGAAACCTTATTATATTCAGTCAAAATACCGAGCTAGCAAACTCTTGTAAGAGCTAGTCAGCAGCCGCTCACGCAATGTTGCCATGACAATCGTACAAAACATTAACTTCAGGAGGTTTACCTAATTATTAGTATTATTTATTATTATTTACCGTATAGAAGAGAGTTTAGATTGAATTTGTAAAGCAAAATAAAATCTGTCCAAACCTGTCTAATATTATAGGTTGTATTTTTAAACAATGAATATTTTGGAAGTGAAATCTGAGAGGTGAATTATGGATTAAATTGTGTGTGAAATGTTATGAATTGAAATATTCACATCTTAAATATACAACCATGTTCTATTTCAGCCCATAAAAATGCAAGCTCTGAAAATACAATGCATTAAAATACAAGCATATGGTTAAAGGTGCACTATGTAAAAATAACACACAAAAAACAGTAAAATATCCCAAAACCCCATAGTGTTATACATTTTATTCAATTGAGTACTTACAATATCCCAAATGTTTCCAACTATTTGTAAATTGTGAGAAAACTGCTATTTTAACAAGAGTTGTTCGATTCCAGGTTTTTTGGAGTCGACTCCGATTCCCGACTCCCACTGTGGAATCGACTCCATTTACTTTACATCAAAACAGGGTTAGAAATCAGACAAAATTGCTGTTGTTACACACTTAAATTATTTCCCCCCGAGACAAAGTCCTAAAATCCTCTAATTAAAACCACACACTTTTAGTGTGACCATCCAAATTAGTCCAATTTAGTGATGACTTTCGTGACTATCAACATTTCAGTATCTATTGCCAATACATCATTTTACAGGAAAAGTCACGAAAAAAGATGTTGTCGAGTGATGGCTCTATGTAATGCTCTGTTTTCGCCTTATCTGGAAGAGTCATGGATATTAATGTTGAGCTCTGCTCTGATTGGCTTATTTCAGCAGCTCACAGCAGTTCAGTGAAGCGGCTCGTGAGTCCTGACAGAACACAGACCAACTGAATGATACTTTAAGCCAAACATCTCAAATGGAGATTGATAAAATGCAGCTTACTGGTTTATTGGTGTTTTCAGATCACCCGCGCACGAGAAAGAGCTCGATTTCAGTAATTAAATCTGTTAAATTAAATTTCTGTGAAAAGAAACCCATATATACTCCGGTTTTTATCTAAACATGTCCAATCTGGCAACCATATGCACGCGAGCTCTCTCTCGCGCACGTGTAACGAGGTTGAAATGGTTTTATTTCACAAGATTTTCCTGTTAATATACATTTAAATTACATTTACACCCCCCCCCCCTCCTGTTACAACAAAGTGGTTCAGGCCAGGCAGCCATACCTGCCGTTTTGCTCTTTTAGCGGTCTTTTCCGTCTTTCTCCCGAACGAAAGAGTTGTGCTGTGTTCTATGCTGCAGATTAGTTGTTAGCATTTGAGAATAATCCACACACATAAATACACAATGTTTAAGCTCTTTATTTTATTCATTTTGGCACTTACAAATGTAAGATCATATATACTCAACAGATATTGTGAAATGTTATTTTTGTTGGCAGTGTCACTAACGTGAGCTGAAGCTGTCGTGATGGCCTGTCTATATAAAAATACATTTTCTATGCAGGTATGCACTGATGAACCATATTTTTGTATTTTTAAGTTATATTGTTGTTTCATGTGTATAAGGTTGTGTTCATGGAGTTACTGTGTTTTCTCCATCCGTGTTTTGTGTTAGCTTTGTCCTCCTTATCCTTTCGTTTGTCGGTCCTTGTCTTTGTCCTTTTCCGTCTTTCTCCCGAACGAAAGAGTGTCACTAACGTGAGCTGAAGCTGTCGTGACGGCCTGTCTATATAAAAATACATTTTCTATGCAGACCCAATCCGACGATCTCCTGTCATTCTTCACTGATTTTCAACACAACGCAGACTACAAGAAGCATACGGTTACACTGGTGACGTGACCCATTCGACTGTTCAGCGGCTGCTGAACTCCCGAGGTTGCTGCACGGAGAGACGACGTCGGATTTCACCGCTTTCCAGTTTCGGCGAGATGACGCGCGGACTGATGCACGGAGAGACGATGTCGGATTTCACCGCTTTCCAGTTTCGGCGAGGTGACGCGCGGACTGATGCACGGAGATTAGACGACGTCAGACTTTGCTGTTTTACTGCTTCACCGAGGAGACGCATGAACTAAGATTACGGTATCTTTGAATCAGCGAGATTAAGACATAGCAAGCAAATATTGATTTGATAGCGTATTAAATGTTTAAAGTAATTCGTCAAATTGATAGATATGTAAAATCAAAAGGGTTGAATCATTTATTCAGCTGTGAAAGATTTTTTTTATTTTATTATTTTTTTCTGGGGGGTATGGTAATCAATGATGCACTCAAACAATGATACCAGTAATTTTGGTGGCTTCCATTTTGGGAGAGGCAGAGGCGTTTTACCATTTACTGGTCCATGTACTCCCGGGAAGATGAATAGCATTGATTCTGATGGTAACAGAGTACATTTTTCTACTCCAATGTCTCATAACATACCACCACTTGAAATGAGCTTCTCAGAATCAACTGTAGCACTATCTAATGAACAGGTAAAACAATTGAGCTCTGATATCAGTCAGTCGATTAAAGCCAGCTTGTTTCCTAACAGTCAGCTACCTACATCCACCTTGTTCCATGACTGTCAGAGGTGCTCACAAGTGAATTAGTGTGGGACCACCATCATTGATGGTTCAAAAATGAATCTTGTACTGAAAGGTGGTAGAGAGCCACCATACTTTCGTGGTGACAGCTCAGATAAGTGTTCAATCTTTGAATGGGAAGATTTGATGAGAGCTTACCTTGAAAAGGGAATTATTCTGATCAAGAGCGCATTGATGAAATCATAAACAAGTTGATGGGCCGGGCAAGAGATGTCATTCAGATATGGCTGCGCAATAGTGCTTCAGTCTCTAGGACTGGTGATGTAGATATGGTGTTTCGTATCCTCAAACAGCACTTCGGGGGTGTGATATCTACAGGTCTCCCCCTAGCTGACTTTTATGCAACCAAGCCATACCATAACGAAGGCCCTTTTGATTATTGGATCAGATTAAACAAAGCTGCTGACCTAGCTGAACAGCATCTTAAAAGTGAGGGCAGAACATTGCAAAATCGTGACATGGAGCTTGCAGTTATGTTCATACGTAATTGTCCTGATAAAGGTCTTTCCATGATGTTCTTGAGCAAACCACAGCGCGAGTGGACAGCTGCAGAGGTCCAAGACCGTTTGGATGAATTCGTAAGAGACCGCAAAGTGTGCGAGTGTCAGCTCTCACAACAAACAACTATTGCGGTCAGTACTGATGTGGGTGGTACACCACCTTGTAGAACCCAAGTGGTTAGGGCTTCAGGGGGTGCATTTGAGCCTGATCATTCAACATGTGAAAGTGACACAATGGATAGAATACTAAACATGCTAGAGAAAGCATTGACATGTAACGCACAGTCCTCCAAAGCAGTTGCGCATCGCAGACAGATTATTAAGAGACCACAGGTGTGTAAAGTTTGTCAAAGTATTGACCACAGTACAATTGCTCACTGTAGATTACAAAAATTGTGTTTCACTTGCTACCTTCCTGGACATACACGTGACACATGTGAGATGTCTGCGTCACAGGTTAGGCCAAACAGCTCGACTGCTGCTGTCGATGGTCACAGTCAGAGGCCCTCTCAGGGAAACTATTGAGCCTCCATCTGGAGGAGGGCGATGGTAGGCACATAAGTTCAACCTCCTTTGATAGTCATGACATTGAGTCTGTATATGCTTTCTTTTGTGAAAATATCTCAAAGTCCAGCAAAGTAATCATGCAAAACACCATGAGAACTGCTCAGAGTGAAAGTTTGTTCTACACTAATATTTTAGTGCAGGATAAAGTTGAGTTGAAAGGAATGATGGATACTGGTTCGATGGCAACTACCGTCAGTGCTGACATGATACCTATGTTAAAACAAGCAGGTGTGATGAGAGAAGACATGCTGACCCCTGCAGACATTGTTTTAGTGGGTTGTGGGGGTAAACAAACCAGCCCTTTAGGACTATGCGATTTGAAACTTGAGGTTTATGGGTACAAGTTTTTAGTCCCAGTCCTGTTTGTTGAAGGACAGATTGATCCAATTGTTATGGGTACAAATGTTCTTAAGCCACTTATATGACATTTCAAGTCAAATGATGGATTTTGGCGTGTTGTGAGTAAACCTGATGCACCAGGCCAGAGTGACAGTAGCCAGTTTCTTCGTCTGCTGTCTAGCTTAGAGAGATGGCGAGGGGAGTACATCCCAGACAAGGTCGGAACTTTGAAGTTGAAAAGTGCTGTAACCCTTCAGCCTATGACGGAACATTTAGTGTGGGGTCGTTTGCCAACAGGTGCTGTGCTATCAGCTGGCAGCACAGTACTTGTTGAGCCATGTGCATCACCATGTGTGAACAAACAGATAATGGTTGGGCGAATAGTTTCTCCGCTGTGGGGAGATGGGTGGCTACCCATGAAGATTATCAACCCCACTACTGCAGAAATTACTCTACGCAGAAACTCAAAAATTGCAGATGTTTTCCCCTGCGTTGCCTTAGAGGACTTTGATCAGTTGTCCGACACTTTGACCGTTCACCAAAATGTGGGGAAAGTGCAAAGTAATAGTTCCTGTGGGAGCCTTACTGCCAGAAGCGTGTGCAGTGACATCTGTGATGTGAATGATAAGTTGGAAAAGCTAGGGCTTAGCTCCATTCCAATTGGTGGCTGCGAGGTTTCCTTACAGTGCAAAGAGAAACTTGTCGATTTGATTGGGGCTTACGAAACGGTCTTCTCGAGGCATCATCTAGATTGTGGGGAGGCGCGGGAGTTCTGCCATCGTATTAGACTAACGGATGACCGACCATTTAGGTTACCAGATCGCAGAATATCGCCTGCTCATTATCACAAATTGAAAGAGACTTTGGATGAGATGGAGGCAAAAGACATCATTCATAAATCCTGTAGTGAATTTGCCTCTCCCTTGGTTCTCGTGTGGAAAAAGAACGGCGATCTACGAATCTGCACAGATTTCAGATGGCTTAATGCCCGAACTGTTAAAGACGCCCACCCGCTTCCACATCAGAGTGATGTCCTGGCTGCGTTGGGGGGAAACATGTTTTTTAGCACCATGGACTTGACAGCTGGCTATTACAACATATCCCTCCATGAACTTGACAGGAAGTATACTGCATTTTCATCACCGTTAGGTCTGCACGAATACAATCGTCTTCCACAAGGGCTGTGTAATAGCCCTGCCACGTTTATGCGTATGATGCTTACCATATTTGGTGACCAGAACTTTTTAAGTCTTCTGTGTTACCTGGACGATTTGTTAGTGTTCGCCAAGTCTGAAGAGGAGAGTTTAGCCCGATTGGAAATGGTATTTCAACGCCTGAAAGAGCATAACTTGAAACTTTCACCTTCAAAATGTCAGTTTTTGAGGCGCTCAGTTAAATTTCTGGGTCATGTAATTTCACAGCATGGAATTTCGAGGGATCCAGATAAAGTGGAAGCTATAGTCAAGGTGGGAGAGGCTGATTTGATGGAGTTAGATGGTGTCACTCCATCGCCTTCCAAAATACGGTCCTTTTTAGGGAAGGTAATCTACTACCAGCATTTCATTGAAAATTGTTCTGTACTGGCCAAACCCTTGTTTGCTCTGACTGGTGGTCAGAAAAGGCCTCGTAATTCAAAAAGTAGAAAAAGGCCTTTGCTGTCCCGCAAACTTGGCCCAGATGATTGGACTCAGGAGTGTAAACAGGCGTTTCAAAATTTTAAGGCAGCACTCGTTGAGGAAGTACTCTTGGTTCACCCTGACTTTAGTAGGCCGTTCATTTTATCTGTTGATGCGTCTACAGCTGGACTTGGTGCAGTATTGTCGCAAATTCATCACAACAGTGACAAAGCCCAACCAATAGCTTTTGCCAGCAAATCTCTAAATCATGCTCAGGCAAAATACCCCGCACATCGCCTTGAATTTTTTGCGATGAAATGGGCAATTTGTAACAAATTCAGCCATTGGTTGCGTGGTCACAGGTTCACTGTGTGGACCGACAACAACCCTTTGAAGTACATACTGACCAAGCCCAGGTTGGATGCTTGCGAGCAGCGCTGGGTGGCGCAGTTGGCATCATTTGACTTCGACATGCAGTATATTCCAGGCACTAAAAATGTCGTGGCTGATGCCCTCAGCAGAGAGCCTTTTGTACAGTCAAAAATTTTGCACAGATTAACTAGGGCTCCTTATTCCAACCTTCTTGAGCAGGCGGCCAATTTTAAAACGGATGAAGTTCAGAATATGTTTCGGCTTTCGGCGGAGCTTCCTGAGTTGAGGGGTGTGAATGCTCAGATTGAGACTGGAGACACTACCGTGAAAGTTGTGTATACGGCAGGGAGTGTACATGTACGCAGTGATGAGATTTCAGCTGTCATGCGAGCCCATCAGCATTGGGAAGATGCAGGTACTATAAGAGCTATTTCACATGTGCAGTACTTAGAATCTCTTGTCGCAATGGGGCAGAACCCGGTGCCCGTTTTCAGTCATGATGAACTCCTTACCAAACAAGTCAATGATGCCGTTGTGGGTCGGGTCAAGTTTTTTATTGACCGTGGTCGTCGGCCCTCTAGACGCGAAAAAGTTCAGGAATCACGTGGGACATTAAGGATATTGAGACAGTGGGGTAAACTGACTACACGCCTGGGGATAGTGTATCGTGTGTCCAAGCTCCCAGTGACAAAACAGAAGGCTTACCAATATGTTGTACCTGAAGCGCTTAGAATGGCAGTTTTGAAAGGCGTCCATGATGATGCGGGCCATCAGGGTCAGCAGCGTTCATTGGGGTTGGCCAGACAGAGGTTTTATTGGGATAAAATGGAGAAAGATGTCAAGGATTACGTCCACAACTGTAAGATGCATTGTGAGCAAAGCTCCTGAACCAGAGGCTAGGGCCCCATTAGTTTCCATTACCACTTCGTCGCCACTTGAACTAGTCTGTATAGACTTTTGGTCAGCTGAAGATCACAACAAGTCTGTTGACGTTTTAGTAGTCACTGACCATTTTACGAAGTTGGCGTGTGCATATCCGTGTCCTAATCAATCTGCGAAGACAGTGGCACGGGTTCTTTGGAACAACTTCTTTTGCGTGTATGGTTTCCCTGTTAGTATTCACTCTGACCAGGGTGCCAATTTTGAGAGTTTATTGATTGCGGAGCTGTGTCAGTTGGCTGGTATTGACAAATCGCACACCACACCATACCACCCAATGGGCAATGGTCAGGTGGAAAGAATGAACCGAACTCTTGGTAACATGATCCGTGCATTGCCCCCCAGATCTAAAGCCAGATGGCCGCAAATGTTGAACACCTTGACTTTTGCATATAATTGTACAGTTCATGAAACAACGGGTTTTTCGCTTTCTTTCTCATGTACGGCCGTACTCCGAGACTACCTGTTGACCTTATGTTTGAACCCGTACTTTTGAGTAGAGAAACAGTTGACATTGACAAGTATGTGCAGTCACTCAAGCGAGACCTCTGCAAAGCTATGAAGCTTGCACAGTCAGAAAAACAACAACACAAACAAGCAGAAATGTACAACAAAAGAAGTAAGGGACAGTTGACAGTTGACATTGGCCAAAGAGTTTTATTGGCCAACAAAGGCGAAAGAGGTAAAAAGAAACTGGCAGATCGTTGGGAGAGCACAGTTTATGTAGTGATTGACAAAAATTCTGTGTTGAACACATACAAACTCAGAAGCCCTTCGGGTATTGTTAAAACTGTTCATAGGAATTTGATTATGCCGGTTGACTTTCTGCCATTGCTTGAATCAGATGCTGTCGAGGAACAGTTATCCAGTTTGAGTGGTGATGAACCTGAGGACTCTAGTTTTGAGCAGCTTGCAGAAGAAAGGACTACTCAGTGGGTTGCTGACCTCTCTAGCAGCTCTGGTGGTTCTGTAGCAAACAGAGATGAATTGGATGAGCAGAATGTGATGTGTGAGGAAACTGCTCAGGCAAGTGATGGTGTGGAAGTTGAAGGGGAGTTGGTGACATCTGCTAACAGTGAGTGTGAGGTTACTTTTGCTGGTGCTGATTTCCATGTGGGCTATGATAACCGTGGTTGTGACCCCTCTGAATACACAAATGGGAATCAGGATGATTCTGCCTCAGGTGTCAATTTGAGTGGGGAGTATGTCACTGAAGTTATGGCAGTTCACGAATATAGCACGGTTAATGAGACTTCTCCTACTGTACAACCATCTACCTCTGAAAAGACGGAGTTGTCAGGGAAAGAACCTGATCAGAGTGAGGGTTATCGTACTAGACATGGCAGACTCGTAAAGCCGTTAAATAGGCTCATTCAGACTATGTCTAGTCAATTTGTTAAGAATCTCTTTGGGTAAACCAAAATGATACTATGAGTTACTTATTCTTGTATAACTTTTTGTTTGTTTGTTTTTGGTTCTGTTGTTGTTAATATACTATCTATTGATACAATTTCTGTGTTATATTTTCGTAAAGAGAAAAGTATATGTTATTGTGTGTAGTCTGTTAAGACTGGTAAAGGCGTTAAATAGGCTCATTCAGACTATGTCTCACCTATTTGTTGTGAATTTCGTTTGGAGAAAACGAAATGAGTTGATACAGAGTTTGGGCATTACTTCTTTTTTTTCCTCTCTTTTTTTTCCTTTTTCTTATTACTTCATGTATTTCGCACTTTGAATTTCTTTATAAGGAGTAATGCACTTTTGTGTGTAGTCTATTTAGATAGACAATTATGCAAACTTGGATGTAATCTGTCGATAGGATGTGTATATGGCATGTCTTCCTATGGTTGGGTAAAGGAGTAGCTAACCTTTGCCTTTCCTAGTCCTTCAATGGACAGCAATAATGTTGGTAGACTTTCTTCAGTCTATGTTTGGGGGTTACACCTGATTGCTAAGTAATCTCATTGAGTATTTTGTGCATGATTTTGTTTATTTTATTTTGTTTCTTTTTGATGATGAATTAATCTTTTGTATGCTATTCATGGTGTTACGCAAAATCTAGTGAAATCAGTGGGGGTGAGTGTAACGAGGTTGAAATGGTTTTATTTCACAAGATTTTCCTGTTAATATACATTTAATTCTGTTCTACAATTGTTTTAACCAAGTTTCTAAAAATACATAAAAAGGGTCTGTAAGGAGGCAATGGTTCAATTTTTCATTTTAGGGCACCTTTAAACTTTACGTGACTTTACAGACTGCCGACAGCTATAGAAAAGACAAGCAAATGGATCAAACAACTGGACTCGAAACTTGGATTCAAATAGATTTTGTGCCAATATGTTGAATCATGTAGGGTAAAACCATCCAAATATTGTATTGTTACATATTTCATAGACAACTAATCAATGAAATATTTTAATTGTCATACACCCTCATCTTTTCAAGCGACACCCACACACAACTTTAAATTAATTTGTAAGTCTTGTTTTACTATTTGTACTCGAATGAAGCGGTATAAAAGTTTTTGACTTTTTCTTTTTCTTTCTTTTTTTGTGTGTATATTCTGCACAATTAGATTTTTTTAAACAAAAATATCGTATGACTTCAGAAGACTTGGAATGCAACATTAGTTAAAGGACAACTCCGGTGAATTTTTAAGTTTATCTTGATCGTTATATCTTTGTGAGTACAGTCTATATAAAAAAAAAAATGAACCAGGCTGGTGCTTGCAACGCGGAGTTATTACAGTTAATGCCCAGAGCCCCCCTCAGCTAAAGCGGCAGCATTGGGGGCATGGACGTAACGGGTGTCTTTGTGCCTCTTAACAGACACAAAATGCAATTAAAATGTCTTTCCAACATGAACAGGGCCCTCACATGAAAACGAGATGCGTTTAGCCACTTAGCCATTGTTTAAATTCACCTGTTTTAGCCGGCTAGCTGTGTCTCGCGCTGAAGTCCCGTGGGAACGCAGCGGTAGCCGGAAAGTCGAGAAGAGCATCATGTTTATGAAGAGGCTCGCTCGTCGGTCCTCAGTATTGAACGTGTCCGAGAGAAACTGTTTTCGATTCTGTAATGTTACTGCTAATCCTGAGGAGAGGACCGCTGCTCATTCAGTTACTCGCTCATGCTCAGTATCAGCTGCTCGTGAGTTCATCAGATCTCTCGGCAAAACATGACTCAGTTCAGTGAACGGTTGGAGATGCAAAATATAATTCAAGACATTAGTTTATTTATATTCGGAGGGACTGTCACTCATGTCAGAAAGTGAGTAACTAAAATAACGTGTGTGGTCAGCGCTGATTTGAGACGCGAACCGTTGAGCACGATTCAGTCCGATTTGGTGAACTGGTTCGCCCGGTTCACTAAAAAGAACCGGTTTAAAAGTACGAATCGTTCGTGACCAGACTTCACTAGAGTGATGATCTAATCGGGCTCACGAGTGAAGAAGAAATGGTTCGAGTTTGTGCCTTTCTGAATTGTAAAAATTTGCAGCGAACAATTGACTAACTTATATCCCTCTATGGTACGCAATATGATTTCAATGAAGAAAAAAATATTTGTGGTGTTTTTCCTGCTTAAAATAGGACACTTTAACAATAGCAATAAAAAAATTCATAATTTTAATTTTTATTTATTTTTTAAAAGTTTGTTGCCTCAAGGCAACATTGCACCACAATGGACAAATTTAAACTTTTTACGTTTTCATGTAGAAAAAATAAATATATTTATTTATTGAAAAAATCAATTTCTTTAACCAGAGACCTGAACAAACACATTTACCCAGTTTATAATGTATTACAAATTTCATATTTAATAAAAAGCAACATTTCAAATTCAGCTGTTGCGCTCAGGCAACATTGTACCATCGTGGAACACAAGTATTACCAAACCATTACATCAAGCCATCACATCAAGTTATTACATCAAGTTATTACATCAAGTTATCACATCAAGTTATCATATCATGTCATAACCATCTTCATCCTCATTTCCATCTTCGATCTCACCCTCACTCTCTCCCTGCCGGATTGTCACTTTGGCCTCATCTTCCTCATCACGACACCTCATCCTCATCAGTTGTGTTTTATACCTTTTTTGAGTGCTATAGAAAATGTGCAGATCATAATATATGCAGTTATAGTATGTGTATTACTATTTTTATACATGCATTACAATATTGTGCAAATATGCAGATATATTTAGATAATTCTAACTCTTTTCCTTACAAATATGCTGTATTTGTATCAAACCTAGTGTATATGCTATGGCCTTACGCGATTCCATTATGGTACAATGTTGCCTTGAGGCAACACACAGTTTTTTGTTTTTTACTCTAAAACATTTGATGATATATAATGTAAAGTTCTTGAAAATAATATTTTACTAACCAGTGAAGGTGACTAATATTTTTGTGGGTGATTATCTGGACAGGGAATTAGTGAAAAATGCCGTTTTCATTTTAGAAAATATGGAACCATGTGACCTGTGCACATGACTGAAGCAGGACACAAAATGGACCCCTGTGGGTCATGTGACCCATTTTTTTACACTTTCATTGATTAGTATTTGAGTTCTTCGTCCCGGGGATAGGTTTGAACAATACATCGGTGTTTCATTTGATTAAGAATAATCTAAAATAGACTATGTTGCCTCGAGGCAACACCGTACCATAGAGGGATAAAGACACAACACAGCCGGGCCGGTTGAAGAAAAATGCCATTCCATTGTTAAAGACGGGTGCAGTCACTGTGGAGGTAATGTAAACTTTATTTATCTTTCCATTTGGGCACACACGGCTTGAGGAAAGATGTGCAGTAGCCTAATAAAATAATCGTGCTTTACACACACAACGCTCTTCCCAACTGGACTGCCTATTTTCCGGCTACCGCTGCGTTCCCACGGGACTTCAGCGCGAGACACAACTAGCCGGCTAAAACAGGTGAATTTAAACAATGGCTAAGTGGCTAAACGCATCTCGTTGTCGTGTGAGGGCCCTGTTCATGTTGGACAGACATTTTAATTGCATTTTGTGTCTGTTAAGAGGCACAAAGATACCTGTTACGTGTATGCCCCCAAAGCTGCCGCTTTAGCTGAGGGGGGCTCTGGGCATTAACTGTAATAACTCTGCGTTGCAAGCACCAATCTGGTTCGTTTTTTTTCTATAGACTGTACTCACTAAGATATAACGATCAAGATAAACTTAAAAATTTGCCGGAGTTGTCCTTTAATACTTCTATACTGTTTCTGATCCGTTTTTGCAATAAATAACAGTGACTGTACATTTATTTGCCTGTTATGTGTTTTATATTGTTGATTAGTGGGTAGGTTTAGGGTAGGAGTGGAGCTAGTTGCTCCGAAATATAAAAGTAACCTATAAATATTCATAAAATCATGTCTACTTTTACTAATGCAAATAATTAAATGTGTGAATCTGTGTGTGGACCACGGATGCTGACTGTCCCACGGATTTTTGAGACCGTGAGACCAGGTTGCCCCCACAGTGACTCAATGATTATGTAGGGCAAGCAGGGCCGGCTCTAGCTCTTTGGTTGCCCTAGGCGAGATGGAGTTTTGCGCCCCCCACCCCTCCCCACCCCACTCACTTTTATCGTCTCTATTCTAATTCAGCACGTCTGTTTTCCTAGGCCTACCCCTAACCGAGAAGCACTTATTATTAAACACGTTCGACGCTTTAGTTCCACTTTTCAAACATTTTCTCACTTTTTATTGAAAATAAATGCCTTTCCGATCTGATATGTGATGGGAAAAGGGAATAGAGCGAGTGTGGTAAAAGGCAGGATCGAACCTCTGATCAATCTGCATCAAATCTTGATGCCATGCGTCTTACCACTACACTACAGTCACTGTGAAGAATTTAGTGAACACAGCATATTTCTGTTTAATGTAAATAATATAGTATCTATCGTTAGGCTGCTCCAGTAAAAAAAAAAAAAAACGAGAGGCCGTATTTATTTCCTTCCGACGCCCACGTAGAGAGCGTTATTCATATTCATAACGAACTGGACTTTTGATATTTAAATGACATCCATGTAGGTTATTGTAGATTATTGTCAGTGAAGTTATGTTTGCAATACGTATAGTAATTATGTCGAAAACTAGCAAGTGATAGCTTGGTGACAATATTAATAATATTTATAAAATAAATATTAGTTGATAAGATTGATACTAAGTAATTTTATTTTGTTTGACAACTTATTGGCTGAGATAAGAAGACTAACCTCTATACTGGGCTTTCTTTCGATTTTCTTCCTTTCTCTTTTTCTCTTTTTCCGTCCCTGTGCACCCGCGGGTTTAGGCGCCTCATTTTTGATGAACGCGCAAGATGAGCACTTGCCTGACCTAACGCCTGAACTAATAATCAATAATCACCATCAATTCAATCTAATAATCAGGTTGATAAGTAATTAAACGTGTGGCTGAGGGGGCGCACTATGATGATCATGTTTCATGAACATTATGTTGTATTTCGCTTGTTCCGATTATATGCTTAATGGGAAGTAATGGGCGGCACTAGAGCGCTCGCGCCCCTAACACAATTGTCGCCCTAGGCAACCGCCTAGCTCGCCTATAGCAAACGCCGGCCCTGAGGGCAAGGTACCTAATACAGACAGAAAGACTAGTATGTTGATTTTTTTTTTTGCCGCCCTTCACGAGGGCTTCCGTCACATGGATAACGCTGACCAATCGGAGCACAGATACTTTTTGTACACTGCTTTCAAACACGGCCAAACGAACCCAAAGAGACCCGCAATGTTCCACACAGAACCGACCCCGACCCGTTTACTATTTGATAGCTGGAACCGAACCCAGCAGGAAGACAGACCTTACTGGACCCGACTATCTCATATTCTACTATAAACTGCTCTTAACAAGTCAATAAACAAGCTGCGAAAAATAACTTTGTCTCAGCCTCCCTAACGTTATAGCTGTCGTCTCCCTCCTTGTACCTGATTGTGATGTTTAACAATATTCCTCTCTTGTTGTTCCAAGCATGCTTGATTCACTCATCATTTCATCTGTAAAAGTCTACTTTATGTCATGGTGACGGATTTACAGCAGGGCATTTCGACTCGAGTTAACCCGCATATAATAACTTTGACTGTTTGCCCTTTTGAACTAAAAACGATTGCTCTTTCAGTGCCATGGCCGCTGACGTTAGCATTATTTATTTGCCATAATCTGCTGCGTCTGACTACCAAAACGTTAAAGTTTCGGCTGACTCTCAAACAAGACGGATCATTCCCATTATTTTTACAGTCACAGCGGAAGGAGACTGCACTCGCGCGTTAGCTGGAGCAACCTGAAATATGAGCTTTTTTATGCAATTTGAGCGTTACAGAAAACATTTATGTGACAGTTCACCTGAGGTCTTGTTGCTGATTTGAAATATATTGTTGAGTACATTTACTGTGCACATGCATTAAATCAGCCCACTTTCTAAACGGCTGAGCGAGCACGAAAGAGAGTTTGTGTTTTTTTTTGTTATATTTCTAAACTTTATTTCCTGGCTTAACTTTTCTCATCCTAATTTAGCAATTTGCAATTTATATAAAACACACAAGCCGTATCACGTATTACATAGGCTACAACGTTAAACAGACCCGGGACCCAAAGTAATAGATTGGGATCCGACCCGGACCCGGCTGACCATTTCAAATATAGACCCGAACCCGTCCGGGTCCCGGGTCGGATGCCAGGTCCACAGGTCTCTGTTGCCCCGTGAAGACCTCTACTTCCATCACTCAAGAAGAGAGCCAGGCGGGAGTGAAGCATTATTTTATTCTTTTTGTATAAATGCACATTATGCCATCATGGTTTAAGCCAGTCAGTAATGCTCCATCCGACATACGTATGTGTATGAGGATATGACTTATGCTGCATTCATGTGCTCTTGGAATTATCGTAAATATGAGTTTCCTGGGTAAAAATTTCACATGAACGCCCTCCCATTTCAAAATTTGAATGGGATGAGCTCGTAATCACGACTTCAGATGTGGAAATATCAAATTTCCGATAGCACGTGAAGGTGGCATTACTTAAACTCATTTCAATACTTGTATAAAAGTTACAAAGCCCTTTACAAAGCTGCCGTCACTTTAAGGCCGAACGCACGGATCATATACACTGATACACATCTGATTTCTCCAAACTGTTTACGTTCACTTAAGACATAATCAACTTGGTTTATCTGAATACTCCCTTGTTGACCCTACAAGAGTGATTCCTGAAAGGCTTTCTGCAAAACCCCAAACACCTTTTAAAGAAGAAAAAAAAAAATCATCCACTGACTTTCAAAGCTGCTACAGAAACGACTTTCGACTTTGTAGATCTTGACAGAAATGTAGTGGAGTAAAATGTATGATATTTGTCTTTCATATAGTGACGTTAAAGTCAGAAGTTTCCAGAAAAAATAATACTCAAGTAAAGTGCAGATACTCAAAAAGTGTACTTAAATACAGAACTCAAGTTAATGCACTTAGTTACTGTCCACCTCTCCAGCCAACTCCCTTGAGAGCTGACCAAGCCTGCTCCGCTCATACACAGATCAAACAGATAATGTGTGTCGTCCTTGGCACATGACAATGCACAACTTGTTGCCATATTTACTGATCTAATTTGATACCAAATAGATTAACAATATGACAAAGACTCAGAGAAGCGGCTTCCTGAAGACAGAAGCTGATGACTGTAAAATGGAGATGCTACTCTACGTCACCTGACCTGATGATGGTACCATTATTGCTTTGGCCCTTTTAGCAGATATCATTATTTTTTGAATTTCTAACTGTTGTCCTTCTCTGGAAAAGATATAGCTATGCTCAGAGCTTAACTATATATAAACATCATACCAAAAGCATAAAACAGCCTCCTGCAGATCATTATGAATAAGCATGAGGTACAGTATAAGAACTTACCATAAAGGAGAAGGCTCTGTCGTTCCTAATGTTGATCCCTAAATAAAGGGGTAGAAATAGTTTGTGAAAAACAGCCTCTAATGTGACATGTCCTGCATTATTTTCCTTAATTAATTCATAAACAAGCGAGCCTTTATATTTACCCGAACTTTACACCACACAAGGAAAGGTCAATAAGTCTCTTAAAATATCAGATAAGATGTAGAGAATATAATTTCAATTCATGCAAATTTTTAAAATTTATTTTGTATTTTTTGCTGGTCCAGCGTGGGGTGCTGGTTTGCTGGTCCAGTATGGGCTGCCGGTTTGCTGGTCCAGTAGGGGGTGCTGGTTTGCTGGTCCAGTAGGGGCTGCTGGTTTGCTGGTCCAGTATGGGGTGCTGGTTTGCTGGTCCAGTAGGGGGTGCTGGTTTGCTGGTCCAGTATGGGGTGCTGGTTTGCTGGTCCAGTATGGGCTGCTGGTTTGCTGGTCCAGTATGGGGTGCTGGTTTGCTGGTCCAGTATGGGGTGCTGGTTTGCTGGCCCGGTATGGGCTGCTGGTTTGCTGGCCCGGTATGGGCTGCTGGTTTGCTGGTCCGGTATGGGCTGCTGGTTTGCTGGTCCAGTATGGGCTGCTGGTTTGCTGGTCCAGTATGGGGTGCTGGTTTGCTGGTCCAGTATGGGGTGCTGGTTTGCTGGCCCGGTATGGGCTGCTGGTTTGCTGGCCCGGTATGGGCTGCTGGTTTGCTGGTCCAGTATGGGCTGCTGGTTTGCTGGTCCAGTATGGGGTGCTGGTTTGCTGGTCCAGTAGGGGTGCTGGTTTGCTGGTCCAGTATGGGCTGCTGGTTTGCTGGTCCAGTAGGGGGTGCTGGTTTGCTGGTCCAGTAGGGGGTGCTGGTTCGCTGGTCCAGTAGGGGGTGCTGGTTCGCTGGTCCAGTATGGGGTGCTGGTTTGCTGGTCCGGTATGGGGTGCTGGTTTACTGGTCCAGTATGGGCTGCTGGTTCGCTGGTCCAGTATGGGGTGCTGGTTTGCTGGTCCGGTATGGGGTGCTGGTTTGCTGGTCCAGTATGGGCTGCTGGTTCGCTGGTCCAGTATGGGGTGCTGGTTTGCTGGTCCGGTATGGGATGCTGGTTTGCTGGTCCAGTATGGGGTGCTGGTTTGCTGGTCCAGTATGGGCTGCTGGTTCGCTGGTACAGTATGGGGTGCTGGTTTGCCTTTTTCATGCCTGAGTAAGAATATAAATTGTTTAAAAAGTCTGTGTGTGTGTGTGTGTGTGTGTGTGTGTGTGTATGTGGTGTATGTTAGGCTGATGGTGTCAGACTGTCCAATAATCGTTAAGTTGTTATTCTCCACGTCATCAATCTGAAATAAAAACAGAAATGATGTTTAGTGTCTAAATACATGATACTGCATAGAAAATAAATGTGCAACAATGAGAAGCAACATTCTTAAAAATTGAGATTTAAGAACAAGTTTAAGTTAAAAATGGGGTGCTGGTTTGCTGGTCCAGTATGGGGTGCTGGTTTGCTGGTCCAGTATGTGGTGCTGGTTTGCTGGTCCAGTATGGGGTGCTGGTTTGCTGGTCCAGTATGTGGTGCTGGTTTGCTGGTCCAGTATGGGCTGCTGGTTTGCTGGTCCAGTATGGGCTGCTGGTTTGCTGGTCCAGTATGTGGTGCTGGTGTGTGTATGTGTATGTGTGTGTTCTGTATGTTAGGCTGTTGGTGCCAGACCCATAATTCTTAAGTTGTTATTCTTCACATCTGAAATAAAAACAGAAATCAGGTTAATTGTCTAAATACATTACAAAAACTGCATAAAAAACAAATGTGCAATAAAGAGAGGTAATATTCTTACATTTGGACAGTTAAGAACAAAATATTTTAGGAGGTGTACATATTCGGCACTACTTGTCATCTGTATCAGGATTGACTCGATGACAGTTGCAGCCCATAAAAAAGCTAAGTCTGATAAGTAAACCGAATCAAAAAGACTTCAAAGCTTGTAATTAATACCTTAAACCAGTTGTGGAGATTGACATTGTCCAGGTTAATCCGCTTCTCTGGGTCGAGCTTCAGACAACAGCCAATAAAATCGCAGCATTCTGTGGAGAAAGATGTCTGATTATTACCTTAAACTTCACAAACACCACTAGGCTCACATGTTCATTTTTTCTGCATCTAGAAGGTTTCCGAATTCAGATTGTCCTCTGCTCAAATTAAGATCTCACCTTGTGACAAGCCATCTCTGCTCCACATGTTTTCTTTGAGGAGCTTCTCCATGTCTCGGCTCTTGGGAAAATGCCCACACAGTATAACAAACAACAGTATGCCGAGTGACCACACTGTTGTTTGTTCCCCGTAGTACCTGCCCTTGATCCAATACTCTGGAGGGAAGAACTCTTCTGTGCCTGGAGAAAAATATTTTATTTGTAAGTTTTGACTAGAATATTTATTACCTTGCAAGAAATTATTTGATGCTAACAACATTTTTAACTTTGAGAAACCATAAATACCAGCAAAGGATGTGTAACCCGCAGAGGTAAGAAATTCGCCGCATCCGAAGTCTATTAATTTGACTTCAAGAGTGTCCGGGTTAATCAGCAGGTTTTCTAGCTTTATATCCCTGTGAAACACTCCAAGCTGGCAGCACGTCTGCACTGCAAATATTGTCTGCCACATGATAATACGGGCTAAATCCTCCTCATCCATGGTGCCCGTGTAGCTCTCTAAGAAGTCATCCAAGGACTGACAGGGCATGGGCCGCTCCATCACCATAATGTAGCAGTCAGCTTCATCCTGCCAGTCCAGAAGATGGATTATTTGAGGAACCCTGAGCTGATTTGCTCGAATATGTAGAGCAACCTCGAGGGGAACTGGTGTGGAATAGCGGTCCTAGAAAACACAGATATTATGAGGAGTAGAAGGATTTAAACTTGACACAGGTAGTTTGTCTATTCAAAAACCAGTAAATATGAGATGTATGAAATTAAAATCAGTAACTGAGTGGAAAAAAAGAGAGAGCGCAGAGTACTTACAACACTGACAAATTTTGCATGCTCTTTGGACGCAAATTTCACCGCCACCTGATGAAAAAAACCCACAGGATTTGCGTTAGAATTCATATGTTCAAAGTTTATATATTTCAGTCATTAAACCTGAATTCATGAAACACGTACAGTTTCATAAATAACACTTTAAACATGAAGAGCAGGTCTGACATGTCAAGTGCACTAAATAGTGAATATAAGACACACTAAGAGTGCTTGGATATGAGAGAGTCAGACAAGTATAATACAACATAAATTAGCTTCTAGATAGATATTGTAAGTAATGAAAATTGATACCTGAAGGTTATCTTTTAAACGAGTCGCTGCATGAACAGCTCCAAAGCCTCCTTGACCCAGTTTGATGCCAATTCCATAGCAGCAGGAATTTATGTCTGTTAAAAGAAAAAAAAGATGTTTTGACATGAAATGTCAAGCAGTGACACCAGCTACATTATCTAAAACCATATGATACATATATTAATTGAGTTACTAAATTTAATTTTGTGCTTTCAACACTTTCATCACTACAGGACTATTTAAGAAACTACATTTTATATGTAGTAGGCATCAAAAAAATCACCTACTTCACCCATACATATTAAATGAAATATTTAAAAAAACTTTTCCACCAACCTTAACCAAAGCATGTTTTAACGTCAATTTAAAGTATAAACCATTAAACTGCTGATTAAAGTGTGTGTGTGTGTGTGTGTGTGTTGGGTTATGTTAGGGTTTTGTTAACAAACTGACCCCTAAGGGTTCTCTTTTTATCCACCAGGCTCAACTGAGGTGCCACAATGTCCTCTAGTGCACTGTAAAAGACGTCGTCATCACTCGAGTCCTCATCGTCGTGAGGGTCACTAATGATAAGGCCCTCAATTGACTGGTCGTAATGGTCATCTTCAACTTCAGGGTCACCAGTGACTGGTTCTCCTTTTGACTGGTCATGATGGTCAAACTGACCCCTAAGGGTTCTCTTTTTACCCAGCGGGCTCAACTGAGGTGCCACAATGTCCTCTAGTGCACTGTAAAAGACATCGTCGTCACTTGAGTCCTCATCGTGCTCACTTGAGTCCTCATCGCCGTGAGGGTCACTAATGATAAGGCC
This sequence comes from Pseudorasbora parva, assembly GCF_024679245.1. Lineage (NCBI taxonomy): Eukaryota > Metazoa > Chordata > Actinopteri > Cypriniformes > Gobionidae > Pseudorasbora > Pseudorasbora parva. The sequence continues at coordinate 60,681,279 of NC_090172.1, read as the reverse complement.
CTCAATTGACTGGTCGTAATGGTCATCTTCAACTTCAGAGTCACTAATGATAAGGCCCTCAATTGACTGGTCGTAATGGTCATCTTCAACTTCAGGGTCACTAATAATAAGGCCCTCAATTGACTGGTCGTAATGGTCATCTTCAACTTCAGGGTCACTAATGATAAGGCCCTCAATTGACTGGTCGTAATGGTCATCTTCAACTTCAGGGTCACTAATGATAAGGCCCTCAATTGACTGGTCGTAATGGTCATCTTCAACTTCAGAGTCACTAATGATAAGGCCCTCAATTGACTGGTCGTAATGGCCATCTTCAACTTCAGGGTCACTAATGATAAGGCCCTCAATTGACTGGTCGCAATGGCCATCTTCAACTTCAGGGTCACTAATGATAAGGCCCTCAATTGACTGGTCGTAATGGTCATCTTCAACTTCAGAGTCACTAATGATAAGGCCCTCAATTGACTGGTCGTAATGGTCATCTTCAACTTCAGGGTCACCAGTGACTGGTTCTCCCTTTGACTGGTCGTGATCATCAACTTCAGGGTCACCGGTGACTAGTTCTTCCTTTGACTGGTCGTGATCATCGGCTTCAGGGTCACCGGTGACTAGTTCTTCCTTTGACTGGTCGTGATCATCGGCTTCAGGGTCACCGGTGACTAGTTCTTCCTTTGACTGGTCGTGATCATCGGCTTCAGGGTCACCGGTGACTAGTTCTTCCTTTGACTGGTCGTGATCATCGGCTTCAGGGTCACCGGTGACTAGTTCTTCCTTTGACTGGTCGTGATCATCGACTTCAGGGTCACTGGTGACTAGTTCTTGCTTTGACTGGTCGTGATCATCGACTTCAGGGTCACTGCTGACTAGTTCTTCCTTTGACTGGTCTTGATCATCGATTTCAGGGTCACCAGTGACTGGCTCCTCTGCAGTGCAGCAAACTTCAGGGTCACTGGTGATATCCTGATAAGAAGGCTCACCTAAAGATAGTAATGACATAAATATTACAGTATCAATAAAATTTACTACAACTGTGCTTCTAAAATTTTGACTTTCCTCAAAAAAAAAAACAAATAACAAAAATAAGCATAGAGCCAGTGCAGACTCCAATAAGCAAAAAGAGTTACATATTCTCATAACATGAACTTTATATTAGGTGGCCTTAACTACTATGTACTAACATTTGAATTAATCATTTGATATAATGCACTTATTGTGTACATGTGTGTTTTTACATTGTACTTACATTTTAAAAATACCTGCATGTAATTACATCTGTAATTAATTTCTGTAGTCACATTTGTAATTACACAGTTGACACTTCCCTTACACCTAACCCTACCCTTAAACTGACCCACATCACCACACCTGACCCTAACTCTACACTCTAAAAACTCCAATTAATAAAATGTTGGAAGATCAAAAAAATATATGTTGAACTAATTTTTTTACTTTCTTAGTTAAGAAGACATATTATATTAAGTCTGCAGAAATATATTTGAAAAACATTAAATGAATTGATATTTTCAAATCCAGTTAGCATTTAGAATTGCAAATGTTGACTGGACTAAAAAACGCGAATCCAGTCAACATTATATAAAAGTAGGCTGTATGGCCAACACAATAGCCTATTTTACACACAATATTTTACTATGGTAAATAGATTATTGTTTGTGCTGTTGAAATGGGCTGTTGGAAACATTTTTGATAAAATAGCCTATATCAGAACAATATTTGTGAAATTAGATGTATTTTCGATGTTTTGTTTATGATGGTATCTGCATTATAATGAGAAGATGGGTCCTACAACACTAACAGATTACATATTTAATATACATATATAATTCATGAGCATATGTAGTTAATTGTGGCATTTAATCTGCCTAATTTTAATGAATACGTACAAGAGCTTGTTGGACTACGCGGAAGGATCTGTATTGCTCGTTTTTCGCGGAAGCATCTCTGGGGTACTTGTTTGATTTCGCAGAAGGATACAGATCAAAGGACTTTGCGAGGTTCACCAAATAATGTACGCTATTAAGGGGGGAGTGGTTGTGTTGAACGTGATTTTTTTCGTGTTCCAACTTTTGAAATTGTCCCGTAAATTAAGGGAACAACATAACCATGAATCCTATGATAAAATGGCGCTCATTTCATCGTCCTCGCAAGTAGGACGAATTCTAAACTTTAGTTTAGTCACACAAGTTAATTCTTAATATTGATAAAATGTATAAAGAATATAATTTTATCTTATTTTTATTAACTTTTCTCTTTCTTTCTCCAACAGGGTGTGACCAAGATATCCATTGATGCTGACTCGTTGCAAAGTTTCTCATCCAAGCCAGTCTGTCATTTACCCTCATGTTGATCCAAACCTGTATGAGTTTCTTTGTTCTGCTGAACACAAAATAAGATATTCGTAAGAATGTTTGTAACAAAGCAGATGGAGCAACCATTCACTACCATAGTATTTTCCCCCTACTATGGTAGTGAATGGTTGCTCTATCTGCTTTGTTACAAATATTCTTCCAAATATCTTATTTTGTGTTCAGCAGAACAAATAAAATTATACAGGATTTGAACAACATGAGGGCGAGTAAATGATGACAGAATTTTCATTTTTGGTGAACTATCCCTTTACCAGCTGAAACACTGACACGTAGCATGAATGCTCCACTGTATCTACTTTGACTGTGTGTGTAGTTTCAAAACTAAAGGTGCATTAAAGACATTATAGAAAAGTGACAAGGGCTTTGGTCATTTTTTTATTATTTAAAGAAATTTGAAATTCATTCTTATGAAAATGTATTGTTTTTATGACAAATGTTATAAATGCAGATGATACAATGTGCTTTAATTTGTTTTTATCCTCGCTATAACATGTTGTAACTAGTTCCACCACTGCAATTTCTAGTAACAATTAAAACCATTTAAAAATGAAACCCTTAATTAAAATGTTTTAGTTGAATTAATTATAAAAACAGGTTGAGTAAAAAAAGTTTGAGCCAATTAAAAAATATTAATTCAGGTAACAATTTCTAGAACGAAATTGAGTGAAGGTAAAACATCTGTGGAACTAGTTACTAAATAATAATTTGTCGAAAGCACTAGAAATTTTTTACAGTGTACCCGTATCCCACCTCATTATCAGCAAATGCTTTGCAATGCAATTTGAACACAGTAAGTACATTGCACTTATTTTTTGATGTATGTACATAGTAACGTTACTTAAGGCCACCTAATGTAAAGTGGGGCCACATGAACATCTCATTTACTTACCATCATCACTCTGGTCCTCGTTTTGGGTGTTGTTGGGTTTCTTCCGTTCTCGTTGGTACAAAGCGTACAGTCCTAGTAAAGTAAAAAGCATTTTTACGCCTTAACTAGGCTAACCGCCGACTGTCACTGCAAGATGTGAAGCGAGGTCAGCGGTTTGTTATTTATCGGTGCCGATTTGAGTCGTGTACAGATAAAAATGTTGTAATATTGGCAAATCTATTGCGTAATAAAACAAAGTATCCAAAAAGCAAGCAAGTTGTTGTGATTAAAGCACGAATCAAGTGAAATACACAAGAAAAACTGAAATGATCATCAACGAACAGCAAGTTGTGAAGATTCAACAGCATAAGCCTTTTTATACCTGTTTACTGTGATGTCACATTCTAAATGACGTAACAGAGCCGCCGAGAACTTCCTACGTCATTGCTCTATTCTGCTGTTCGCGGGGCTTCGGCGTCGCCGCTGAACTCGTACTCGTAGCGCAAGTCCATTATTGTACTTAAGAAATGCAGAATAAAACAGATTTACTAAAAAAAAAATCAGCACACACAATGATTGTAATTTAAGTCATGTATGGGGAGGGCCGTAGGAAGGGTTTCATAATCACAGAGGTCATACATTTGAGCTAGTTCGGTTCTAGGCTGGTTCGGCCTAAATAAATGTATTAAATTCATTAACAATATGTACACATTCGTTATTAATATTATTCCTAATTTGATGAACATGGCTTTCACATTGTAATTATTACATGAACCACATACTTTCCACTCTGAATAAACAAACAACACAGTTTACATGCTTCGTTGGATTATTCATTAAAGTGATAACTTAGTTCACCATGAAATGAAAATAAAGTCATGTGTTACTCACCCTGCTGTTGTTCCAGTGTCCTCCTATGTCTTTCTATCTTCTATGAAAGTGTCCAGGAGGCACAGTATAAGGGTTTGCGAGAAAGAAACCTTATATTCAGTCAAAATACCGAGCTAGCAAACTCTTGTAAGTGCTAGTCAGCAGCCGCTCAAGCAATGTTGCCATGACAATCGTACAAAACATTAACTTCAAGAGGTTTACCTAATTATTAGTATTACTTTATTAATTATTATTATTTACCGTATAGAAGAGAGTTTAGATTGAATTTGTAAAGCAAAATAAAATCTATCCAAACCTGTCTAATATTATAGGTTGTATTTTTAAACAATGAATATTTTGGAAGTGAAATCTGAGAGGTGAATTATGGATTAAATTGTGTGTGAAATGTTATGAATTGAAATATTCACATCTTAAATATACAACCATGTTCTATTTCAGCCCATAAAAATGCAAGCTCTGAAAATACAATGCATTAAAATACAAGCATATGGTTCTTTTGAAACAATGAACTAACTTTATCGATTAACTATAGGCCTATATATATATATATATATATATATATATATATATATATATATATATATATATATATATATATATAGCTCTGGAAAAATGAAAATATATTATATTATCATCGATCCAGATGATTGGACAGTTACGTTACACCCCTAGAGTTATATGATGCAGCTAACGTTAAGTCTTCCAGATCACATTAGGTTGAGGTTTTTGGTCTCAGTAAAACATGCTGGCATGTTTTAATTAATGTAATAGTCCTATTTTTTTTATTTGTATTATTTTTTTATGCTTTTTTGTGTGATTTCAGGTCCTGTGGAAAGACTGGAGGTCTACAGCAGGCGAGCATTGCAGGTGTGGAATAAGGGCACTGTTCTTCTCATTCAACAAATTCTTTGTTTGCATCTTATCATGCAGCTGTTTTGAATAGTATTTTGTTATAATTGCAACTAGAATAATTCAGAAACATGGCTTTTCCTATCACTGCTATCCTGACACATGTCTCTACCCTTCATTCCAGCGGATGATCAGCCGTAGCTGCTCGCATCTCAGCCTGCTTGATGGAAATTTCCGACCTTCACCTGGATGACCTTTACCTTCAACTCAACCTCGCCAAGACGGAAGTGCTCGTGGTTTCAGCCAGCCCTACCTTTGTGTTATAACTGATCAGTTAATCTTCACAGACCACATTGCTAGAACTGCCCGATCTTTAGATTTTCCTTGTACAGCATTGGGATGATCAGGCCATTCCTATCGAAACATGCTACACAACTCATCCAAGCTCATGTTCCAGCCACTGGCATCAGTGTTTGCTGATGCACTGTGAAGACTTGCGCTGTGAAGGCAAATGGCGCATTGTGGTGCCATCCCAAAGAGGCACAAAATCACTTTCACAGACCTTTATCTGGACTGTTCCATGCTGGTGGAATAACCTGACTAACTCCAGCCATTTTCAGGAGACCACTAAAGATGCATTCTTTTGTGAACACATGACCCATTAAAACTAGCTCTTTTCTGTTTAACAAAACTGCTAGACTAACTAAAAATTGTCACTGCACTTATTGCTGCTTCCATACTCTTCATTTGTAAGTTGCTTTGGATAAAATTTAATTGTACATGTGTAAAATAATAACTGCAATGTGGCAGTATAAAAATAGAAAGATAATTGTCTTTTAATGTAGATATTTTTGCATATTCTAAATTATATACTAAGCTTGTATTTCCTACAACAGAAGTAACTTGACATATGTGTTATGTAAAATGACTAATAATGTAAATGTGCAGTTTCTGTACAATATTTTGTAAATTTAACAGAAATTGGCTGTAAAGGTTGCTATTTATGTACAAGTAGGCCTACTTAATTTAGAGGTTGAAGTTGTGAGTGGTTCTGTTCAAATAAATATTAATACTGTAAATATGCAAACATGTTTTTGAATTGATGTGCTTACTGCATTTTTATAAATAATATCTTAGTTATTGTACATAGAAAACATATATTTTAAAAGTAAATTACTGTAGATGGACAGCAGGTTTGTAAAATAAATTTGATTGAAAATTTGATGTTTTCTGTGTAATTTAACATAATTGATCCGTTTTTCCACAGTTTAATAAATTATAATTAACATTAATATACTGTAATTAATTTTTTTACAGTGTAGGTGAACATATAGGTGCATATATGCACACATATAAGTGCATATATATACATATATGTGCATATATGTACATATATGTACATATAATATAGGAAAACGGCCAATTTTATATATGTCACATATATTAAAAACCTATATCAAATCCTATATTAAAACATATATGTTTATATAGGTTCTTTCCATGTGGGAAGGTGCACTATGTAAAAATAACACACACAAAAACAGTAAAATATCCCAAAACCCCATGCCAGTGTTATACATTTTATTCAATTGAGTACTTACAATATCCCAAATGTTTCCAACTATTTGTAAATTGTAAGAAAACTGCTATTTTAACGAGGGGTGTTCGATTCCAGGTTTTTTGGAGTCGACTCCGATTCCCGACTCCCACTGTGGAATCGACTCCATTTACTTTACATCAAAACAGGGTTAGAAATCAGACAAAATTGCTGTTGTTACACACTTAAATTATTTCCCCCCGAGACAAAGTCCTAAAATCCTCTTATTAAAACCACACACTTTTAGAGTGACCATCCAAATTAGTCCAATTTAGTGATGACTTTCGTGACTATCAACATTTCAGTATCTATTGCCAATACATCATTTTACAGGAAAAGTCACGAAAAAAGATGTTGTCGAGTGATGGCTCTATGTAATGCTCTGTTTTCGCCTTATCTGGAAGAGTCATGGATATTAATGTTGAGCTCTGCTCTGATTGGCTTATTTCAGCAGCTCACAGCAGTTCAGTGAAGCGGCTCGTGAGTCCTGACAGAACACAGACCAACTGAATGATACTTTAAGCAAAACATCTCAAATGGAGATTGACAAAATGCAGCTTACTGGTTTATTGGTGTTTTCAGATCACCCGCGCACGAGAAAGAGCTCGATTTCAGTAATTAAATCCCCCAAACAGAGCTTTTATGTGAAAAGAAACCCATATATACTCCGGTTTTTATCTAAACATGTCCAATCTGGCAACCATGCACGCGAGCTCTCTCTCGCGCACGTGTAACGAGGTTGAAATGGTTTTATTTCACAAGATTTTCCTGTTAATATACATTTAAATTACATTTACACCCCCCCCCCCCCCTCCTGTTACAACAAAGTGGTTCAGGCCAGGCAGCCATACCTGCCGTTTTGCTCTTTTAGCGGTCTGAAGCTGTCGTGACGGCCTGTCTATATAAAAATACATTTTCTATGCAGACCCAATCCGATGATCTCCTGTCATTCTTCACTGATTTTCAACACAACGCAGACTACAAGAAGCATACGGTTACACTGGTGACGTGACCCATTCGATTGTTCAGCGGCTGCTGAACTCCCGAGGTTGCTGCACGGAGAGACGACGTCGGATTTCACCGCTTTCCAGTTTCGGCGAGGTGACGCGCGGACTGATGCACGGAGAGACGACGTCGGATTTCACCGCTTTCCAGTTTCGGCGAGATGACGCGCGGACTGCTGCACGGAGAGACGACGTCGGATCTCACCGCTTTCCAGTTTCGGCGAGGTGATGCGCGGACTGATGCACGGAGATTAGACGACGTCAGACTTTGCTGTTTTACTGCTTCACCCAGGAGACGCATGAACTAAGATTACGGTATCTTTGAATCAGCGAGATTAAGACATAGCAAGCAAATATTGATTTGATAGCGTATTAAATGTTTTAAGTAATTCGTCAAATTGATAGATATGTAAAATCAAAAGGGTTGAATCATTTATTCAGCTGTGAAAGATTTTTTTTATTTTTTTTATTTTTTCTGGGGGGTATGGTAATCAATGATGCACTCAAACAATGATACCAGTAATTTTGGTGGCTTCCATTTTGGGAGAGGCAGAGGCGTTTTACCATTTACTGGTCCATGTACTCCCGGGAAGATGAATAGCATTGATTCTGATGGTAACAGAGTACATTTTTCTACTCCAATGTCTCATAACATACCACCACTTGAAATGAGCTTCTCAGAATCAACTGTAGCACTATCTAATGAACAGGTAAAACAATTGAGCTCTGATATCAGTCAGTCGATTAAAGCCAGCTTGTTTCCTAACAGTCAGCTACCTACATCCACCTTGTTCCATGACTGTCAGAGGTGCTCACAAGTGAATCAGTGTGGGACCACCATCATTGATGGTTCAAAAATGAATCTTGTACTGAAAGGTGGTAGAGAGCCACCATACTTTCGTGGTGACAGCTCAGATAAGTGTTCAATCTTTGAATGGGAAGATTTGATGAGAGCTTACCTTGAAAAAGGGAATTATTCTGATCAAGAGCGCATTGATGAAATCATAAACAAGTTGATGGGCCGGGCAAGAGATGTCATTCAGATATGGCTGCGCAATAGTGCTTCAGTCTCTAGGACTGGTGATGTAGATATGGTGTTTCGTATCCTCAAACAGCACTTCGGGGGTGTGATATCTACAGGTCTCCCCCTAGCTGACTTTTATGCAACCAAGCCATACCATAACGAAGGCCCTTTTGATTATTGGATCAGATTAAACAAAGCTGCTGACCTAGCTGAACAGCATCTTAAAAGTGAGGGCAGAACATTGCAAAATCGTGACATGGAGCTTGCAGTTATGTTCATACGTAATTGTCCTGATAAAGGTCTTTCCATGATGTTCTTGAGCAAACCACAGCGCGAGTGGACAGCTGCAGAGGTCCAAGTCCGTTTGGATGAATTCGTAAGAGACCGCAAAGTGTACAAGTGTCAGCTCTCACAACAAACAGCTAGTGCGGTCAGTACTGATGTGGGTGGTACACCACCTTGTAGAACCCAAGTGGTTAGGGCTTCAGGGGGTGCATTTGAGCCTGATCATTCAACATGTGAAAGTGACACAATGGATAGAATACTAAACATGCTAGAGAAAGCATTGACATGTAACGCACAGTCCTCCAAAGCAGTTGCGCATCGCAAACAGATTATTAAGAGACCACAGGTGTGTAAAGTTTGTCAAAGTATTGACCACAGTACAATTGCTCACTGTAGATTACACAAATTGTGTTTCACTTGCTACCTTCCTGGACATACACGTGACACGTGTGAGATGTCTGCGTCACAGGTTAGGCCAAACAGCTCGACTGCTGCTGTCGATGGTCACAGTCAGAGGCCCTCTCAGGGAAACTATTGAGCCTCCATCTGGAGGAGGGCGATGGTAGGCACATAAGTTCAACCTCCTTTGATAGTGATGACATTGAGTCTGTATATGCTTTCTTTTGTGAAAATATCCCAAAGTCCAGCAAAGTAATCCTGCAAAACACCATGAGAACTGCTCAGAGTGAAAGTTTGTTCTACACTAATATTTTAGTGCAGGATAAAGTTGAGTTGAAAGGAATGATGGATACTGGTTCGATGGCAACTACCATCAGTGCTGACATGATACCTATGTTAAAACAAGCAGGTGTGATGAGAGAAGACATGCTGACCCCTGCAGACATTGTTTTAGTGGGTTGTGGGGGTAAACAAACCAGCCCTTTAGGACTATGAGATTTGAAACTTGAGGTTTATGGGTACAAGTTTTTAGTTTGTTGAAGGACAGATTGATCCCATTGTTATGGGTACAAATGTTCTTAAGCCACTTATACGACATTTCAAGTCAAATGATGGATTTTGGCGTGTTGTGAGTAAACCTGATGCACCAGGCCAGAGTGACAGTAGCCAGTTTCTTCGTCTGCTGTCTAGCTTAGAGAGATGGCGAGGGGAGTACATCCCAGACAAGGTCGGAACTTTGAAGTTGAAAAGTGCTGTAACCCTTCAGCCTAAGACGGAACATTTAGTGTGGGGTCGTTTGCCAACAGGTGCTGTGCTATCAGCTGGCAGCACAGTACTTGTTGAGCCATGTGCATCACCATGTGTGAACAAACAGATAATGGTTGGGCGAATAGTTTCTCCGCTGTGGGGAGATGGGTGGCTACCCATGAAGATTATCAACCCCACTACTGCAGAAATTACTCTACGCAGAAACTCAAAAATTGCAGATGTTTTCCCCTGCGTTGCCTTAGAGGACTTTGATCAGTTGTCCGACACTTTGACCGTTCACCAAAATGTGGGGAAAGTGCAAAGTAGTTCCTGTGGGAGCCTTACTGCCAGAAGCGTGTGCAGTGACATCTGTGATGTGAATGATAAGTTGGAAAAGCTAGGGCTTAGCTCCATTCCAATTGGTGGCTGCGAGGTTTCCTTACAGTGCAAAGAGAAACTTGTCGATTTGATTGGGGCTTACGAAACAGTCTTCTCGAGGCATCATCTAGATTGTGGGGAGGCGCGGGAGTTCTGCCATCGTATTAGACTAACGGATGACCGACCATTTAGGTTACCATATCGCAGAATATCGCCTGCTCATTATCACAAATTGAAAGAGACTTTGGATGAGATGGAGGCAAAAGACATCATTCGTAAATCCTGTAGTGAATTTGCCTCTCCCTTGGTTCTCGTGTTGAAAAAGAACGGCGATCTACGAATCTGCACAGATTTCAGATGGCTTAATGCCCGAACTGTTAAAGACGCCCACCCGCTTCCACATCAGATAGATGTCCTGGCTGCGTTGGGGGGGAAACATGTTTTTTAGCACCATGGACTTGACAGCTGGCTATTACAACATACCCCTCCATGAACTTGACAGGAAGTATACTGCATTTTCATCACCATTAGGTCTGCACGAATACAATCGTCTTCCACAAGGGCTGTGTAATAGCCCTGCCACGTTTATGCGTATGATGCTTACCATATTTGGTGACCAGAACTTTTTAAGTCTTCTGTGTTACCTGGACGATTTGTTAGTGTTCGCCAAGTCTGAAGAGGAGAGCTTAGCCCGATTGGAAATGGCATTTCAATGCCTGAAAGAGCATAACTTGAAACTTTCACCTTCAAAATGTCAGTTTTTGAGGCGCTCAGTTAAATTTCTGGGTCATGTAATTTCACAGCATGGAATTTCGAGGGATCCAGATCAAGTGGAAGCTATAGTCAAGGTGGGAGAGGCTGATTTGATGGAGTTAGATGGTGTCACTCCATCACCTTCCAAAATACGGTCCTTTTTAGGGATGGTAATCTACTACCAGCATTTCATTGAAAATTGTTCTGTACTGGCCAAACCCTTGTTTGCTCTGACTGGTGGTCAGAAAAGGCCTCGTAATTCAAAAAGTAGAAAAAGGCCTTTGCTGTCCCGCAAACTTGGCCCAGATGATTGGACTCAGGAGTGTAAACAGGCGTTTCAAAATCTTAAGGCAGCACTCGTTGAGGAAGTACTCTTGGTTCACCCTGACTTTAGTAGGCCGTTCATTTTATCTGTTGATGCGTCTACAGCTGGACTTGGTGCAGTATTGTCGCAAATTCATCACAACAGTGACAAAGCCCAACCAATAGCTTTTGCCAGCAAATCTCTAAATCATGCTCAGGCAAAATACCCCACATCGCACATCGCCTTGAATTTTTTGCGATGAAATGGGCAATTTGTAACAAATTCAGCCATTGGTTGCGTGGTCACAGGTTCACTGTGTGGACCGACAACAACCCTTTGAAGTACATACTGACCAAGCCCAGGTTGGATGCTTGCGAGCAGCGCTGGGTGGCGCAGTTGGCACCATTTGACTTCGACATTCAGTATATTCCAGGCACTAAAAATGTCGTGGCTGATGCCCTCAGCAGAGAGCCTTTTGTACAGTCAAAAATTTTGCACAGATTAACTAGGGCTCCTTATTCCAACCTTCTTGAGCAGGCGGCCAATTTTAAAACGGATGAAGTTCAGAATATGTTTCGGCTTTCGGCGGAGCTTCCTGAGTTGAGGGGTGTGAATGCTCAGATTGAGACTGGAGACACGACCGTGAAAGTTGTGTATACGGCAGGGAGTGTACATGTACGCAGTGATGAGATTTCAGCTGTCATGCGAGCACATCAGCATTGGGAAGATGCAGGTACTATAAGAGCTATTTCACATGTGCAGTACTTAGAATCTTTTGTCGCATTGGGGCAGAACCCGTGCCCGTTTTCAGTCATGATGAACTCCTTACCAAACAAGTCAATGATGCCGTTGTGGGTCGGGTCAATTTTTTTTTGACCGTGGTCATCGAAAAAGTTCAGGAATCA